>NC_071111.1:6947500-7260000 GCF_024256425.1 Clarias gariepinus | reverse complement strand
TTGAATGGTAGTTCTGGTTCAGTTTTTTTCCCGGGCTGTGACAGCATTTCTGCGACCAGTGAGGAAGCTTCCGGAAAAGTGATACACAACGGTATTTATTTGCCTTGTCAGGATGATGGTCCGGTGCGTTTACACTCCAGCGCGTCGAAACGGAACAGCAGCTGTGCCTGACAGCACTGTAGTGTTAGTGTGTGTGTGTTTGAGGCGAGGTCCTTATGCTCGTGCATTTTTCTCCTCGTCTGCAGTGCAGTGATGCCGACTTCGACTTTCTCTCTCTCTTTCTCCCTTTCATTTCCTTTGTCTTTCCCTCAGGACACACTAACACGTTCATACTCATCTTTAAACATGTACAGTACCCGAGCCATTTGGATTCATTTCAATCCTTAAAGACCGTGTCACTCTGTGACAATCGAATCTCAGTTCAGAACGTTTCTCCCGCTAACAGGAAGGCAGGAACCCAGCGTGAAGGGAAACACATGTTCTCGTTTGTTACCGTGGTGACGAGCGTTGCACGTCGTGCTTGATGGAGACGATCACTCAGGTCGTCTATCTCTGCCTCGCTTTATCTCCCCCCCAACCTCTCTGTCATCCCTCCTCCCGGACGCTTAACTAATGTGTTGTGGAGAACGCGCTGACGGAGCCACAAACCGCTTAATGGCTTTAATATAGCACATGCTGGGAATCAGAGGAAACGAATTGTGCTGATTCCGGCCCTTTCCCGTCGTTCCCATCACGATGACGCGCATCTCCACCACGTCTCGCATCATGAATTTGCCTGACGCTCCGCTCCTGTATACAGACAGAGAGAGAGAGAGAGAAACACGCCTAATTAAAACTTAATGGAACACAGAGAGCACACGCGCCCGTGTCAGCCCGCTGGAGGACAAAAAGTCTGTTCCATCTCTCCAGTGTGTTTGTGTGTGCGTTTGTGCAGCACCGGTTGTTCCTGATCATTATTATCTGCTCCTAATGGGAAGCGGGGTAGATGGGGAAGTGCAGGGGGTTAAAAAGCCTCCGAGATCAAATCTGCTTAACAACTCAGTGCTGCTCCGCTAAATGATTTTAAAGTAGCTGGGAAATGAAGCGCATTAACGCTGGTGAAGAACCAACACTGTAGTGCATGAAGAACACACACACACACACACACACACACACACAAAGTTTTAACCTTCAGATATCAACATTGTGTCTGGTGCGTTCATTTTTTTACGGATATTTTCTAACTATACCACTATTTGTCTCACATACACACTCTCTCTATCTGTTTATCTCTTTCTCTCTGTCTTTTTCTTTCGCTCTGTCTCCCTCTTTTTCTCTCTCGCGCACTATGTCTCTCTCTTTCTGTTTTTCTTTTTGTCTCTGTTTCTCTCTGTCTCTGTTTCTCTCTTTCTATCCCTTGCTCTATCTGTCTCTCTCTTTCTCTCTACTGCTCTCTTGCGTTTTCTCTCTCTATCATTCTCTCTTGCTCTCAACTTTGACTTTCTTTCTCATGTTCTTTTTCTCACTCTATCACTTATTTTCACACTCACTTTTTTCATGCTCTTTTTCATTCCCTCTCTCACTCTTTATCCGTTTGTCTCTTTCTATTTCTCACTCTCTCGTTGTCTCTCTTTATCTCTCTCTGTCTCCCTCTTTGTCTCTCTTTCGCTCTCTCTCTCTTGGTCTATCTGTCTGACTTTCTCTTTCTCGCTCTCTCTCTCTCTCGATCCATCTGTCTTTCTCTTTCACTCTGTCTCTGTCGTTCTTTTTACTGCTTTCTTGCTCTATCTCTCTCTCGCTTTCTCTGTCTCTATCATTCTCTCTTGCTCTCACTTATACTTTCGTTCTCTTGCTCTTTCTCTCGCTCTATATTTATCACTTATTTTCTCAAACTCTCACTTTTTATCATGCTCTTTTTCTTTCCCTCTCAATCTCACTCTCACTCTCTCTCTTTCTTATTCTCTCTCTCTCTCTCTCGTTCCAGAGGCTATTAGATCTTGTGTATTCCTCCTGAACTAAAATAAAGATGCTGATTATTATGTAAGGGTGTGCGCTTTAATAGACGATGAGTTTGTACTAGTTTTCTTTTCTTTAGAGCTGTGTGTTTAGAGGCGTAAATGCAGGCCTAGGGAATGTCTATGTAAGGCAATCAACAACACACACACACACACACACACAAACGATCTTCTGCGTGCTATTATGCTCCCGAACATGTCTCTTCGTGTGTCATTATTCTGGACACACCTGTTTACGCCATGTCCAGAATAATGCTGTTTACTTTTACCCTTAGTGAACTCGAGACGAGACACTAGCATGATTATTCCTAGTGTGTATAAAAGTGCATCAGGTTAATGGAGTGGAGGGTTGTCTTTAGAAAAAAGAAAGAAAGGAGCAAAGATAAAGAAATAAAAATGTAATAAATAAATAAAATGAATAAGAGGAAGGAGGGTAAGCAAGAAGGAAAGAAAAAGAGAGACAGAGACAATCTGAAGACGGCTTGTTTGTCTCCTGACTGTGAAGAGACACGTGTCACAATCTGTCACCTCAGGCCGGCGCTCATCACCCGGCAGTGACACACTCCTCCTAAACTGTTGAACAAACTCACACACAACCTTCATTAGGAAGCGTAGACATCTATTAGATCTTTAATTTTTAGTCTTTGGAGGACTCGTACATATTTTTTTTTATTAGACGTATCTAAGCAGCATTGTGGTTGGTTTTGTACAATGCGTTATTGTGACGTGCCCCACACGCGGCTTTTTGGCTAACGCGAGCTCCAGCGCTGGCCTCCTGCCCCGACTTTAAAGGTCAACTCGGCTACATGGGGAAGAAAGTCTGGATTACGGAGCCTGAGGTGAGAGGCGCTGTTAAAACCTATTTGGCAGCTCGTTGAGAGTGCGGTCACACTGCTGAATACCTGAGAGAGAGAGAGAGACCGAGATTCCTGCTGGCTCAGTGTTTTTTCTCGGGCCTGTGCTGGTCCTCAGTGAGCGGCGGCGGTGGAGGAGGAGGAAGAGAGATGAAGGAGAGAGACGAGACTCACTCTGTGCTCTGATGAGCTCAGGGACGTTCTCGCTCTTGCTGCTCTTATCACACTCACTGTGATTGTGCTACTGCTGCAGAAATACAACTACAGATGTGTGTGTGTATGTGTGAATAGCAATCAACTTCATGAGGGTCTGCATGTACTGTATTTGCTTTTCCCCTGCTAGCTGAAGTCAGATGTTGCATCATTATCTGCACTAGATTATGCTGCTTTGGCCCCAAAAAGTCCAAGGAAGATTAATATTATTCATCTGTGTGTGTGTGTGTGTGTGTGTGTCCACTACCTGCCCACTGATGCAATGAGGTAAAATGAGGAAAGAGCTGATTGTATTCCTCAGTAGAGGTGCTCTGCTGCACTGCTGCCCCCTGACTGCAGCACAGCGCCACTGCAGCTCAAAGCACATCTCATCCACTCATAATGTGTGTGAGGGGAAAAGAATGCTCTCTCTCTCTCTCTCTCTCTCTCTCTCTCTCTCTCTCTCTCTCTCAAAATTCAAGATTTAAAGGTGCTTTATTGGCATGGCATATATTAACATTTGTATTGCCAAAGCGTAGAAATAAGTCACAAGAAAATAACAGAAGTAGGTGGTTAAAAAATAAAGAAATAAAAATGTATATGAAATAAAAGAATACAGACATTTAGTTAAAGTCAAGGATAAAGTGACTTTTGTGAACAAAAAAGGAAAGCTATCTCACTCTCTCTCTCTCTCTCTCTCTCTCTGTCTGTCTTGCTTTTCGCCCCACCGTCGCTCTCCTTCTCTTTTTATCTGTCTGTATTTTTTCTCCACCACTCTTTTTCCTTTCTCCCTCCCCCCCTTGCGTTTTCTCGCTCTTCTCTCTCTCTTTCTCTCGCTCTCTCTCTCACACTTTTCTTTTCTCCCTACCTTTCTCTCAAGATTCAAAGGTGCTTTATCGGCATGACAAATATTTACATTTGTATTGCCAAAGCTTAGAAATAAAGCACAAGAAAATAGCAGAAGTAGATGGTAAAAAAAAACAATATTCCTCTTTCTCTCTCTCTCTTTCTCTCTCTCTCTCTCTTTCTCTCTCTCCCTCCCCATCTGTCTTTTACTGTCTGTCATTCTGTCATACTCTGACTTTCATTCTACTGTATGTCTGCCTCTCTGTTTAGTTTTATTCTGTCCTTAGTTTGTCTGTCTCTCTCTCTCACCTTACTCCCCCCTTGCTCTTTCTCATTCTCCCCCCCTCCCCCTCTCTTTCTTTTTTCTCTCCCTTTTTGTCTGTCTTGCTTTTCTTTCTCTCTTCCCACCTTGCCTTTCTCATTTCTTATTCTCTCTCTCTTCTAAATATTGAAGTTTAAAAGGGCTTAATTATGTTTAAAAATACATTGTTGCAAAAGCAATTATAGAGAGGTTACAAACTAGAGAGGTATATTTTAAGTGTTGCTTGCCATGGCAAAACGTATGCTAACTATATTGGCATTTTGCTAGCAACATCATTAGCATGTCGCTGGCACATTGGTAACATGATTAGCATGTTGCTAACATGATGCTAGCAATTTTAGACATGATGCTAACATGATTAGCATTTCACGTGCATTGTGCTATCAATGTTAGCGTGTAGCTAGCAACATCATTAGCATATTATAAGCATGATGCTAGCATGATTAGCATAACATAATTAGCATGTTGCTAGAATGATGCTAACATGATTAGCATGTTGCTATCATGACTCCAATGTGATTAGCATGATTCAGCATGAAGCCAATATAATAAGCATGTCGTTAACCTGATGCTAGCATGATTAGCATATTGCTACAAAATCATTAGCATGAGTCAAAAAATTCATGTCTATTCAATGTTCTGAATAGTGTTCAAAAAATGGTTGCTAGGGTACACTGTTTTATTGCTAGGGAGTGACTTGGCAACTGCTAATGAAGAAAACAAACGCTTCTATCGGATATGAATGTTATAAACCAATACTCATGTCTTTATGACATACTGTTGTGAAGATAATCCTCCATGGGTTAGAGTCGCTAGGGTGCTCTAAATAGTTGCTAGCGGTGTGGCTTATGAGCATCAGGATAAACCCGAAAGACTGATTGGTTGCCTGAGTTAAATAAGCCACACGATTTTGTTGACACCTCTTTTATGGGTCTACAACAAACGGTATGGGACTAGTTACACAATAATAATAGTAGTGCTTTGCTTCGCTAACAACATCTATCTGTATTTATAAAATAATAATAATATATAATAATAATATAATAATAATATTTTAAAAAATCTCTTTCCCTTTTTCTCTCCCTGTCTCTGCAGGCAGTACTATGAGATGTTGTATAACACAGCAGACGAGTTGTTGAACCTGGTGGTGGATCAGGGCGTGCGTTACAGCGAGCTGGAGTACATCAACGCCCTGAGCCTCCTGCACCGCAGCCAGACCGGCGTGGGAGACCTGAGCGTCCAGAACACACGCCTGCAGCGCCTCAAAGAGATCATCTGCGAGCAGGCCGCCATCAAACAGGCCACCAAGGACAAGAAAATCACTACTGTGTAAACACACACACACACACACACACACACACACACACACACACACACACACACACACAGTCTATATTTTCTTTTAATGTGCAACACTAGAGAATGAAAGAAGTATTGCACACATACTGTTTACACTCACACACACACACACACAAATTAGTCTGTAATAAAATAATCCCTCGGAGCATGCCTCACCCACCACCAGGCTTCACCTCGTGAAATAAGCAGATGGAATCTGGACGCGTGACTCGAGGACACTGTCATCTCATTTTCCTGTAATATAAAAGCACTGCTCTCGGTTATATGCCGCCTCACACACTCACTCTCACACACACACACACACACGAGTGTGTCCACAATCACACACAGCACATCAGAGTGCTGGAATTATTATCCGTCACTCCCTGCGATGTTATTTTGTCCTCCTAAAAGGATATTCTTTTATTCTACATTTTTTTAACGCCGGCGTTTATTTGGAAGAAAAAGGCGATTAATTGTGTATCGTATCTTTAGGGTCAGTGATGTGTGTATTTTAGAGAGAAAGAGAGGAAAAGGGATCTCCAGCCATTGACTCGCAGCTATCAAAACTTTAATTCGCCTTTTTTCCTTAAGTCTTACTCACTTGGTCTCTCTCTCTCTCTCTCTCTCTCTCTCTCTCTCACATACACGGAATGCCACAAATCATTCATTCTTTCTGCCCCATGGTGCTTTTAGTTCATTAACTCGGAAGAAAAGTGCTTAACAAGAGAAGGAGAAAGAAAGCGCTGTCGATACAGAAACACGGGCACCAGGCAAACGGCGCTCCCTGAAGCCAGCGCAGCGATACATCATTATGACTCAGTGTCAGGAATCAATAACGGCCCACGGGCGCTGCGCAACGTATTAACGCGAGTGAGGGGGAAAGAAAAGAAACGTCTTTAATATTCCGACTTTATTTGAACGATGATGTGAGTGCGGAGAGCGGGCGACAGGAAGTTTGCAGGAACAAAGCTACGTGGAGTGAAGCCGAAAGATTTAGATCAACCTGATGCGCTTGACCTTAACTTCATGGATTTAGGGATTTGGGTTTCGTTTTTTCTTTTTCAATTTATCAGCACGGTGCCAAGAAAATATTATTAAGCTTTTATTTTATAGAAATGCATTAGTTTTGTGGGTTTTCACTGATGCTTTGTAAGGTTATTGATTTATTTTGCTTCGAATGTGTCCACTGTTTAACTTTTCAATGTACTGAATGTATTTAACATTTCAATTCTGTAACATAACATGAAATAAATCAATAAAATCCAACTCGTTTGGCTCTGTGTGTGTTAAACAATTCAATGTTTTTAAAAACATGGTAAAGATGCAAGAAGAATCCACAATAACAGCTTGTTTGAGAGAGTAAAAAAAAGAAAAAAAAAAAAATATGGATCCAAGTGCTGTTAAGTTTATTAAAGCAGATGACTTAATAGACACATCTACCTTGTATATATTCATTTCTAAAGAAAACGTCCTCTTTTTTTTTCCACATTAGTGCCCCAGTATCGTTTTCTGAGAACACTCGACAGCAACGTCTGGTTCATTTTAATCAATGAGAAAGCAATCATTTCCTGCTCGGAAACCGTACCCAAGTCCGCTTGAAAAGAACAACACAATGTACTCAAGGCATATGGATCAGAATCAGAAACGGAAGCTAGTCGTTTCTAGGACGGAAGTCGACCGCTGTCTAGACACGACGTTATACTGTAAGTGCCATTGTCTCCTCCGAAATCTCTGTGTGTATGTAGCATGCACTGATCTCATCCTCTGACCAAAATCACGCAAGATCGTCGCTCTTCGAAATATCAATAACATCAGGCATAGGCTGGATGGTTTTAGTTTTTACAACAGCAATTTGAATGAGGATTTTAAAACTTAATACATTAATACACACGATAGCAAGTCCAGGATGACTGATAACAGACAACCATGTGAATAACACAACACGAATGCTGATTGTTAGATAAATACGAGATCCTGATAAGTATTTAATGAACAGCCATGCTACGTTCACACACTGAGAGTGACTCAAACCTAACAAACTTGACTTAAGGATTTCAACTTTTCACCAATCTTTACTTTGTTCTGTTCAAAATCTGCTTCTCTGTGCGCTCTGAACATTTATGTAAGAGTCTGAGTTATCTGCTCTGCTTTTATTGCTTAACTGTATCAGACAGATACGCTGACCCTAAACCGCATGCATATTTATAGACTAGTACCCAGAAGTCAGTTCTGTCACATACTGGAAGCCAGTGAAAGGATTTAAAAAGAGATCCTGATCCAAGCTATATTTTGGGTAGTGTTTTATTCTTTAAGGCAGTATGCTACAGTATGTGTAGCTGAACAAAATGGTTCATAATGTAAGTGTATAACAGTACGTGCCTGGAATACTGGAATGTTCATCATGTCAGAAGATTTATGCTGCTTAATAAACATTGTTATCTTGCGTTCTACTGTTCTCTATTGATTTTCCACCACAACAAACCTTGATTCGATGCACTATATGGTAAAGGTTTGGCTACAGCTGATCATCACATTCAGATGCCCTTGTTGAACATCCCATTCCAGACTTAATCTTATTTGCTGTTGTAATATAATATAACTTGGACTCTTCTGGAAAGGTTTTCAAAAGTACCTTTTATTGTAGCTAAGGTACAGTAGTATTGTCAAGGATAAATATTTTGTATCTTTTTTTTTTAATTGTTAGTTTAAATATAAGTCTGCCTTTAATGTGCATAATTAAACCTTAACAGCCTCAGATTATATAAAAACTAAACCATTCACCCAGTCTGAGGTAAAAGATGATCAGTTCCAAAATGTGAGGGGAAAAGTCTAGTTTGGTGTCTTTATGTCTGAAATTATGCAGTTCTTGGAATAACCACTAGGGTCCAAAAGTGAATCAAACCCCATAGAGCCCCATGTTACAATAAACTTTACAACTAACAGAAAGATGAATACATGTTAACAGCCTGGTACAAAAAAAAAAAAAAACAGGTTTGGTCTCCATATTTGCCATACATAGGCAAATCTAGCTATGATTATATTATGCGATACAATTAAACATAATTAGGGGGTGTGGCTGATTTGACTGACAGCTGCATTGCCGAGATGAAATCGTTTGCTAACAGCATGTTGGGTACGGATGATGGAATTCAATCAAATCCAAAGTAATGTTAACATACAGTATAAATTATAAAGCTAAGCAAGCATTAAAGCTACGTTTCTGGGATGTCAAATAGAGCCACGTTCAGTTTAAAAGCCGGTGCTGCAATCCTTTCTTGCAGTTAATATACAGTACAACAGTGCCTGAAGATGTGTGGACAGGGGAGTTTACAGACGCCTGTCATGTCTGGACAGGATAGCCCTTGTGGGAGATGTACAATTTTGTACCACAGCGTGGCTTCTAGCCCTTCCTGAATTCACCTTAGATGCATCACACAAAGCAAACAACTGTCAAAAATAAATAAAGAAAAAAAAATTATAATGCCCAAATGGGGATGTGGCGATCCAAAGCTATAAATTTAAATAAAAAATTAACAGTGTGTAGAAAGTGTCATTGTTTCAGTATCTTTCTCTTTAGGTTAAGCCTTACTCATGCACTAGTTAAAAAACCACCCCACTACATAGAGAACTGATGCTACAAACTCTGCCTGATGTGTGTGCAAGATCCAGATGTACGACACAGCTGCAGGAGATCCAACGGAAGGTAAGTGAGTGAAAAAGTATCAGTCTGATGTAAAGGATCTCAAGAACTTTCTTGTTAAGGCTTGTGAAGCTGTGATGGAAAGCCAAGCTAAACCCTGAGGATAGAGGTTCAGTGATTAGCTCTGCAGTTAATGAAGAAAAATCCCAGCCAGAATGCTCATTAGTTCAATATAACTAGATTGTCTTGGTACTTGGCTGGGAACTCAGCAGGATTCACATCCAGCAGTGTGCTCAGGACTGAGAATGAACCAAACTCATTATGATGCCAGAATGTACTGTACAGCAGTAAAGACTGTAAAAACTTTTTTTAAATAATCAAACAGTTTCATGTGATAAGAGTCAGCGGGTTACCTGTTATGTAACCCTCCTAATACGATTTTAATCTGCCGTTTTATTCCAGCAGAATTTAAGAGGAATGGTTTCTAATTTATTTAATAAATGTAATTGTGTGTGTCCATGCTGTACTTTTATTTTTACGGTACTCTTTATTAAGAGCACAAATAGTATGAATGATACTGGGTGTTGTCTCTCATTATTCTCAAAACAGTTCTAAATTCTGTAGATTTTTCAGGTGCACTTTCATCAAATCTCCTGTTTTACCACATAGTTCTACTAGATTTAGATGTGTAGGTGCATTGTCATGTTCGTGAAACCAGTTTGAGACAACTTTGTCCTATCTGGGACATGGTGCATTATTATGTTGGATGTAGCCATTAGAACATGAGAAATAATGCCCATGAAGGGATGCACATGGTCAGCAACAATGACCAAATAATCTGTGGCATTGAGGCCATGATGGATTGGTATTACCATCCCCCACACCATTACACTACCCCCACCAGCATGGACTGTTTGCACACAAGGTGCTGTTGGTGCCAAATTCTGACCTTACTGTACGATTCTGCTGCATGCCTCAGCAGAAATCCATTTTTGGTTCATCTCTGGGTCCTACATCTGTGCTTCATCCTGACAGAAGTGGAATCTGGCATGGTGTTCTCCTGTTGTAGCCCATCCACTTTGAGGTTCAACAAATTGTGTTATGCATTCTGCCAGGCTTTTCTGCTCACCACAATTGTACATAGGGGTTATCTCCTTTCTAGCCCAATGACGTCCATTAAACAACAAGGCATTTAAGATGGAATGTTTGTTTGTTTGTTTTTACTCTGTAGTTGATATGAAGCTGCAAACTGGTATCTGCATGATTTTATGTATCTTACTGCAGCCACATGATTAACTGATTATATAATTACAGTACAAGAGCGAGTGGATGTACAGTCCTAATAATAAAGAGGTCTATAAGAGTATACAATTCTTATATAATTGCAACATATAATTTCTCAACATTGGTGATGGCATGATGGCTTTGTGGTGAGCACTAAGCCATAGCGCTTTGCACCTCCAGCTCATATTTGATTCCCGCCTCGGGGTCTGTGTGCATGGAGTTTGCATGTTCTTCCCGTTCTTGGTGGGTTACCTCCAGGTACTCCGGTTTCATCCCACAGTCCAAAGACATGCAGATTAGGCTGATTGTCGTTCTCAAATTGCCTGTAGTGTGTGATTGAGCTTGTGTAAATGTGTGTGTGCCCTGCGATGGATTGGCACCCCATCCAGGGTGTACCCCGCCTCCTGCCCTAAGTCTCCTGGGATAGGCTCCAGGCCCCCTGCGACCCTTAATACAGGATAAAGCAGTATAGATGATGAGTGAGTAAGTATTCCTACCATTGATTGATATTTGGAATATAATTAACATTAATCATTACTACAAAGTTAAATTTAGTAAACATAAACATTAATCTGCTGAAAAGGGTTGAAAGCATTTTGCAATTAATTATCCATAAAGTTGTTGCATTATGAATATGGTACTGTGCAAAAGTCTTAGGCACCACATTATCTTTTGTACAAATGTAGGTATATATGTTTATCCTGTCTGCATTATGATGTACAAAACTATTTATTATTTTCAAACATACCTTAAAAATCCTCATGCCTGTAAAAAAAGTAACATATTAAATGACTAACCAGTTTTCAGATGGCAGTGAAACAAATGACAAAAAAAAAAACACAAGAAAATCTGCTTTTAAAAACATTTCTGTATAATAGACATCTTTAAAGAGCACTAAAGAGTAATTAAAATTAACACATTTATTTCTTCATTTTTGTGTGAAAAATCTTTGCTTGAAAATGATCAGTAGTGTTAGATACAGATACAGATATGTACAGTTTTATATAAATGAAACAGGTGTTAGGTTTTACTGAGTGTGTTGGAGAATGAGTTCGCCTGGTATCTGTCTTTCTGTTTTCATAAAAAAAAAAATCTATGAGTCTACTTTAGGTTTTCTAATCTTAATCACATTGTGTTCTATATTTACATTTAGGCATTTGCCAGACGACGCTCTTATCCAGAGTGACTTACAAAAGTGCTTTGTAGTTTCCATCATTGGATAGATTGTTACTGGGTTACTAGTGTTCTATCATTCATTTTGATAATGGATAATCATTTTGGTATTAAAATCACTAGTTTTTATTAATTTGCTTATTCTGATGGTTGTATGTTAAGAGTAATATAAATAAAAGGAGGACAGACTACTGTATATTCTATGAGCAGGTACTGTACTGTACGTGAGGATCGTTCACTCTGCTTCGCACCACCTCTGGCTGTCTGTTGGATGCGTATAAATCAGCAGCTCATTAGGCTCGATGTTAAAATCACTACACTAAATCACCACTTTATTTGACATATTTGGCTTACAGGCTATGTCTCTAATGACCTACGTAAATGTGATCACTCTCCTAAAGCCAAGTGAAGGTAGCTTTATAAGGGGCTTGTACTGTATATATAAAACACTTAAGTGTGATTAATTTGTTTGTTTGGTTGATTAGAGCTGCACAATTGATTAAATAAAAATCGAAATTGAGATATGGACCAATGCAATTATTTATAAGGAAAAGTCTGCAATTCATTACAGTTAATATATGTAGAGTTTATTAATAATTTAATCATTTGTTTGTTTGTTTGTTTTGAAATAACTTTTGAGGTGCTACATTAGTATTGACCAACATCCATTATTTGCCTAGATACGGTATGCACTCTGCCTGGCCAAAAAAAAAAAAAAAAAAAAAAAAACTCGCAATTTTAGAAGGGTCAAATTATTGGTGCTGCATTAAGCAAAGAAAACAACTAAGGAGATTTACAATTACTACAGTATGTGGGGTAAAAACCTCTCAACACATTATCAAAAACCTGGAAGGATAGTCCTGAACCGTCAACTCTGTGGAAGAAATGTGGTCGTAAAATAATCATGGACAGAGATCACTTAAATACTCTGTGATGTTGCATGGTAATAAAATAAATATATCAACAGTAAAGAACAGAGCTACAGTATGTTTAAAATGGAAAGTAAGATAATTTCCATACATACACAGTGTGATGAGAACTCACATGATAAACAGCTGTGTGTCCATGAGAAAACCACTTGTTATTAAGACTCAACAGAAAAAGGCTTAAGTTTGCTAGGGAGAATAAAGATTGGACTTTGGAGTGATGTATAAAGGTCATGCAGTCTGATGAGTCCCTATTCCTGGGTGGTAGGCGTTCAGGCGTGTAAGAAGGGAAGCACATGAAGCGATGCACACATCATGCATAATGTCCACTGTACAAGCCTCTGAAGACAGTGTGATGATCTGGGGTTGATCAGTTTCTCAGGTCTAGACTCAGTAACGTTATGTGGAAATAAAATGAAGTCAGCTGACGACCTGAATGTATTGAATGTACATACAGTAGGTTATTGCACCTATAAAGGTTTTGTTCCCTGATGGTACAGGAAATATTTCAGGACTCAAATTGTGAACTATGGTTGTTCTGGGAGCACGAGCTGGACACCACATTGTGCTGTAATCAAAGTTAAAGGTGACTGTAGAAATTCTTAGTGTACTTGACTTCGTTTTTTTTTTTTTTGTCCAGGCAGTATATGTTTGAATAGAATATGGTACATTTAATAGTTACATAACACTGTTAAAATCACAATTTGTTTTTTTTAAAAAGCAGGTTTTTTTTAAAGCAAATGATGCAGCCCTCCTCATGATGAACAATGACATTTCTGACCCTTAAGTTTTTTTGTGGAGACCTCACGCTCAGACCTTGTCTGGCTTGTACAAGTTTTTCTGAAGGTGTAAGAGGTGAAACCCAGCAAGTCCAGCTTCAGATGTGGTTTGTCTATTTCTCTGGAAAATTAAATGCATAATTTCTTCTAGGAAGAACTGAAGTGCATTGTATACTATAAAAAAAGGGAAGATTTACATCGGGGTTGGAGTTTAATAAAAATATTCCGAATGTGACTTCAAATTATTGTATTTTGAAAAAATAATTAAATGTATAAATGTAATTGATTTTTATATATCAATTTATCTATTTTCTCATATTTAATTGACCTTGCCAATTTATTTAATTTCTTAAGCTGAATTTAAATTAAGTATCTAATCTACTAGTTTAAATTATGTAAAGTGAGCATTATTAATTCACATAATATTAACATAATCCAATCACATTATAAAGTCCTGTGTGTGTATGTGTGTGTGGTGTGTGTGTATTTGAGAGGTGTTCAAGTAAAACCGAGACTCTCAATTGTGTACAATAACAACACAGTTCTAAGAGTAAAAACTCTCTTTATTTCTTTATATAATCCCCCTGCTCCACTAATGCACTCATCCCAGTGTTTCACCAGTGCTTGGACACCATCAAGGGTAGAAAGTTTTCTTTCGTACACTGGTGCCATGATCACCTAAAATACTGGCCTCCCAGGAACTCCTTCACATGTGGAATTGTCACATGTGGAGTGAGGTGAGGACTAAACTGGGGAGGTGGTGATAACTCCCAGAATCCCAGATGCCGAGAGGTGTTGGTGATTGATTGTGTGTACAGTTTCCAAAAGTTTCCTAAAAGAATAGGAATAGACGGTTAAAAAAAGGAGTAATTAAAAAAGTCTTAAATAGAGAAATAGAAAAAAAAATAGAATAGTATAGTATAAATAGAATATATAAATTGTACAATACTATACTTATTATTATACTAATATTATTGAGAAGGAAAGCAAGGGTGATAATAATAATAATAATAATAATAATAATAATAATCAGTGCTTTGTGTAGATATGTGTGTGTGTGTGTGGTCAGTCTACCTCTCACCTGGTGGAGTGTATCAAATTTATATTCAAGTTCAGTATGAGGTTTAAGTTAAGCACTAGAATAAAATTCACAATTTAAAGCTGTATTAACAGATGTAATAAGATGATTAATATAACCTGTAGTATTCAATTGTTAAAATATTCCTACAGAGTTTAACTGGGTTTATTATACAGTATACAGAGCAGAGCAGGTCTCGCGTGTGCACGCGCGTGGCCTCTCGCGCCCCCTTTGCGCGCCTTCTGTCAGCGCGGTTGCTAGGAAACGGTTTCGCGTCCTAACGAATGTCGCGGTTCGTCTGTTAGCATTGGTGCTAATGTCCGGTTCTGACCCATTAACGCGCTTTTTGGGGCGGATAACCCCTGAGGAAGTGGACTCGGTGTATTCAGCAGCATGTCTGTGTGTGTGGAGCAGCAGCCTGAGGGTGGTTCCGCCTGCCCCGGGGCAACAAATCCCCCTGAGTCATGTGACCAGGGCAACAGAAACACAACACCAGGGGCAGAAAGTCCTGAGGAGGAGAAGGAGGAAGAGCACACACACGACATGGAGGTATAAGAACAAGGTCATCTGACCTTTATATCATATGTACACATTTCAGTTCTTTAGTTACTATTTTAGAAACTATTTATTTATTATTATTATTTTTTTTAAGAATTAGTAGATATTTACTGTAGATAGTAGATAGTTTTGACCAATGTACAGACAAAATCTTTCAGCTATTATTATTGTTGTTGTTGTTGTAAATAAAAAGATTATTGTCTGTAAATTGGTCAAAACTCGCTCTTTCAATATCTTAAACCAGACTAAAAAGACTCTGTCTGTATGTTTTTGTGTCTCTATGTCTCTATTTATGTCCCTATGTCTCTCTGTCTGTATCTCTTTCTGTATGTCTATCTGTCTCTCTGTCTGTATTGTATGTCTCTATTTATGTCCCTATGTATGTATGTATGTCTGTATGCCTGTCTGTCTCTCTGTCTGTATGCTTGTCTGTCTCTCTGTCTGTCTCTCTGCCTGTATATCTCTATTTATGTCCAGAATTTATTTAAACTTTTGCACTACTTACAGTAGATATCGATCCGCCTGTAGTTTACCCTGCACCATAAGTGAAACTTAAAAATTGAAACTTGAAAGTGAAATCAAAATGTTAAATGTTAAATGTAAAAGCGATGTTATAACCAGCTATGTGTTGGATTAATAATCTACTTTAAAATAAGCTACTAATGCGCTACTCGCTCAATGTAAACAAACACCTGCACCAATAGATATTAATTAGAAAAGCTAAAATGAATATTTTTACTGGGATTAGTTCATATTTTCACTTTGGCTGAAATAACAGCGCTGACGTGATATAATTGAATTTTAACACACTGGAGTCACTTAAAGGTAAAACGTTACCTTTAACCGATCTACTTTTTCCATTTCTTATCTGTGATTCACTCTCCGATTACCGAACAGGGAGTGTATTTGTCTGACAAAAAAAGAAGGACATCTTAGTGTAAACAAGGCGTAAGATACTCAACCTTACAGAATGTGATTTCTTTGTATTAATAGGTTAGACAGAGAGGTCTGCTGTACAGAAAGACAGACAGTATGTGGGATTTAACCTGAAATAATAATAATATCACTGATTTCATTAAAAATCATTAAATTATTTTTAGCTTTAACATTGTAACTATTTCTATTTCAACAACTCTTTACCTTCAACAAAGTGTACTTACGCTAGATATTCTTCTTCCTCTGATTAATAATAGTAATAATAATAATATTATTATATCTCTACAATTCCTACTATCACTATGAACGATAATAGTAATAATAATTGTAATATTTATAACATGTGTCTGTCTGTTTGTTTGTTTGCTGTAATGAAGGATGGTAAACTGACTGAAGATGAAGTGTGTGAACATCTCTCCAATCTGGGTCGCTCGGCTACAGGACAACAGCATGTCTACCTGTCCCTCTCTATACCTGTTAGTGCCGCACGCACGCACGCACACATACACATTCACACTCACACATGTTCTATTATTGTAAAGACCAAAGACCTACTCTCGAAAAAATAAACAAAACCTTTTGTAAAAACAAGAATGTGAAATTGTAGAAGAAACTGTGAAGAAAAGTGGTTCCTCAAATGGGAGTTTTACTTTTAACATTCATAAATTAAACATTGCAATGTCATTTTATAAACAGAGGAAAGACACTGTATACCAGAGGGAAACACTCTATACTGCACCAGTGGGTCTCAACCCTGGTTCTGGAGGCCCTGCACGTGTTAGTGTTGTCCCTGTTCAGTTACATCTACTTTAATTCAGAATTGAGAAAACATTAAAATGTGCAAGGCAGGGAGTCCTCCAGGACAGGTGTGGAGAAGCACTGATCTAGAAGGAGAAAATAACAGCTGTGGTAAATTCAGTTGATTGGACATGATTTAAAATGGCACAAACCTGTTTATACCTTATAAGGACATATACGAAGGGCACCTAAAGGTGTCTTAGACCATGAGAAACAAAATTCTCAGGTCTGATAAGACTCTCTGGCCACTCTACCATATAGGCCTGATTGGTGGATTGCTGCAGAGATGGTTGTCCTTCTGGAAGGTTCTCCTCTCTGGAGCTCTGACAGTGTGACCATCAGGTTCTTGGTCATCTCCCTGAGTTCTAGAAAGAGTCCTGGTGGTTTCTAACTTCTTCCACTTACAGATGATGGAGGCCACTGTAGCAGAAGTTTTTCTGTAACCTTCCCCAGATTTGTGCCTCAAGACAATCCTGTCTCGGAGGTTCACAGACAATTCCTTTGACTTCATGCTTGGTTTGTGCTCTGACATGAACTGTCAACTGTAAGACCTTATATAGACAGGTGTGTGCCTTTTCAAATCATGTCCAATCAACTGAATTTACCACAGCTGGACTCCAATTAAGCTGCAGAAACATCTCAAGGATGATCAAAGGAAACAGGATGCTCCTGAACTAAGTTGTTTCCATATTAAAATGTATGTCTGAATTACTTTGTTTTTAGAGGAAAAGCTTGAAAAACGTGTCCATTTTGTCCAGTTATGTCCATCTTCAAAAACTTGAACTTCCCAACAACAAAATAAAAGGTACATTTATACTTTTTACACGTTGTTTGTCAGTCATGTGCTTTATATCCCCAGGATGGAAATGTCCTTCCTCTTACAAACCTGGATAAAAAAAAAACAGGTTGTTAATCCATCCCTCTCCTGTGCTTTCTGTGCTTAATGTTTTGTGACCGGTAGATTTATCCTGCGTCAGCCACATGCCATACCTCATCATCCTCGACGCTTCCCACAATGAGATCTCGGACTTCTTTGGATTCCAACCGCCTAAAAATCTCAAGGTGAGGCCTTACGTCAGCCGAGGGAAGAGAATAAAAAAAAAAGAAGAAAGTTTTAGTTCTTATATGAGCTCAAGGTTGTTGTGTCATATACACTGGCAGTCAAAAGTTTTGGAACATGTGGAGATTCTTAAACTTTCATACAGCTTACAAAGGAACAGATTTAGCGCTTGATCCTCACTGCGCTCACTGAAGCCATGGTTCCTTTTCTGTACAAAAAAAAAAAAAAACTACACTGCTTAACTCTAAATGTTTTTTTCCACAAGTAGTGCATGTGCTACTAAAAGGGTGCATAAAGTACTTTAGGGGTGCAATGAAAATATTTTAATTATCTGTTTATATACATTTATAAGCAATATGATTTGATTACAAAGGTATGATATTAAACATGGTTTCTTCTTCACAGATAAGCAACTGTCTCAAGGTCTGTTTTTATTTTCTCCTGTGATGACAGTGCATGCATCCATGTTTTACTGTTTTTCTACGGTATTAAAGGCAGGTTTAAAGTAATGATTTTCATAAGAAAGGCCATAGGTATGTTCTGATTAGCCTGACGTACACTGCACAGTGTGGTCAGCCATGGTAATTGTGATTCCAAACCTCAGGGAGCGAAAACGTTCAGTTTAAGGGGAACTTGTTGTAGGGGACGAGTGAACAAGGGTTCTTCACTTCACCAGAAAAGGGAACAAAACATTACCCGTCTCGCTTAATCGTGAAAAAAATGGAGCTCAAAAAAGGATTTATGTATTTATTATTATTATTATTATTATTATTATTATTATTATTATTATTATTATTATCAAGGGTGACATCATATCAATATGACACAATCATTAAAATTTTTTATTTAATCAAGAAATCTGTGGTATTAAACACATAGGCTAGTCTTTAATAAATTATTATTAATAATCAATTATTCAAAGTTATACATGTTTAAATATTATGTTTTCTAATAGTAGGTAAAACAGGTTTTGTTTTAATAAATATTTAATATTTGATGTCCATAGTGTGAAATTTCCACAGCAGCAGCGACAGGTATCTGAGGTGCTTATGTTACCATGGTAACGCACGAAGAAAGTGACCCCAGTGCTGGTGACTTCTCAGGGTGTTCTGAATGGTTAAGTTTTGTCCAAGGAACTTACCTTCACTGATATTACCTGCAAAAGGAGCAGGGAATAGGGAGCACCCTGTGAAGTACACTTTGGAATGGAACGCAGCCCATGTTTCCCGCTTTCTTCTGCCATATGCAGTACCTGCACCACATGAGGTTGTCCTCTTAAACGAGCCATTAGAAGGTTCTCTGGCACAGCATGTTAAAATTTCACTCATCAATCCTGAACTTCTTCTGCAGCTGGGGGCTTTATCGGCCTTATTTTCCATCTCCATCTCCGTCTCGTCTGCAAATATGTCAGTCGAAATTTCATTTTGTCACTCTAATTACAGATGTCCCACCCAAAAAAACTAATTTCATAGTGATTCTTGAGGATCACCTTAACGTCTTTTACTACCCTTAAACCTGGTGTTAAAAGTGTTCTTTTGTATTGTTTTTTTTTTTTTTACTTTTTTTTTTTTACTCTTCTGCAGATCCCTAAACTGGTCTGATGGAGAGAGAGAGAGAGAGATTACTGTATGTGTAAGAACAATTGCGAGAAAGGTTAAATCTAAAGCCCTTCCCACTAAGAAAAGTGATAGGTTCACTTAGTACAAAGAGAAACGAATCAGTATGCCCTTACATGTGTTTCTCTCTCTCTCTCTCTCTCTCTCTCTCTCTCTCTCTCTAACCATTTCTGGGATGTTCTGTAAGATTTGTAGCATCACATTTTTAAGAAAAAAAAAAAGATCATTGCCACTAGCATGCTGAGCCGCAGAACCAGAAAAAAACGAGACAAATCCAATCCCATTCCCATGACTCAGGATCCTTCTTCAAGAAACTGGCACTGCCAAAAGAACATGTTAGCTCTGTTTGGTTGTTTGGCGTTGGCATCAGGCTACATTTCTCCTGCAGTGAACTCAGGCATGCTTGACTTACTGGTGCAGTCCATTCCCGTTCTTTCTCCATCCAAATGATGATCTAGTGTTCTGTCAAATAGAAATGAAGTCAAGGGTTAACACAAAACTGGTGTTTGAAATTCAAAACCCATTAACTGTCATTTACTGTAATGTCAAGTGTAAAAAGCTTTCCTTTTTTTCCCTTACAAACTTTTACATACGTATATGAATAATAACACCACCTTCAATCTGTCTTACCTACAGGAAGTGGATTTCTCTCACAACCACATTTCTTTAATGAAGGATTTGTCGGCCTATGCTTCTCTCCACAAGCTCAGTCTAGACTGTATCCTTTTTATATTTAGTTTTATTTCTTTTCACCTCCATCCATAATTGCATCCAAGCATGTCAGGCTGTGATGTGATACTGAAGAATTGTTCTCATCCCAGGTGATGCCTCCACCACTACATGCTCTAAACAGTCCTATATAACAACTAAAGCACTCTCTTTCTGTTATAATTTACATACTTAGAATTCTTAATGCTCAATAAAAAGCCATATGTGCCTCATAATATATAAAAGGTTCTTACTGTATATTGTAAAATCGCCTGATTTTTTTTATATTGGTGTTGATTCATATTACATATCATTAGGGCAAAGAGAAATTAAATGATAATTTTACTTTTCACAATATTTTATTTTAATTAGGTTTGTTTTTTATTACGTGTGAAATAAACTTAGGGCTAAAATACATACAGTATATATCAAAAGAATCCCCCAACTATATATATATATAGTTGGAGGATTCTTTTAGAGAATGTCCCAAAGTGACATCAGCAACAACACAACCACTCAAAACAGCAGCTGGCACTTAATTTCATGGTCAACTGCTGCAAGGAAAGGAAATAAAAGCAGAACTTAGTAATAAGAGTGGATTTGCACTTGTGGGTAAAAGTAAAATATCACATGATTCAGTGACTTTATTATGGATGCTACATCGAACCAGGTTTCCCTTGTACAAGATATTCTTGATCTCAGTGGTACGTCCTGGTAAAATAAAGGTAAATGAAATGGAAAGTAAAAAAAAGTTACTTACACAAAGGAATTTCGTCAGATTTGGGTTACCTACCTGGGAACCTGGGAATTTTCTGTCACACAAAGACCATCACAGGGTCTGGAGAACAACCTGACCAGCTCTCTTTGAGGCGTCCAAAATACACAATAATTTCCTTTGAACAGTTGATATTGAGATGTATATCTGCTACTTCTGCTCTATAAAGCTTCATAACAACTCTAATCTGAGGTGCTGTTTGTTGTTAATTGGTGATTTCTGAGGTAACTGCTATCTCTTAATGAACTTCTCTGTAGCAGAGGTAAGTTTTGGTCTTGCTTTGCTGTGAAGGTCTTCATGTGAGACAGTTTCATCATGAAGCTTGATGGGATTGCAAATGCACTTGACACAATACTGTTCTTGCTAGAACTGTTTCAGAACAGCCAACCTTGAAACTCAAGGTAGTTGTAGTTGTTAATTGATTACCCTAATGCCATGTCTGTTATTTTAGAGTTTAGAAAAATTTCAGCATTGTTCTAGAATGTAGAAAATAAATCCAAACCTGTGTCCAAACTTTCGACCAATCCTGTACTTTGGTCGCATCATACTGTCACACTTAACACCACTCCTCACTTGAGGTATCATAACATATTAAAATACAATTAATTCAATAAATAACAATATTAAGTACCCTCAGAGCCCTCAAACCACCTTTTCAGATATTCCAGGATGCACGCGACCAAACATTTATAGTGTTCATACAAAAGCGTTCCACTGTAGCACAATCTCAACATCTATCATTCGAATTTCTTTATCAAGGTCACGTTTAAGTTTCATTAGCAGACTGTGCGGTCGAAGCGTTTAAAACAACGCATGAGAAATTATCTGCCTGAAAACAAAAACATAATAAACGCAAGCGACGATGTATGAATTGTAATCACAGGCGATAACTCGGCCGTCTGTTTCGGCTGCCAAACGTTTCAGTTAGTTAATACCAAGCCTTGAACCCCTGTGTCAGTCTCACGGAACTGCTGAGAAGTCTGTAAATACCGTAGATCTGAGGTCTAAATGGAGGTGTTACTGTAAATCCTCGACTTTGAACACAGCACAAGCTGAATGTGATTTTACACAGAGATGTTTAAGTGCACATGGACACTTCGATCTCTCAGAACAGTAAACCGTCTTCTGAAGTTGTTTCCTTGACCAGGTTTTCTTGCCGGATAGATAACTCCATCAGCGAAATCCGGGGGCTGGAGAAGTGCAGCAGCCTGACTCACCTTAGCATGGCGCACAACAAGATCTTACGTATCAGCGGTCTCAGAAATCTACCACTCAGACAGCTCTGCCTGGTAATATCTGTTCTTTCAAAAGGTCCCTGATCCGAGCTTACGAGCCCCAGACTCTACTGTATATGGTGGCAGCCTGGAGTGGGAGTCAGTACGGAAAACATTTTATAGAAAATATATTTAATGATCATGGGATTAGTTAGTGACTGAGACAGTGTTTTTTTTTTTATATCAGCAATTTGGTCGTCAGCATGAGTCACGTAATCAAACCAGACGGTCCATTGTGGCAAATAAACCTGCGCAGTAAACACATGATCAGATGACCCCGAAGATATGGAAGTATGATTATATACCAGTGTGCATTTCTCATTTCAGTAATTCCACCCATTTCACTGCGTAGTAGTCATTCAGTGAAAGCCAGTATTTTGTAGCCTGTGACAAACATGTTCAAATTGGCAGCATTTCAGAGAAATAAATAGCTTATTGTTGTGCAGTTAAGCGCAACGAGTTAGAAATAAAATTCCATCCAGAGAGCAGTAAATAATATCTCGCCAAGGCTGCGTGGTTATTTTTCTTCGGTGTGTAAAATATAGGACACTCAGAGGGTGAGAGCTCGAGCAGTGTTAAAGTAATAATATTGTTTAGAAAGAGTGAACTCCACGTCTTTGACTGTATACTATAAATGATTATAGTAATGGTTTATCCATCCGGCTATCTAGGAACCTTTGTAATCACAACTAGGGACCGTGGATGCCAATGGTAATAATTGTATTACAGTATAAACCAATACTGTGATAATTTAACGTATACAGTGATACAATGAACAATATCATAACTGTATAACCTCTCACCTTTTAAATGTTCTATATTTTACACAGCGAGATAAATAACCACACACATATTATTTACCACGAGATATTATTTACTGCCATCTGAATGAAATTTAATTTCTATTTCATTGCACTTTACTGCACAACAATAAGCTATTTATTTATCTGAAATTGGTTCATACCATGACATAATACAATTTCTGGAATATTTTACAAAAATCATGACGTATATTTACATTTATTTTGTGTTTGATTTCCCCACTGGAGTTTGTATGTTCTCCCTGTGCTTGGTGGGTTTCCTCCATGCACTCTGGTTTCCTCCCACAGTCCAAAGACATGCAGATTAGACTAATTGGTGTTCCCAAATTGCCCGTAGTGTATGTGAATGTGTCCTGAGATGGATTGGTACCCAGTCCAGGATAGACCCCAGACCCCACCCCCCATGACCCTGTACAGAATAAACCGAGACAGACAGACAGACAATGAGTGAGTGAGTAAGTGAGTGAGTTTGTAGTAGGTGCATTAGTTCCAGAGTGACACAGTAATGTCTTAGCACTTGTTTATTCTTTCATTAGCCGGTCACAACATAAAGGACAGACGCTGTAATTTTTCCTATTTATGAATAAAAATGAGCATAATTAATAACCTCAGTATTTACAATACATTATTTATAATTACTGGTGTTATATGTTATTATAAGAGATAATGTAAGCTATTAATCTTACCGCTAGACTATGTTCTGGCAGTTTATACCCAAGAAAGGCCAGTAACTCTGGTTAATGTAAATGTTATGACAGATCTTATGCAGCATACATAAATAGATCCTACTACACACACAAATACAAAAAAAAAAACTCTAATATTTCTACATTTCTAATGTAAAACAATTCAGTCAGTATTTAAAAAAAATTGTAGGGCTCTTTAAGTGCACTTTGCAGCCATTTTGGCCTCTAACCATCCAACAATAATGGCTTTCCACCAAAGGATAGTAATTATATACTGAGTGGAAATGATTTAATAAAAAGTGACATAAACATACTCTATCCCTACCAACAAATGTCTAAGAAAACCTGCTCATATGTTTCGAGTAGTGTTGCAAGAGACATCTGTCTGTCTGAGAGTTTGCTGCTTTTTTGTAACTAAAGCCACGCTTTTCAAAGGCGTTCACACCTACTTTGTCTGTGCATGGGAGCACTCACATGTACTGTATGAGAGGCTGTATAGACCATAATTCTCAGCTATACTCATACACGCAATATTAAATCTCTCACATGCATTATCAAACTCTTTCTCACATGCACTATTAAAAACTCACATGGTATCAAACTCTCACAGGCACTATTAAACCCTTTCTCACATGCTAGTAAGCCTCTCACATGTACCATCAAATCTCTCACACGTACCATCAAATCTCTCACACGTACCATCAAATCTCTTACATGTACCATCAAACCTCTCATATGCACTGTCAAACCTTTCACACACTATTAATCCCTTTCTCATACACTGTCAAACTCCCACACACAAAGGCTCTTTATGAAACCTCTCGCACACACACTATGAAAACTCTCACACGCACTATTAAAACTCTTACACATACTATGAAACATCTCACACGAACTATTAAAACTCTCACACGTACTGTATTATCAAACCTCTCACACACTTTCTCATGCACTGTCAAACTCTCACACACACTATGAAACCTCTCACACGCACAATGAAACCTTTCACATGCTCCATCAAACCCTTTCTCACATGCACTATTAAAAACTCACATGGTTTCAAACCCCCTTCCAAACAGTATGTAACCTCTCACACGCACTATCAAACCCTTTCACATGCTCCATCTAATCTCTTCTATGTGCTATCAAACATTATGAAAGCCTTTCTCAAGCACTATCACACCTTTCACATGCACTATCAAACACTTTCATTCACTATCAAAATCTCTCTCATACATACAGTACTGTTGAATTAAGTATTTGCTCTTTAAAGTAAGATATATTTGAATGACAATCTAGTGAAAGCCAAAACAGATAATTTAGTGTGGTTAATACAGTATGTTGTTCAGGTTAGCATGACTCAACCAGACAAACAGTAAACCGTGCACCTTTTTTAATAGTGTCTGTGTCTAAACAAGATAGAAAAGCAGCAGAAATATCTGCAAAATGATAAGCAGTGAAAGATTTTTCCATCTTTATCCAGAGGATAACTGAGAGTGTAACAGCTGGTCGCTCTACACAAGGTGGATGTTTGTCATGGCGTTATGCAGTGATAATCACATAACACCTTCATTAACTTTTCCTGAAAGTATGGGGAAAATAGTTAGCCTGAATTCATGGAAAAACAACGACAACGTCATGGAAATGTGTTGCCCAAAATGGAATGAACTCTGGAACCCACTTCATCGTCTCTGTGTCTGTTGTTTTTTGGAAAGGCACTTGGTGTATTTTAGATCATAGTGTAGCTCGTTTCCTTTTCGCTTTCAATACAGTTGACAGCAATGTTGTATTTTTTTTTTTACATTGAAAAACGAGAACAAGGAGCCTTGTGTTAAAATCCACCAGATGGCATACCGATGTGCCCTAGGACCCTTCGCCACTTCTCTGAAGGGTGTTTGTGGTGTCCTTAATCAAAGTGATCCTTCATCGTCGTGCTCTCTGCCGTCCGTTTTCCCCTCTGGAGCCCAGCTGCTGGTTTTGAGCAAGTCTGGACTGCATTCAATTGCACACACACACACACACAGACACAAACATATACACTGATGCGCACAAACACTCACATACTGTACACACACAGTCACTAGCTAAACCTGCTGGCCTTTGTGCTAGCATGAATCACTGAACAGCGTGCTCCTGTCAGGTAACTTTTTTCTCACCTCATCACACCCTGGCACCAGAGCATCCGGACTGCCTTGTGGTCAGTGTCTACCCTGCTATCTGCGCTTCTCTGCCAGGCAGGGCTCGTGAAGGCTAGGGCATAAGGGCGGCATTTGGCAAAATGGCTTCTGAGCTGCTGTAGGAGTTATGGGGACTGGGATGACAGGAGGAGAGGGGTGAGAGAGAGGTTTGGAAAGCCCCTGGATTATTAGCATGCTGTACCAGCTGTTCCCTGGATATGATACAGGAATCGCTAACATTGCACACAGGCATTGTCTGAGAAGTGGGAACACTTTACTGAAGGGCAGTGTACAGGGAGGTGTACGACAACTATATAAGCCCTTTGTAAGAACTGAAAGAAATCTAAATAAATATGTTCTTTACAATAGGTCTCAGCTGTTATATCATCATGATCATAATACAGTATGTCAATCTAACAAGAATAATGATCAAATTTGAGAGATTAATGTCTCTAAAAATCTCACTCGACCTACAACAGGTTTAATTTTAGATTTGCATAAAAATTGCTGAAAACAACTTTTATGATAATTTGTAGCTGTTAGAAACAGTGATTATAAATGTTTATGTAGGGTTAGCTCAAGGGCATTGCACAGTGGTACATTTTTTTCATCTGCCATGGAAAGCCAGGGTTCAATTCCTACCCGATGCCCAGACCCCAGTTACTAGATGCAGTGCCTGATACAAGCCTGGATAAAATGAGTGGGTTGCGTCAGGAAGGGCATCCGGCAAAAAAACTGTGCCAAGTTGTGTGTGGATAGACTAACAACAACAACAACAACAATGTATTGTAAGATTAGAGGTGGTATGTTGCTTTGGAAGATGTTGCTTTAAAAAAAATCTGCTTTAATGGTAACTGATGCCTATTGGAATAAGCATTTACTGTATAAATTTCGGTATAGGTTTACTGTATGTCATTTATTTAGGATCAGTCACCAAATGTTTGTTACTCGGGGTAAATTTTATGTTAGCGTCACATCAAAGTAGACAAGTGCGGCTTTTATGACTGTCAGAAAAAAAGTATATAAAGGTTTATGTAGGTTCGTTGTCATGTTACTGTCACTGTGCATGTCAACCGAGTTGAAAGTCGACTAATGCTGCCTTCAAGTTACTGATTTTTGGTGACGTCAGACTGTGTCATGACAGTTCTTATAGTCAAATATCACAGCATACATAATGTGGTTTATGGACATACTCCTGCATAAGCATTTATAAAGAATTCTTTCTAGAGCTCTTGGCTGTCATAGGATCATCATTACTGTATATCCTTGGTGTGTTCTCATGTAACACCATGCACCCACATCCTTCTGTGCCATTTCATGATGGTTTAATTTCATAGTAAAATAAATTTAATAGAAGTCCTCGATCTGATTTGACGTAATACTTTCTGTGTACAGAAGGGAAATCTGATAAAGAGAATAGAAAATTTACAAACACTCCGGGGTCTGCAGATTTTGGACTTGTCTTCTAACAGAATTCAAAGCCTTTCCGGTCTTCAGGACCTCCACCTCCTGGAAAACATCAATCTTGAAAGCAATATGGTAAATGAAAATGACCCTCTAATAGCTTATGCGAACTTAATAGCTTATCAGTGACTTCTCTAATGTTTTTTTTTTTTTTAACATATTGTAGATCGGTGAGATCAAAGAGTGTACACATGTGCAATACCTTCAACTAGTGAGAAAACTGAATCTCAAAAGAAACCCAATACAAGTAAGTGATATCATATTTTTGCACAACTGCATCACTGAAAAGCAACCTTGTTCCCAAAGCCAATACTTAATGTTTCTCCACCACCATCATGTTTACATTAACATTGACATTTATGGCATTTGGCAAACCTATCCAAAGCAACTTCTATTTCTATCCATAAATACATCTTTATCTGGTTCACTAGGTTAATGACTAAGAGAAACCTCACTGTTGGGTGACTCAACTATTCGGATATCTAGAGGAAGTTCATTCCACCACCAAGGTGCCAGAATAGAGGAGTCTTAATTGGCACTCTCGTGTTCAGAGTTTTAAATCTGACGTGGCAAACTATAGGGAGCAGAGTAATGGGCTGGTGTGCGAGAATTTAGGAGAAATGAAAACATGTTGTGCAGCTGCCTTCTGAATCAGCTGCAAAGGTCAAATATCACACACACAGCAGCAGACCTGCCAGGAGCGAGGTGCAGTAGTTCAGTCTCAAAATGACAAGGGCCTGGACAAGCACCTGAGTGGCCTGTGTGGAGAGAAATGGACAAATCCGTCTGTAAGAAGAAATCGACTTACAGAGCAAGTAAGGTTATCAAGGTGGGAGGAAAAGGACATGGTTATTCCAAGGTTGTGTAGAGGTGAGATCATAGAGTTGTTCAGGGAGATCATAAGATCCTGACAGGGCATACATCATCTGGGATAAACAGCAGTTTGGTTATGATTTGATTAATTTTCAGCTGATGAGATGTCTGCCAGACATGCTGAGATTTGAGCACAAACATGAGCGTCTGAGAGAGAGGGGAAGAGGAGATGATGGACATGAGTGTCATTTGGATAGCTGTGATATGACACGTCATGTGATGATTTAACTTTACCAAGAGATTAATTGTACAAGTAGAGCGGGAACAGAATGGGACCAAGTATTGGGCCTTGTGGGACACCTGTGGAGAGAGAGTCTGCACAAAGCATTATGTGCCATGCCGTGCCACAAATTCCAGCAGTCTTATGGTTGATTGTGAAATGGAAGGATGAGGACAAATAACAGCTTGGTTGATCTGGCAGTATGTAGCTTCTCAGTGACGGCCAAAGAGCGGTTAGGCTCTTGAAGATTGTGCTGTGAGAGATAAAGAGACAGTTGAGTCTAGAAAGTACCTTCTAGTATATCAGAAATGAAAGAGGGGAGTAATACTAGTTAGGAGTTGCAAAAGTCTGCCAGATCTAGTGTGGGTTCTTCAGAATGGGAATCACCCTTGCTTTCTTGAATGCAGCAAGTACATAACCAGATGTTATAAACTATGGTTATAGTCTGATTTACTGTGTGCTTTGGTGAACATGTGTCAAGCAGTGTTGGAATGCTTTGTGCCAAATTCAAAATGTTCAGACCAGAGAACCTACAGTATTTCCACGTGTTGTCTGAGCCTGAACATATCTTTTGGCAGACTCTAAATGGTATCGCGTATAATATTTGGCAGTGTCTGAGCTATGGTAGGCATGCGAGCAGCTTCTCTCATCTGAGAAGTAGATGTTTTCAGACCTCTCTTGGTTTCTTTTCTGATTGACCCCCTGACTATGCTGACATTATGAACATTCAAGTTTGGAGACAGGATGGAAGTTTTTGTCCCTCAGCAGGCTGTGGTACACTGGGTGTTCTGGTGCCTTTCTATCATGACCAGTATTGACTGTTTTCAGTGATTTGTGCTGCGAGGGCTTTTTCGTGGGATCAAACTGGGCGGGCTGGCCTTTGGTCCTTGCAGGCATGTGTGAGCCATGGTTGCTCATCGTTCTGTTGGCAGGTTACTGAAATTTAATGGACAATCAATGTTAAATTTGTAAATTAAATGTTTTGTTATTGTCATGACTGATCAGGGTGTGTGTACAGTATGTGAACCACTGTTATTAGAGACAGTACAGCAGTGACACGGTCATGACATGAATCTCTGTATTGTGCTGGTATAAATGTATCAGGCACACTGATGCTGCTGAATTTAGTTTTTTCCACCTGATCCTGATATGTTTTTGTACTTCCTGCATTGTTCACCACATCTCCTGTACATTGTTGGGCGGTGTTTAAATACAGACAATTTTTCATTTTCAACTTTGTTTGTAGTTATTTTTTTTTTTCAGGCTAATGATCATTTTAATACCAAGTTTTATTCTTGTTTGCTAAAGGAACAGCCCGACTACAAACTGGCAGTGATTTTCATTCTCGGTCAACTTACTGTTCTGGATGAGCGACCAGTGACTGTTGAGGAAAAGGTTAGTGTAGTACACTTTATATCATCAGATAATGTGAATGTTCTGTGATTGATTAATAACGGTAAGGGCACTAAGGGTGCAAAAGTCTTAGGCACCCAGTGCTCTTAATACATATATTGTTATAGAGTTTGAATAGTTGAATATTCTATGACGTTATTTTTGTTTTGGTACAAAAACATTTCTGATTTCTAAACATCATCATTCTAGCACCATATTAAAAATTACACCAAATATGGACTTTTTTGCATTGATTGCTGTTTGCTGAGATTTATAGGTTTTTTAAATTACTATTTTTTTGATGTCATCCTTGCTCTACCACATTTTATTTGCATTCAAGGTTTGAATATGGATGGCTATAAATTATTAAGGGTTGATTTTCTTGCCTCGTGGTTTTTTGTTAACCTCGGTTTTGTTCATATTAGGTTTGGGCTGTGAACAAGTATGATCCGTCTCTAGAGGTTGTGGCAGCAAGAGATCACATGACCCACATGATGTACCAGCAAATGCAGCCGCAATGCATTTTTGACAGGTGGTATTGGTTCAATTCATTTTACAATCGCCTGCGTATTAGCCTGATGTATTGTATTTGATTAATTGATTTATTGATCAACCAATCAATCATCCAATTAATTATTTGAATGATTAAATCATTTAATTATTTATTTATTTTTGATACTACTTATTAATATATTTTTGGAAAGTTCTGATCTTTAAATGTACCAACCTAGACTCTTACAAAATCTTTTATTACACTTGGCAAAGCATACATTTCCACATTTATGCTTACTGGGGTATTAAATAAGATTTACTTACTAAATAATTAAAAATATTTATATAGTAGCTACATTAGTGCAGTTATTAAACACAACACTATCTGTGTGATATTTATTTGGAGAAATCCAAACCACATGTAGACTAGAGCTGTATGATTTAAATAATTTAGCAATTTAATCAATCATTTATTGGTTGATTTATTTAATTGAGCAGTGGGTTATTTAGCAATTTTACCAATATTTAGATGAACTTGCGACTGTTAGTTAGTCTAAAATTGACGGAATCCCTAAATATGTACAACAGCTTTTGCAGAAAATACAAACCACTTTCATCTTCCTCAAATACCCACATTTAGTGATAGTATAACTTGTTCTTTTGAGTGCAGTGTTGCAATCTGCTGGACTGGAGTGTGGAGCAGAAATCTGTCAGAGAAAGCTTGTAACTTAATATGGGACATGATAAGTAAACAATCAACAGCACAAGTTATACAGTATTTCAGTGCTGTAGATATTTTAGTAGCCTTTAATACTTCTAAATCTGTAAAAAAAAATAATAATAATAAAACAAGAGGGCTGTATTGTACTGTACATTATTCTCTCTTTCTCTTTCATCATCTATACTGCTTCATCCTGTATACAGGATTGTGGTGCACCTGGAGCCTATCCCAGGACACTTAGGGCTCGAGGCGGGGTACACCGGAGATGGGATGCCAATCCATCGCAGTGCACACACACATAGGCACACTCACGCTCATTTACACACTACGGGCAATTTGAGAACACCAGTTAGCCTAATCTGCAATCTTTGGGCTGTGGGAGGAAACCGGAGGTGCTAAGTGACAGTGCTAACGCCACTGTGCTGCACCGGATACATTACCACCCAATGAAATTCTTTTTTTCCTGGCATGTTAGGACGCTGGGGTCAGAGCGCAGGGTCATCTATGATATACGTAGCATCCCAGGAGCAGACAGGATTAAGGGCCTTGCTCAAGGGCTCAACAGTGGTGGAGCTAGGGCTTAAACTCCTGACCTTCTGATCAGTAACTCACAGCCTTAACACACTGAACTAGCTACCATTGTAGTACAATGTAGTAAAATTTCAAGTCACAGCAGGAAAGAAAACGGGGAACTACTTTTATATTAAATGCAGTATAGGTGTACATAATTGTGAAATAAATCACTGACGAGATAAAGAGAGGAGACAGAACCAAAACAAATGGATTGCCATGAAAACCAGGGCAAAAGGGGTAATTGTGATTATTATGGAGCAACACAATACTGAATTCTGATCATAAAAACACTTGTTTTTAGGAAACCATGTGACGGATTTAGTTTAGAAAGAAGAACGCTGCTCCAAATCTTTTACTTATTTTGTACTGAATGTTTAATTTTTATTTCTTTCTGTTCTAAACATCCAGCACCCTGCCCAGTCTGGACACTCCATACCCCATGTTGGTCCTGACAGGTCCACAGGCATGTGGGAAGCGAGAGCTGGCCCATAAACTCTGTCACGAGTTTAGCGACTACTTTGGTTATGGGTAAGTGCTTGTTGTCTCCGAATTATTTATTTTTTCATGTTTATGAATAGACACACTGATGTGCTGTAAAACATCCTTTGCCTGCTATGGAAAAGATCTCATGCAGCTTATGTTAGATTCTCTTATACAGTACAGGTAGGACTAATATACTGTGTGTTCTGTCTGTTTTAGGGCTTGCCACACCACCAGGGGGCCCTATTTTGGGGAGGAAGATGGGTGTGACTACCACTTTGTTCAGGATGAAGAATTTCAAAACATGATTTGTATGGTGTGTCTCAAAACATAAGGGAAAGATTTCTTTTTAGACACTGAAAGTGTCTTTTAGGACACTGATGTCCATTAAATATCCATCACTATTCAAGCTGAATTAATGTTTAGTAATATGAAAACATCAAATATTTTTGAAATATTAAGGGAAATATCAGTAAAAGATAGTTTGGCACACAAAGTGCTTGAATCTAAATATTTCAGGCAGCTACTGTGGCTTCATGTCCTTATCAAATGATTTCATTTCAATCTCAAATCTGGATGCAGCACCAATACCATTACTGGTTTCTGATATTGGACATGATAAAGGGTCCACTAGTGTCTACTAAATTTAGTGTAGTGATGATCAGGCAGCACAAAATGACTCTGGTCTTGGTGTATTTCACGATTACCTGGTGTTCAAGTCAAACCGGGCATCAGCGAGCGAGGTCAGGACTGTACGGGGGATGTAGTGATAACTCCCAGCCGAATCCCTGTAATGTGCTTTAAGAATGATTGTGTGTACAGTTCCCACAGACAGATGCATCTCTTCCACAAATAGGCAACAATTTATCTGTCGATTTTCAAAGATCAGGTGTTCCACTCGAACAGGTACGACTGCAGTGGGCTCCAAACTACTTCGGCTGGGATCATCATGCACGGACGTACGGCCTTCTTTAAAACAGTTGCGCCGTTCATATGTTTTACTGCGGCTAAGAGTCTCATTGCTGCGCTGAGCTTGAAGTCTTCTGTAAATGTCAACTGGTTTTACATCTTGAAAAAATGATACTGATGTGTTCCTTTTAACCTTGTCCAACAGTAGTCGCGATGCCTAGAGAATATAGTTCTTCTACAACGGTGTCCAGCAGACCAGTAAGACGCCAGCATTCACGCCTGCTTTGAACTTGCACTGTAAAAGTCACGACTTGCTAAACGTTTGGAAGAGATGACAGGCAGAACGCCACACATGATCTGTTTCTCCACTGCTGCAGTATCTTAAAGCGTTGCCTGTTAAGGGTTCCTTTTTCAAAACTCCAGCGGCTTTGATAAATCGAGGTCGCAGGCTGATTTAATGCCGAACTCCTTTGAAGCATGATCGTAAGCATATGTAACAAAGACAGAGGAGAAAATCTGAGGTGAGGATTACAGACCAGCCTGACCTTGTATCACTCAGGCGCAGATGTGCACGCAGACATGGCACTCGCCCTCGCACTCGCCCTCGCAGCCAGCTGGCATTCTGGAAAATTAATCTCATTTGGCAATTTTCCCGAAGCTCGGCTAATGCTTATTTCAGGCTCTGTTTAAATGAAATAATCAGAAGGATTAGCATATGCTTGTAATCTGGTTTTGTGTTGAAATAGCAAATCATCCAGAGAACGGCACTGAACCATCATCTTGTAAAGGACGGAGAGAAAGCTTCACAGTCAATGTTTTACCCAGATCCAGATGCTAGTCCTCAGGGTCAAAGGTTAGCGGTGTGAAAATTGCAAGCAGGGGTTTCTTCCGTTTAAAGATTTGAGAGCACTGGGACATCCAAGACAGGATCTGTTTAGCAGATGAATTCGAGACATAAAGCAGGCTTAAAGTACGACTCGTTATCTCTTCTCTTTTAGGGCAGCTTTGTGCAGACGATGCAGTATGGAGGACATTGGTATGGGCTGTCTCGAGAGGCCGTCGAGAGCGTCGCCCGAGATGGGCTTGCCTGCTGTGTTCATATGGAGCTGGAGGTACAGTACGGGGTTTAGTGGCCTTTCCGGTAGAAACCAGTTCTGCTTAGGAAAGCATACAGCCACTGCCTGGGTAGATAGAGTTTTGTAATAAATCAGTTTATACGAACTGTTGTTTTGTCAGCCATGAAAAATGACAAATCATGAAGACAAGAACAAGAAGCTTTTTCTTATTTTCATTTATGCATTGTTTTCTTGTAAAGTTTTCCAATAAACATTATTATACAATATAAAGCCTGATATATGTAATATAATTAAAGTATACAATCCAATCTCACATGGTGTACCATGAACATAATCCACAATATCTTACATCACAATGAACAGAAATGGTTTTATTAATCTCCCTCATATGACAGCCATTTTCCAACAACTGAATTATTTTTGTAATTAACAGGTTATGCATTTAGAATTTATAGCTGACTTTATGGAGACAAGTTTTTGTTCCTATTCTATTATTGTAGCTCTAATCAGTCGTTTCATCTTTATTCTCTCTCCCAAAGTTTTTAAGTAAAAAAAAAAAAAACACTGTTTAAACTTTCTCAACCTTAAAGAGGTTGGTAGAAAACATTTACCGTACAGAGCCGCATAAAAAAATTTATACACACTTCAGGGAAAGAAAAATTGTATGATGAAAATTATATTAAAATAATAATAATATTATTATCATATTGTTATCATAATATTATCATCTATTAATATATAATGTATATTTTATAACATATGATGTACTTTGGCTGACTGATGTTTTGGCTGACTCTGGCTGACTCAGCGTGCTTCACAGTGCATCGTTACACATGTTTTTCTTTAATAAATAGCACTTTTTCAATTCCTTAGTCTCATTAGTCTTAGGTTATGTGACAGTGATATATATTTAGTATATATACTCATTGGGTCAAAAGTCTTTGGACACACCTTCTAATTTCATGTTGTTTCCTGATTTTTTTCTTTCTACACTGTAAAACGATCCTGAAGGCGTTTATTCAAAAACAATCTCCTTTGAACAGTTGATATTGAGATGTATCTGCTACTTCTGCTCTGTAAATCCTTCAAAATGGCTCTAATCTGAAGTTCTGTTTATTAATTGGTGATTTCTAAGGTAACTGGTGACTCTAAATGAACTTTTTTCAGTTTTGTTCTTGCTTTCCTGTGAAGGTCTTCGTGAGAGACAGTTTCATCATGGAGCTTGATGGGTTTTGCAAATGCACTTGACATAATACTGTTCTTGTGAGAAATGATCCAGAACAGCTGACCTTAAAGTCTTAAAAGAACTGACTGTTAGTGTTGGTACTTAATTACTTTATTCATTTCACAGTTTTACAGTATTTCCCTAAAACGTAGAAAATAAATTACAAAACAAAACAACACTGAATTAGAAGGTGTGTCAAAACTTTAGTCTGGTACTGTAGTAATGAGCTGCTATTATGGGAAATCAATCAACGTTGCTCCAATTCTAATGCATTTGTAGATAAAACAGTAACTAATCATTATACTATTCGAGACAGACACCATGTTCTTTAATCTACAATGTATATAAATGTACATTTAAATATTTACTTATGATAAGAAAAGCATTATTGGGTGTTCCACATGTATAGTGTTTAAAAAACAACACTCATTTATTAAAAAGTAAACGGTTAATTATACCTATTTTTTGTAAATTTCATGTGTCTCTAATTCTCGTCCACAGGGTGTGTTTAGTTTGAAAACCTCGTACTTTGAACCGAGGTACATCTTGCTGATCCCGACCAGAACCGAGGACTACATTTCACGCATGAAGGCCCGAGGCTTCTACACGAACAGCCAGATAGAGAAAGCTGTATCACGGATCGAACTCTACACCAAAATCCACAGGGAGCGGCCTGGCTTTTTTGACAGCGTGATCGTCTGCGGTGGGGATCATTAACGTTTAATAAATAAAGTTATCTTTAATATTGAAGTTACATTTAATAGAAGTTTGATGTAGCATGATTAAATGTGTGACTTTTTTTTGGATAATATTACAAGTGAACATACCCATTTCAAAACATCTTTTGTTTTATTAATAGATGATCGAAAAGAGGCTTACAGTGCTCTGAGGCAGATTATAAAGGAATACCTGGGTCTGGAGGAGCAGGAGAAAGGAGATGAAGGACCGAGCACCAGAGATACACCGCAAAATACCCCCTCAGGTAAAACTCGGTCAGTCTGTTGTTGCACACTGCACAATACTGATCGTTGCCCAGAGCTGCGGCCGGTGCCATCTTTTTTGCGGTTTAGCAACACATATCCCTTACTGTCAACATGATGTAGAAGAAAAAATTATTCATCAGACCAGTCCACCTTCTTCCACCTTGCCCCAAGGTCCAGTTCTGATGCTCACATGCCAATCTTTTGGTTGTGTACCTTTCGGTCATCAGCTACACAGACCCTCACACAGCAAGCTGCAATGCACTGTGTGTGTGCCAGCTTTCTATCAGAGCCATCATTCACTTTTTTTAGCATTTTCTCCTGAAGCATCTCTTTACTGGGATCTAATGTTGGTTCTCTAAGCTCATCAATGAGTCTGGTTCATCAGTTGTCCTTGTTTGGAGCAGTTTTGGTAGAGAACATCCCACAAGACCTGCTGTTTTTTGGAGATCCTCTGACCCAGCCGTCTTGCTTATCACCATAAATAAATAGATGGAGTGACAGGTGGATGGGTGGATAGATAGATAGATAGATAGATAGATAGATAGATAGATAGATAGATAGATAGATAGACAGACATATGGATGGAATGGATAGATGAATGGATGAACAGACAGACAGACTGATACTGTAGATAGATAGATAGATAGATAGATAGATAGATAGATAGATAGATAGATAGATAGATAGATAGATGGATGGACAGTTAGATAGATAGATGGATGGACAGATAGATAAATAGATAAATGGATAGACAGATGGATGGATGGATGGATGGATTTGTTTGACTGATCCCAAAGGGAAATTGTAACATTCCAGCAGTCAGTTCACAGATTATACAGCAGCATACAAGTAACAAGGTAAAGAAGAATATTGAGGCCAGATTAAAATAAAAAAATCATATCGAGAAAAGTGTCAAAATATTGAAAAAACAAAACAGGTGGGAATCTGAAAATCCGTTCATTAAGTTGCTTTTAAGAGGTAAAATATAAAACAAACAAACAAACAAACAAAAAGAATGGGAACCAAAGTACTGTAACTGCTCATAAGATGCACACGTAAGTTGTAATATTAATAATGTTAAGAAAGTAAGGGCAGGATCACATCAATGTTATGCAAACAGAATATATATGAGCCTGTTTATAGTGATGTCAGAGGAGGAGATTTATCTTCTGAAAATGAACAGAGATATCGTAAAAGTCTATTTGCCAGAAGTTGGCAGAAAGGACTTTATGTAGCGTTCTTTGTCATGGCTGAAGTATCTTTTTCAAAAAAAAAAAAAAAAAGAGTTGTGGAGGGGATGTGAGGTGTTTTGGAGGATTTCAAATGAACTGAAATCCTTAGGCTTGCCCATTTTTCCTGCTTTCAGCACATCAACTTTAAGACTGTTCACTTGCAGCCTAATGTATATACATCTTAGGCCCTCCAAGTGGCGCAGTGGTAAAGTGCTCGCCCTATCATCCAGAGATCGCAAGTTCAATTCCCAGGTGATGTTGTAACCTCTCCGAGCCGGAGGTCTAAAGGGGGGTGATTGGCCGAGCTCTCTTAGAGGGTAGGGATGAGAGGTACAGTACTTGGTGCATTAATCACGGCACGTGGTTCTTCGGTCTTCCCGACTGAGTGGTGGTGACGGGGAGGAATTGGACACGACTAAATTAGGGAGAAAATCCTAATTTAGGATTCCTTCGGAGAGGGAAAACGATAAATTGATCTTGTGGGATGTTATATATACTGTATAAAATGAATGCACATTTTTTTCTGGCCGGTCAAAAAGGATAATTGTCCTTTCGATGTTCCTTTTGATAATTTATTGTAATACATACTTTATTGTATTACCAGACTTTATGGAACCTATTTTTTCCTAGAGAATGCCCATGGCTGGTCTATGTTTTGAGTGACTGATTTCCTGGTACATATGAACTAAAACAGCCTAAACCCTGAGCAGAACTGCTGATGTTTATTATAAGAAACTCATTTCATCTCAAAGTGCAGTTAAAAGCAAAACAGCTTTTTAAAAACAGTAAATAGTCATAGCAATCTTTTTATGTAAACTTACTCATACTGTATGTTAGTTTTCTCTCTTTTGTTATTTAGTAGACTCGCTAAGCGTCTAAGTGTTTTGTTTTATATGATGGTTGCGTGAGTGTGTGTGTATGTTTGTCAGATGAGTGTGGTGAATCTACAGCATATAAGAAGCTAGAAGCCAAACCTACAGACGCCTACAGCCAAAACGACTCCAGCAAAGACCAAGCCAGGCTGATGCTGCTGCTGCCTCCCAAAACCTCAGCAGTGAGTCAGAGAGAATGAACAAACGACTAATAAGTACACGGTGCAAAAAGAAAACTGCTTTAGAAATCATAATTATGTCTGGATAAATTTCAGCGCTTGAAGCGGTTGGCTCTCTGTGTGCCTGTGTTGTAGGAACTGGCGTCTATCCAGAGGAGGCAGCAGATGGTTCGAGAAGCCCTGGTGGGAAAGATTCCCAGGGCTTACACACAGCTCTTTAAACGGTACAGTGGTGTAGTTAAAATGTAAATATTGGCTAATACCACTAGAACATTTTGGGTAAGGTTATAAGATCTTTAAGAACTTAAATCGATGCCTACAGAGTGTGTGTGTGTGTGTGTGTGTGTGTGTGTGTGTGTGTGTGTGCGGTGCCATACAGCAGACTGATGCCTGGTCCAGTGTTTTTAGTTTACTGAGAACACTCAGCGCTGGGCAAAAGTCTTAGGCACATGCAAATAAAGGCTGTAAAGCACGGAGGTCTTTGGAAAATATATATAAATCTCAGTAATCAGTATTTAATTAAACAAAGTCAGTATATATATATATATATATAAGCTTAGTATCCTTAGGCAGCTTATATATATATAAATTTATATTAAAGCAAATTATGCTTTAAAATAAGTATTTGGTCAATAACAAAATTTCATCTCAATACTTTGCTGTATACCCTTTATTGGCAATGACGGGGATCAAACGTGTTCTGTAAGTCTTCATTCCTCCATGCAGATCTCCTCTAGAGCAGTGATGTTTTGGGGCTGTCACTGGGCAACAACTTTCAACTCCCTCCAAAGATTTTCTATGAGGTTGAGATCTGGAGACTGGCTAGGTCACTCCAGCAAAGCCACTCCTTTGTTTCCCGGGTGGTGTGTTTGGGATTACTGTTATGCTGAAAGATCCAGCTATGTTTCATCTTTAATGCCCTCGCTGATAGAAGGAGGTTTTTACTCAAAATCTCACGATTCACAGCCCCATTCATTCTTTCCATTACACAGATCAGTCCTACTTGTCCCTTTGCAGAAAAACAGCCCCAAAGCATGATGTTTCCACCCCCATGCTTCACAGTAGGTATGGTGTTCTTTGGGTGCAACTCAACATTCTTTCTTTTCCAAACACAAAGTTCTATTTTGGTTTCATCTGACCATATGACATTCTCCCAGTCCTCTTATAGATCATTCAAATGCTCTCTAGGAAACTTCCGACGGGCCTGGACATGTACTGGCTTAAGCAGGGGGACACGTCTGGCACTGCAGGATTTGAGTCCCTGGCGGTGCAGTGTGTTACTGATGGTAGCCTTTGTTACTTTGGTCCCAGCTCTCTGCAGGTCATTCACTCGGTCCCCCTGTGTGGTTCTGGGATTATGCTCACAGTTCTTGTGATCATTTTGACCCCACGGGGTGAGATCTTGCGTGGAGCCCCAGATCGAGGGAGATTATCAGTGGTCTTGTATGTCTTCCATTTTCTAACAATTGCTCTCACAGTTGATTTCTTCACACCAAGCTGCTTACCTATTGCAGATTCAGTCTGCAACTTTGTTTCTGGTGTCCTTTGACAGCTCTTTGGTCTTGGCCATAGTGGAGTTTGGAGCGTGACTGTTTGAGGTTGTTTACGGGTGTCTTTTATACTGATAACAGATGCCATTAATACAGGTAATGTGTGGAGGACAGAGGAGAAGTTGTTACAGGTCTGTTAGGGTCAGAAATCCTGCTTGTTTGTAGGTGACCAAATACTTATTTTACTGAGGAATTTACCAATTAATTCATTAAAACCCTACAATGTGATTTTCTGGATTTTTTTTTTTTTTAGTTTTGTCTCTCATAGTTGAGGTATACCTATGATAAATATTACAGGCCTGTCTCATCTTTTTAAGTGGGAGAACTTGCTGTACTCATATTTTTGCATATAAAAGCATTTAAAACATTTAAACAAGACATGTTAAATATGAAATAAATTAATATTAAACCTTACTTAACCTAAACTGTACGATTCCTTCTTGCACCGGCTGCTTGAAAAATTGACCTAAAAGTGGCCCTGTTTTCTTCGTGCTCCCATCCTTGCTTCTTGCACAAACTGCAAAAAGAAAATCGCCCAAAAAATGTGTAACTCGCTTCACTTGGCTTTCCACTGACGCAAAAAGGTTTTGTACGCCCGCACATTTAGGCACAAGCTGGCGTTCGGTTCAACTTGGTTCGGTCGCTCCTACATTGAGGTACCACTGTCATTGGTGTGATAAGCTTTTGCTTAAAATATAGGGTTAGGTACAATTTGTGCAGTTTTATAAGGTTATATAAGGCTTAGTTTTATCAAACATCCTGCAGAACCAATCACAGTCCTTCTGAGGACCTTGTCACACCCTTTTTATGCAGCAAAACCCCGAAGCTCTTTCTGTTAACAAGGAAATGTTTATCTCTTTTTAATCATTATTACTGTTATTAATTTTCTTCTCATTAAAATAATTCCTTGCTGTCTGTCAGGATGACTGTATTTATAGCATTAGTGGGACAGATGGCATCAATCAAGGCAGCAGAAATAAGTTACCATGCTGTACTTTCAAATGTGATAAATCCACCAAATGATTTTATTTATATTATTACGTGTGTGTATGTGTGTTTGCATGTTGCAGATACGTTCATACAGCTCCGTCCTTACTGACCCCACATCCCCTGTCCGCGGACCATAATGAGCACAGCAGGTGACCGACCTTTAACCTGTGACCTGCCCTTACCCCATTTACCTCAAAACCTTGTGCACCCAGTGTACATTCTTTTAAATTGAAAAGTGTGTTTTTTATTATGTACTCACACACACACACACACACACACACATAAGTAAGTATTTTTTTCCGCAATAAATCACAGATTTTTTGGGTGTAATTTCGCCCATATGTTTATTCATCCAATCTTAAAGAAATAATCTGCAGAGTTGAGGTACCTTTCACAAGGGGCTGGAGGGGAGGGGAGGGGGCGGTGGTGATATACAGTATATCTGAAATATACCCTACGTAAATGCGCATCTAGTGTATAGCTGTCTGTGTTTGCATCAGTCTTCTGGGTCCTCTTGTAGAAACTGAGAATTCACAGATATATGTGTGAAATATGCCTACTGTAGCTCCAAGATATTTAAACATGTGCTAATTTAGACTGTTAAGAAGAGTCCTGGGGGTGACAACGACTTGCCGAGGCAGCCTGCTGCAACTTTCCTTTCTTTTCTTTTCTTTTTCCGTCAAAAAGAAAGATGTGAAGACAAATATGAAGGCCACAGAGGGTTCTTTTGTCACATTCACATTACAGCACAGTGAAGTTTAAAGTTTCAAGTTTTATCGTCATATGCACAGTAAAGAAACATGTTTCCCCGTACATTAAAATTCTTCCCTTGCCATTCCCTAACAAATGCCACTAAAAAAAGTAATAAATAGGTATAAAATTGAATAAAATTGAATAAATACAATATAAGTATAAAAAATAGGTATTATAAAAAAGGATGTATATCAAACATAGAATTAAAAGCAGAATGTAAAAAAATGAAATGAGAATATTATGTTACAAAAAAGTCTGCTTGAGAAATCTAAATATGGTAGCATAAAGCAAATACGAGATAAACCAGACAAATTAATGTCTGTCATGTTTAAAACCAAAATTCTCACATGTTTCGCTTCTACTTTTCGATGGAGTGTCCAAAGCTCTTTTAAAGACAGACCGATTTAATTGATTAATAGGAGTCTTTACAGTATATGAGTACAGTAAAATCTCGTTTCCCTTTTTTCCTCCCTCTCTGGCTCAGCTCAGAGGAATCCTGCACCAGTTCTGGCCTGAGCATGAACAGCTCAGCAGGAGTTCGCTCTGTCGGAAGCCCAGCCGAGGGTTTGGATGCCGGGTCACGGCCAAAAGCGGAGTCTCTGGATGTCTTCCTGTTGGGGCAAAACCTGGAAGCACTCAGAGGCAAGCTCTACACCTACAGTAACCTCTCAGATTACTGCTTAGAATTAATGGTTTTAAAATTAGCATTAATGACATTCAGCTGTTTTTTTTAAGGCTCAGAGGAATTCTATGAGATTCTTGACTGTTTTCATAATCTCCATCTTTTAATAGGAGAAAAGGACTGTTTTAAAAGCACATTTCCGTTTCATTTCTCATATAAGACTGAAATTTGTCAACAGTGTTTTTTATATTGTTTTTTTAAATCGCTTAATGTTTTGGAAAGTTTGTAAATCAAGTTAGTTGTCTGACTGTTCTCTCCTTGCAGATCGCATGGAGCCGGGTCTGAGCCCAGATTCTTCAAGCTCAGCTCCCGAGAGAACATCCCCAACTGTAGTCTCCTCTCCAGGACGTCCAGGCTCCAAAGCCAAACCCATTCTTCCGCCCATCCCACTGGGGCGCAAAGCCACTGAATCTGGATCTAAGCAGCAGCTGACAGGGCAGGCAGGACAGGTGGAGGAGGAGGGATAGCTAAGAGAGAGAGAGAGCAATAAGAATGGGATTGTAGTAGGTAATACATATTGCTAATAGAGTCATGGATCTGTACAGTATGTTAGATTTACTGTAAGGTCAGAGGTAAAGCCTGTGGTCGTCTGTAGGCAGATCATCTTGAGAGTAGTGATTAAAACCTAAAAGCTACAGTATATCTTACTTGTCTGATGTCCTGAAGAGTTTGAAAGCTAACTAAGATCAGTGTAGTGAGCAGCCACAAAAAATAAAAATAAATACTATTTATATAGTCTTAGATATGTTATTAAGGTAATAATTAAAAAATTCAAACACATGCATAAACTCTCCAAACATTTGTTTAAAAAGAATTTTAAACATTTTGAACAAGATGTCCCGTTCTAGTCTTTTTTGTTTGTTACTTACTGAGACCCCAAAGGAACAAGGTAGGAGAGACAATGGTTTGCCCTGTCTTTGAGAGATGGATGAGAGCACTGTATAATTGGGTCATTGTAACAACAGTGACTGCTAGACAATTTCTAAAGTCACCTCTATAAATGTGTTGTTTTTGAAGTATGCTTCATTTTCGTTTATTTCCTTACCAAAAAAGAAGTTGAATCTTTTACACTAGCAAGCTTACAGTATGTTTGGTTAGATTTTGGTTAGATTTGTTATAGAGTACTTTCCATTTATTTTTAACAAATCCCACATTCTGCATTATGACTGGTTATAAAGTAGTATAGTATAGTATAGTATAGTATAGTATAGTATAGTATAAAACTGGGTGAAAAAAAAACTTTCTTAGAGAATGAAGGAGCTAAGAATGACTTGAACATAATGGGCTTTGTTAGCAGGGTTTAGCACAATTTCATGAATATGAATATAAATATAAATAATAATTAAATCTCAGTGTCAGTCTGAAACACATTTGGTTTATCATTTTAAGTGATTTTTCTTTTAAAAAAATAATGATGCCATTAACAATAATTTTAACAATTAAAAAAGTATACAAGTCACTAGGTTTTATATACAGGGTGACCGACGAGGATTAAAAACTGCGTTAAAGAGGATGGTTGTCATCTAAATGACATTATTTTTCATAAATGAATAAGTAACTTAAATGTCATATCTTGATCTCTTAAATAAGTCAGTTTTGAGTTGAAAATCTACAGACTCCCATCTGTCACCCTGTTAAGAGAATGAGATAGATAGATAGATAGATAGATAGATAGATAGATAGATAGATAGATAGATTGATTGATTGATTGATTGATTGATTGATTGATTGATTAATTATTGATCCCGAATGACACAAAGACAGGTTTGTAGATGTGATTGCACACTGTATATCTTACATATAGTTAGTATACACAGGGTAATGGTGAGAACAACGACTACAAGATGTAAAAGAACGTATATCCTGTCTTGTAGTCGTTGTATATATATATATACACACACACACAAGATCAGAACAAATTTATCCGGCCTGCTACTGATCCAGGGCAATATATAAATGCCATCTTTATTTATTTATTTATTTATTATTATTACTTTTTAATTTAACATATATTTAAGCAGATTATTTAGTACTAAAAGCCCTGAAAAGAAAGAACGTGTAATATCATGTGCAGCTCATAACGGATAACGTTTATAACAGCACTGTAACACCGTTTTAAATTAATTCCTTTTAAATAGCGTATAATCTGATAACAAAATTAACTGCACAACTTCCAGACATTCCTGAAGTCATTCTCATGATGATGGGTGTCTCACCACCTGCAGCAGAATCAAGGGCGACAAGCAGACAAGCAGAACAGACTGCAATTCCCAGCTTGCACGCTCCAGACCGCCGAAGTAATAATGACACACACCTGATGCCAATCTCTGCACTAGTGAACTGTAAATAACGCTCTCTACCTGCAGATCACTGCGAAGTATACACTCTTAAGTTCACTCCGGACTCGTAAATCATTTTTTTTTCGAATAGGTTTTGATCTAACTTCCTGTTATGGATCCTGAGTGTTAGAATGCAACGATTAAGCCAGTAATGCGCCTTGTAATACTTCTTAGCTAGGTCGTGTGACCAAGGTTTAAGTCTGTTAGTGAATTAGCAGTTCTGCCATACACGAGCCAGCTAGACTGCAGTGTGTTTATATTTAGTTGTTTCATAACACTGGTACAATGATGTTAGAATCATGCTAATATATGTAAACTTGTGCTAATCACCACTGTTATGCTAGCACTCCTATTTTGTTGATATATGCAAGTGGGTGCTAATCACCGCTGTTATGCTAGTGCCGGGAACATGTATAACTACAACTTACTCACTGTGTTTTACTGTTTGGGTTCTTGTAACAACTTTATATATAACATTGTTCAGAGACGTTTTTCCTTTGTTTACCGTTTCACATGTTCAAGTTACTTCTGGACATGTCACATCTTCACAATTCATTGTCTAACAACAGAGACCAGAGTCATCATTCAGTAGAATAAGTCTTATCTTTGTTCTATTTCTCAGTCAGCAGTCACACCAACTTCCCATTTCACTGCCATTTAGCTATCTGTCAGCGGGTCTATACAGACTGACAGACACTCTGTTTGCTGATCGCCGACCATTGCCCGTGACTTAATGCCGTTTTCGATACCCATGATTGATTTGTCTTTTTTCTAAAGTTTATGCAATAAAGACTTGTCTTTGACCTACCCTTGTGTCCTCCCATCATCTAATCATAACAAAAGGGCACTACAAGTTTGATCTGTTTTACCAAATTCAGATGGACAAAAGAATTTGGCCGGTAGAGCATTTATGAGGTTCACCGCAAAGGTGCTTAATGGGGTTGAGGTCAGGGCTCTGTGTTAGGGCCGGTCAAGTTCTTATACACTGAACTTATCAAACCATTGCTTAGTGAAATGGAGCTCAGTCATGTTGGAATAGAAAAGGGCCTTTAACAAACTGTTGCCACAAAGTTGCATAAAAGATGCCCAGATGTCCAAGATGTCTTGGTATGCTGAAGCATTAAGGTCGTCCTTCACTGGGGAAAAGGGGCCTGATTGATTGAAGTACCTGAATTCAATAATTAACAGCTTTGGCCAAACAGGGTATGTATTTGTTTATAAGGACACAAACTTTATTGTATGATTTATTTTGTTTTGTATGCAACAATTCAATAAGACACACAGCTGGTAATTGGTGATGGATTAACTTTGTCAAAAGCTTGCCGTTCGAGAATCATTCACTGGAATCTATGTGCAGTATTAGAGTGAGGATTTGTCTGTGTGTGTGCTTGCACACATTCACACACTTGGCCATCTGTCAGTGACATAGCCCCAAACGGCAGATGTTATAATAATCTCATAATTCAGAGGCAGTTTCAGACAAGACAAGCCAACAATGCAGGAGAATGTGGCTCGCAGGCATAACCTTCCTTATGTCTGTCTTCACCTGCACTTGGATTAAACACCTCAGCAGGGGGCATTATTTTCCCTGTGGTTTCATAAAAAGCTAAATAAAGATATATACAGTATAATGGGGAGCATTTGGTGAATTTTATTGAAATAAAAATTCACCTTGAATGCCATTTATTCATTTATTCATTTGTCTTCTATACTGCATATCCTGGTATCCAGGAGACTTGGGGCATGAGGCAGTTGGCTAATGGGGCACTTGGCTAATACTGATACCTAATGACTGCTTGAAACCAGAGCCATACTGTATGTTTCACTGTCCAAATACTTATGAACCACAGACCGGTACAACTCAGAGTAGAAATGCTTTCAGAGTACAAATTAAATTAAGGGTTTTGTTTTTCCTAGTTGCAAGTCAGAAAAGTACGAGTTACAATTTCTAGTCCAATGCAGCATTAGCGCTTGATTGTGTCAGCTATCATTCTACTGTAACTCCATCGTTAGCACCACTTTCATCTCTAATGAGCGGAGACGTAACTCGTATAGCAGCATTGCATTCTAAGTCGTTAGTTCTTTGACTGTTTCTTCATTGCATCTCTCATTAATCTGTTTCTGAAGGTCTGTGAAAAGCTGAGTTAAAAACGAAAGTCCTTGCTCTTTTTTTTTTAGGCGCTAACGGCAAAACCTTTTTAAATTCCTTTTAAACAGCGTTGTCAGATTCAACCACTAAATTCTCACAGGATTAACAAAAACACTGATTTCTAAATAAATGTTTACAACAAAATGCAAAAATCCATCATTCTCAGTTGATACTGAAACGCATCAAACATAAACTCCGATGTTATTCACACACTCGAACACTGTGATCTTCATTCACTCTACTATACATCGCCCCTCAGCCAGGCTGCTCTGTATCTGAGTTCTTATACACAGGCGTTCAGCTTCAACTTGTTCACTCTTTGTACAAGTTTCAGAGGATTCATTACAGTGTTTAATTTTCTCAGAGTGCTCAGCTCGTATGAATACGTTGCCTCAGGCAAATTATTTGCATAGCATTCATTAAAACTTAGAGGAGATCTGGATCTTTGGGGCCTATAAATTAGATACTATATTATTTAATGCCATAATCTTTTAGTGTTATGGGTTTGAGGCGAATAAAGTGCAGACTTTTTACTTCCCTGAAACACAAACACTTGACAGTGAAGAGCTCTGGTTACTAGGCGAGGAAGACTATGACTAAAAGCGATATAAAGGAATAAGAGAAGCACGCATAACGTTAACAGACACTAGAGAAAGACATGGTGCAAAAACAGAAGGTTAAATAATGGTGCTTAACCACGCATTAAATATGATGTATGAATATATGATACTGTATATACATATGATGCGTAATGTACGGTACTAGTCAAATGTTTAGACACAAGTTTGGATTTATTTTCTACATTCAAGAACAATACTGGTCAAGCACCCTGATGAAACTGACTCTCATGAAGACCTTCCCAGGAGATCAAGACCAAAACTTACCTCTGCTGCAGAGGAGAAGTTTATTTAGAGTCACCAGCCTTAGGAATCACCAATTAACAAACTGCACCTTAGATTAGAGCCGTTACGAAGCTTTACAGAGCAGAAATAGCAGATACTGGACATCTCAATAAACTTACAGACCAAACTTTTACCTATTAGTGTAGTCCATTGCTTTTCCAACACTGTCATTCCTCTCGAAATAATATTCCTCTTTCACCGAAGTTGTTTTTAAATACAAATTAGGAAAAAGCACTAACTTAATTTTTGCTGAATTTTTACAAAATTATTTGATCATGAATTATAATTATATTATATAAAATCTGTAGCACAGAATAAAACAGTGGTGTAGTAAATACAGATCTAAAATGTTTAGACAAAAAAAAAACTGATTTGCTTTCAACTCTATACCAATGGAATTATTGTAAAATATATAACCTGGATTTACAAAGTAATTACACTACCTGGCCAAAATAAAAATTAATTCAATCAAATTTAGCTTTGATCACACACACAATGTGAAGTACTGGAATATTTCCTGTACCATCAGGCAAGAAAACTTCCAGAGATGTGATAATCTGGTCATTCAGTACATTCAGATGGTCAGCTGACTTTATTTTATTTCCACATACCATATCATTACTGAGTCTAGACCTGAGCGACTGAAGCAACCCCAGATCATAACACTGTCTCCAGAGGCTTGTACAGTGGACACTATGCATGATGGGTGCATCGTTTCATACACTTCCCTTCTTACCCTGACACGCCCATCACTCAGGTCACATGACCTTTTTCCATCATTCCAAAATCCAGTCTTTATTCTCCCCAGCAAACTGAAGCCTTTTTTTCTAATGAGTCTTAATAACAAGTGGTTTTCTCATAGACACACACCTGTTAGTCCTAATCCTGTAAGTTCTTATGACATTGTGTGTGTTTGTGTGTGTGTGTGTGTGTATAGAAATGTTCTTACTTTCAATAATGAACTTAGCTTTTTTTTTTTTTTTTACCTGTTGATTTATTTATTTATTTATTGTTACTTAACCAAGTTTTTTTTTTTTTCTGACCAGGTTTCCTCCTCAAAGTTGACAGTTCAGCACTATTTTTTTTTAGAATTATTTATAAAATCTCTTTAGTTGTTTTCTTTGCTTGATTCAGCCAAAAACATCCTTTGGCCAGGCTGTAATAAACCTTATTATACTGTAAAGCTACAGTCATGGTTTACATCTACATCAGATTGATTGGTCTTACTTTTTAAGTAAAAAAAAAGAAAAAGAAAAGATGTTATGATGAAGTACTTGGAGAGATGAATCACCTGTCAGACTTGGCTGTGAATTAGTTGAGCTTTTTCTGTTTTTAATTCAGGAATGCCTTCTTTAAATTGCGTGGGTGTTGTGACTCCTTTAATTAAAAGTATCACTTTGAATAATGAAGCGTTAATGGAATGTAACTGCGGTGATTAATATACTGCACATGTTGAGCAATATCTCGCCGCAGCTGGAATAGTGCACGACACACAAAACATCATCCTCATACACTTTAATATACGAATAGCACAGAGAAATTAAAGCACTTATATTGAAGGGAGGCCCTCAGATGATTGATACTGATGCATTTTGGTTGGCTGTGACTGTTGCTCACTTTACTTTGCTTTACTTTATATCTTATATTCATTATTTTCAGTGTAATAATAAGCACATCAATATTTACCTAGTTATACTGTAGTTCATCACATTCAATGATGGATTATCTATCAGTTTAATTCTTCCTTTTTTCTCAATTCATATCTTCAAATCTTATATTCTTTCTTAAATAAATATGAATATGGTTATGGTTTATATTACAGAAATTTAAAACTACATTTATTTTACACATGGGTGAAACCCTGATGCAGGGTGTAGCTATGCTGGTCTCTAGGTTCCTGTAGGTTTCCTTCAGGTCCCCTGTTTTCCTTCTTCTGCCCAAAAGCATGCCTGTAAATGTGTCATTATATCCAGTGATCCAGAATCACACTCCGGATTCCCTTCTATCCCTTCTCTGGTGGCCACTGAAATTTCAAATTTCTGCATTCTGAGATTACGCCTTAATTGTATTATCCAAAAGTTCAAACCTTTAAATGTAGAATCTAATGACCTAAAGGCTGTTTGTATAGTCAGCCCATTAATACTGATAAGATGTCTGCAGCCTAACTTATGTGTTATTATTAAAACAGCTTGTAATTAAATAGCAACAAAACAGCATGTAATTAATTTTTTTAAATAATAAGCTATATACCTGCATATGGAAGTTCAGCTCCTTCCATCTCACTCATAATGGAGCACTCATAATAAGTGAACAGATGTATGGCCTCAGGACATGTTGACAGACTGTCAGAACTCCTGATGTAATGTGTACAAGTATTTGGGACATCACAACCCCAGTATTTTCACCATCAAAAAAAAAAAGAAAAATAAGAATCCTGTTTCAACAAAGCAGTAATGATACACAGCTGATGAGTAGAAATGTTGGGAATGTTATATTGGATTGGTTAAACAAAAAATCTTTTTGCTTGAACACCGCGAGATGTGTGATGTTTTAGGTCATACTTAAGTATAATAAGTAGCTACTTACAAGATTACATCATGTCTGAATAGTACAATATTATCCTTATTTGTACGCTGTTCAGATGGCTTTTAAATAGTTTCAAATATTTATATAGCTTTTAAATATATATATATATATATTGTAGCGTTTTTACGCCGGGAAGAATGCTGGAGAGACGAGTGAGCTTATTTGCTACCCAATGCAATAGCTGGGAGTACTTTATTAAGCACACAGCATGAAAGGCATGAGCAGCACCTTCACTCAGGAGCCTACATCCAATTCAGCACTAGCTTGAACTGGAGCACATTTCACACGTCACACACCCCTCACACAAACAGGGCCGAAGCCACCAACCCAAACACCTTTCCCCAACATGGTGAACACACACCGACATCCCCGCAAGGCATGCTGGTCGTCAGCCGCCGCCCCGCCCACGCCACAATATATATATATATATATATATATATATATATATATATATATATATATATATATACACATACAGGACAGATAGATAGATGCCCTCTGGTGGCATCTCAAGGGTAGTTGATGTGGTGTCTGGGCGGATCCTGTGGGTGCACTGGGACCTCCATGGATTAGAATTGTTTCTCCAACGCATACCAAGGGTGCATAATTGAATTGTGATCTGGAGAGTTTGAGGACGGGACGTCTTGGGCTCTTTACTTGCTGGGCTCAGTGTGTGGCGGACTTTGATTCTCTGGGTGTTCTGGTGCCTTTCTATCGTGGCCCATGTGAACCTGTTGCCAGTTTACTGGAATATAATTTAGTTAATTTTTGTATAATGTTATAGTGTTATAACAAACCATGAAGATATATAAAGGATGGTCAGTGCGGAGTAAATGCTATCTTAAAAACTCTTGGAAGAGGTAAGGCTTTAGACATTGTACATTTACAGCATTTTTCTTTCATTTTTTTTTTATTTTATACATGTGAGCAGTTGAGGGTTAAGAGCCTTACTCAAGGGCCCAACAGTGACAACTTGGGGGGTGCTGGGGTTTGAACCTGGGACCTTCCAATCAATTATCCAACACCTTGAGCTACGTTTAAGTATTTGTGGAAGGGTCAGTCAGAGTAAAAATAGAAGCTAATTTTACTCACCACCCTTAGAGCACAATCTTGCTGAGCATGCTTAGACCTTAGTCCTAGAGAAGGACAAGTCAGGACCCCTGAGGTTGAAGACCTGAGCTGGCTTGTCGGTATGTAATACCTTCAATGCCTGGAATGCAAATACAAAAGTTTGAGGTTGATTCTTGCTCCAACAGGAAGTCAGCACCGTGACCTAAGTAAGAAGGGCGATAATGTGAGAAATTTGTGAACCAGCTGAGCAGCATCATACTGAATTTTCTGTAGATGAAATGTCCGATATGAATAAACGCTAAAAAAAGTTAAAGTTGGTAAAATCTGTAAATAACCAGAGCTTGCATGTGAGGTTGGGCAGAAATGCACCATGTTTATCTAATGATATGTAAAAGAAATTCTTAGAATCTGTGAGTCGGTATGAAATCATCACAGCCATACACAACCGTGAGATCTGAACCCTGAGCTGGTTAGTCTAGAGGAAGAGCAGAAGCAGACCAAGGACTGCCCCCTGAGGGACACCAGCAGTAAGGATATAAGGTGATAAACCTAAAGCTCTTCATGATATGCAGTTGGAAGAATCAAGTCATCCAGAACCAAGTCAAAGTGTAAAGTTCAAACTGCATAGGAAGAAAATGAGGATCTGGTGATTTATAGTGAACATTAACAAAAATAAAGGTTGTCACAACTTAAACTGCTGTTTGAAAGGTACATTTTTTATATCGAAGATAAACAACATGAAATCCATTTTTTATTGGAGCTTAAGCAGACTACTTAATAGTGTCACATGCTCTCCATGTCTGATTAGATACAACTGAGTTATTATTCTTATGTCCGATCAGATTGCACCGCATACTTTCACACGCTCATCACATGCTTGCTACAGTAAATTGTAATAATGTTCCAGTGGGTTGGTATATAAATACCGTGACACAGTGACAATGCTTTTCATCACAAAGTGAGAAATTGGATTTAGTATTAATCCTCAGTTCTCTAAACATGACATAGACACATTGATAATCTTTTGAATGAATGCCAAAAATGTGGTAACTTAATTTGGTCTTCTACAATGTGGAATGAAACTACCATGGTCATGGCATAAGTCTGAAGAAGGTGTTGTGAGAACTCTTTTCACTTATAACGCCAACGACAACTGAGTAAGAACAGGCTTGTAGAATGTAAGTGAAGTGGAATACTGTATTTACTCTGTTAACTGGTAAATTCTGTCATTATTATGTCTTTATTAAGTTTTTCCTGCATCTTGCTTCGATCACATCCTCCATCGGTTTCTACCGTGTTCCTGCCAAGCTGTACAAGTTCATACTGCGATCACGCGGCTCAGTGTGACCCTATGTGCTTATTTTGTGACGATACAGGTGATGCATATCTCAAAGAGGTGAGCTGTATTACCAGACACTTTATAAATATGTATTTACTACAGTATATTCTGGGCACACAGCCACACACCATGCTGACACTGCTGCCATTTTATACATCTGGGTATACATTTCAGTGTTTCCTGGAGCATCTACACTATAGTAATAGGTTTAATATTATTTAAAGAAGAAATAATGTATACTGATTAGTGTGAAACTTTGTGTCTCAATCCAAATGTGGATATGAATATTTGAAGCACTAAACAGATGCAGAAACACTTCCTACCCAGCACTTAATCTGCTTAACCCTGCTGAGGAACCCCACCGACCTATCCTCTGATCACACTGACTTCGTTTCTCAACTTAAAAAAAAAAAAATTCTCAGCCCTTTCATTTGCTTCCATCATTCAACACCTGTCTGCAGCATCCACACACACGCATCACTCTGTCTTGCTTTAAGCATCATCATTAGGGTTGGATTGTTTCCTGCATGCTGATGTTCAACCCTTTATTACAGTATGTGCCGTAAAAAATGTGGAAAATGCACAAATTTTTATCTTATTTCTTTTAACATTACCTATAGTCTAACACTGTGTCTAGTAGCGTCCTCTGTATTCCTTTCCTCCTTTTACTGGATCTTTGTCTCGTTGTCTCACATTCCCCTGCAGGGCTTGATGGCAGGCTTCCTGAAGCTCATACTGAGCGGTGCATATGAAACGAGGCCAAGAGCGTATTTTGAAAGCCCTGCTAAGTGAGAGGAATGCAGCTTCCAGGGTCTGTGGCAGAAATAAAATGAGACGATATGGCAAGGTCAAAGGAGCGCTTGGCAGTACGAAGGCTTTTTGCAGGTGCAGCGTGAAACCATATGGAGATTATGGCGTCGCCCGTGTTCAGGGTTTTGCTGTTTGCAACCTTCCATTTTTGTTTTAATGGGAAAACACATTTACAAACCAGAGCTTGTGTGTATGTGTGTCTCCATCTCTCTATTTTTCCATCTCTCTGTCTTGACTCCTGTCTCTTTGTTTCTTAGTTCAGTTCAGCTGTACTGTATATTTAGGCATATTATATAGTTTTATTGAACTAAGCATTATGTAAAATAATATACATTATGTATATACATTTAAGCATAAACATGAGAAAAATAATGTAAACATTAAACAAACCTGACGGGTCAGTAAGTGGACATTCAGGGTGTGTGTTGTCCTGTGTCCCATGTTCTACTGTGTTCCAGGTTCTCTTGTGTTCCAGGTTCTCCCGTGTTCTAGGTTCTCCTGTGTTCAAGGTTCTTCCATGTTTAAGGTTCTCCTACGTACCAGGTTCTCCCAATTTTTATGGTTCTCCCATGTACATGGTAATCATGTGTTCCCGGTTTCCTTTTGTTCAAGGTTTTTCTACGTTCTGCTATGTTCAACCTTAAACATGTAAGAACCTTAAACATGGGAGAACCTGGAACACAGAAAAACATTGGACACAGGACAACTCGGGACACAGTGGAACCTGGAACATGGAAGAACTTAGAACACAGGGGAACCTGAACATGGAAGAACCCTGAGCATGAAAGAACCTGAAACACAAGAAAACCTACAGCATGAGAAAACTCTGGACACAGCACAACCTGGGACACAGTGGAACGTGTGCCAGTTTATAAGGTTTTTCCATGTTACAGGTTCTCCTATGTCTTAGGTGTTCTGTGTTCCAGGTTGTACTGTGCTTTTGAGCTGTTCTCTGAACCAGGTTCTCCCACATTTTAAGTTTCATCCGTATATCAGAATCTCCTGAGTTCCAGGTTCTCCTTGTGCTAGTTTCTCCTGTTTACCAGCTCTCATTCAGCCTATACTTTGTCGAGAGCTATCTCTGCTTTTTGTCTCTGGCAGTTCACAGATACTCCGACAGGACAGCTGTGTAATGTGGTGTAATGTGGTGTAATGTGGACTGGGTTTGGTTCTGACGGTCCCAGTACCTTTTTATACTGTTCAGTCATTTGTTAGACTCTGAGTTCTGATTGGAATTCCTATTTTCTAGATTTTTTTTTTTTATTACAACCTTTTTTAAGGTACTGACCTTTATCTCTAGGTAGTCGTAGTGTAGTATAAGTATGAGTATAAATGTAGTGTAGTGTAGGTACTCGCTGTCTATCCCTCTCACCTTAGGGAACGCTGGGACTTGTTCCTGCTTGTGGTCAGAGAATGAGCACACTGCATTCCTTCTCTAATCAAACTGCATATTCCTGTTTGATCCGCCAAGTCAGGAGAGGTCACGCGCTTTCAGGTCTTCTTACGAGTACAAACGAATCAGAACAACGTTCTGTGCATATACTATGTATGAATGTGTTCATGCAAAATATAAAACGGTGTTAAAGGCTTTATACGGTACACACAATACAGCGAGCGCAGAACATGAGCTGTAACAGTGCGGATGGATGGGATTTACAGGTTGACATTTTCTCCTACCCTTCTTTAGGTTCTGTCAGTCAGAATCTGTCTGGTTTCTCCTTCTCTTTTTGTTCAACAGATTTTTTTCTTTCATACTTAAACAAACTTTTAACACATCAACCAACTCTGTGTTATTTATTATTATTATTATTATTATTATTATTATTATTATTATTATTATTATTTAAGCAACATTAAGGATCACAATTTAATATTGAATTGATCATCATGTAGGCATGTAACTGAATATGAATATATGTTCCAGAATAAGCAGATAATGTTACAGAAGTGTGCCAAACACTTGAGCCACACAGAAAGCTTGCTTGGACCTAGGGACTGGGGATCCTGCGAGAAGACATTAAGAAGACTGACTGAAGCTGGGATCAGACGTTCTTTAATAAACCATGCAGAAAAAAACATGTGTACATGCACATTTAGATAAAAAGAAACACATTTGCTAAATACAATTTCATCCCTTTTATGTGGTGTCTGTAACTTTTTTAAAATTCAAATCTTTCAACGGTCTTAACTGTAATTCAGATGAAACTTGGCTAGTTTAGATTTTCATACAAAGGTTTAGAGGTTTAGACAAAATTGTTTATATATTGCAACATGACATTGACATGGTTACGGACACTACAGATATTTTGCTTTTGAAGCTTCTAGCAAAAACCATCTTATATGCAAAGCATTGAGGTCGCCCTGGAATTTTGGTATACTGTATGTGTAACAGGTAATTATTAGGCAGATTACAAAAAAGTTATTTTAACTAAATAAACTATCGTTTTTTTTATGGATTATGGCCACGTAACTGTGATCTGCATTTTAAATGATTATTGTTTAAAGTGAGACACTAAAAAATGGCCATTTTTTAAGCACATATACTGTAAAATCATCTCTCCAAAACAACTGAAGTTGACATTTTTAGGGAAGCAAGATTGGTCACTCCCATGTTGTATAAACTTCAGAAAAAGCTTCTTTGCTTCACACACATTTTCTGAGTTACATGTACAACATAAAATAAGCTTTTTTTTTTTTTTTTAAATCAGCACCAGTACTGTGTTTTGGTCGAAAGCATTTGCAAGCTTTGATGCCTGCTAAACAACAAGGGTGTATAAACTTATGCACACAGTTACAGTACTTAAATTTCTTAGTAATTTTGTTAAATTTTAATAATTAACGGCGCAGAAATTACTGACTTATTTATTTATTTATTTATTTATTTACTATTATGTTGTTTTAAATGTGTCCCGCGGAGGTTGAGAAATATGTTGTTTGGTGAGGGGTGCACATACTTTTGCATGCTTAGCTGTATTGATTGTGAATGGTTGAGATTAAACAGTGTAGACGGGCCTGTCGCGGTGTACTTTAGGCAGTGTGGGTTTGCTTATGTGCACCTGTACATTTGGCAGTGTGTGTGTGTGTGTGTGTGTGTGTGTGTACAGGTGACGATGCTCTTGGCTGAGTTTGGGCTTTTTGCTGTGGCTTGGCATAGCGACTGTGCCCTGGGCACTCACATGGCTACGGTGGATGTGTTTCAGAATCCGGATCCCCAGGTTCCACAGAGCTCCAGAGAGAGAGAGAGAGAGACAATCTGCCAGGTGTGGCACGGTAACACACACACACACACACACACACACACACACACACACACACAAACAAACAAACAAAATAACAATTCTAACTTTCTAGTTCTCTGCACTTTACACAGTAAACTGTTTGTGTAGACACGAGCCAAGATGTCTGTAATATCGGAAATAATTCCATTTTATGCTTTGTCATGTGCACACGCGAGAGCAAACAAGCTATTTATTTCCACTATGAATAATAAAAACGTAAAAATAATAATAATTTAATAAAACATGTACTGTATATACTGATCGACGATGGAAAAGCAGAAGTGACAACGAGAGCAGTTGATCATCTCCTTATAGGCAGATATACACCCCTGATGCTCGGTCTGTTGGCGCATCCATATCTGAAGACCAAAAGTCCACACTTGTAGCAGTCAAATGTTCAGCCTGCCTCTTAATCCATAACCCAGCTCTGTATCTACTATATTATTGCCATCAGTTATAGCAAGTGTGGTGGCTTATACTCTAACAGGGTGAGGTTTACACAGCGCACACATACGTACAGTGGGTATAGAAAAGAATCAATCTCTTTAAAATAATCACATTTTGTTCCTTGAAGACGGAAACGTTTTTTGTTTTATCCAAGTAACAATAGGTCAGAATAAAAGACTGAATCACTAATTTGGAAAAGGAACACCTTCCCAGTTGAGTTCAATTTGATCAGGACGTGTTCATGAACTGCAATCTTCAAGTCATTCCACAGATTTTAATAGGGGTATAATCTGGGCTTTGACTCTGCCATACATTTATCTTTTTCTCCTTAGATCACTGTGTGGACATTTTTGCTGAACTATTTATTAAAGCAGGTGATTCTTTTCTATTCCCACTGTACAGTGCCTTGCAAATGTGTTCACCCCTCTTGGATTTTTCCACATGTTGTCACGTTACTACAACAAACGTAATTGTATTTTTATTTTTGATAGACCATCACAAAGTGGCACATGATTGTAAAGTGGAAAAAAAATTATATTTTTTGACAAATCAAAATCTGAAAAGTGAGCCGTGCATTTGTGGTCAGCTCCCTTTACTTTGATACCTCTAACTAAAATCCAGTGGAACCAGTCGACTTCAGAAGTCACTCACTCACTCACTCACTCATCTTTTATACCGCTTTATCCTGTATTCAGGGTCGTGGGACCCTAGAGCCTATCCCGGGGGGCTTAGGGCATGAGGTAGGGTACACCCTGGTACCAATCCATCACAGGGCACATACACATACACACACACTACGGCCAATTTGTAAACACCAATTAACCTAACCTACATGTTTTTGGACTGTGGGAGGAAACCGGGGTACCCGGAGGAAACCCACCAGGCACGGGGAGAACATGCACACTCCATGCACACAGAGACGGGAATCGAGCCTGGCCGGGAATTGAACCCTGACCGCATTCAGAAGTCACCTCATTAGTAGAGTCCACCTGTGTGTCAGGAATAAAGTTGTGGAGAAGTTTAAAGCAGGGTTGGGTTATAAAAAAAAATATCCCAAACTTTAAACATCTCACTGAGCACTGTTCAATCCTTAATCTGAAAATGGAATGAGTATGGCACGCCTGCAAACCCATCAAGACATGGCCATCCTACTGAACTGACACACACCAGGCAAGGAGAGCATTAATCAGAGAAGCAGCCAAAAGTCCCATGGTAACTCTGGAGGAGCTGCAGAGATCCACAGCGCAGGTGCGAGAAGCTGTCCACAGGACATCTATGGACTACAGGACTGTGGAACTGCACACGGGACTTCTTATGGCTTTCTTCTTGCCACTCTTCCAAGTGAACGACTTATAGTTGTCCAAAATGTTTGAACAAAATTGTGAAAACAATTTATCATTTTTCTTCCTCTTCACAATTACACTTTGTGTTTATCTGTCACATAAAATCCCAATAAAATACATTATTGTCTGTGGTCGTAAAGTGACAAAATGTGGAAAAGTTCAAGGGGTATGAATATTTTTGCAAGGCACTGTACAGTATATACTCCAAACTTTAAATGTTTATGTAATATCAGATTGTACGTTTTGCCCAAGAGCGAACATGTACTGTATCTCTGAATTATTTAAACACACCGTTACGAGCTGAAGATGAGAAGAGAACTCGAGGCCAGAATAATATCTGACTTGTATGCGAAGCGATAGAGCCAGTGGAGCAAAGAAAATTAATGCGTAATTAAGGATGCCGTTACATTAAAACTACACCTCATAAAATTAAACCATTTCTTTTTTTCTTTTTTTCCCCCCGAGAAGTCAGAGAGTCATGTTCTGAATGATTATGAACACAATCTCGCAAGCAGGATATTAACCTCTTTAAACCTACAATTTCTACTTTGGTATATCTTTCTCATTTGCTGGGTTGTATAACTAGAATAATAATAATAATAAAAAAGAGTAGTTCCTAACATAACACCATATGCTGAGCTGTTATAGCTAGCCAAGGAAATAAATACATATTAAAGGTGATTGTGCAAAAAGTCTTGTGCAAACACTTATTACTTCATATAAAATAAAAATTAATGCTGTGGATTTAATTAAAGAATAGGGAAGAATTTTTTTTTACTGCAACAGGCTGCACAGTGTTTAAAGATACACTTAAAAAATGGGTTGTTTATGTAACAGCCTCAGCAGCGACCTCATTTCCCCTCTCGTCTGTTCCAACCACTCAGCGATCAGCAGTACAGTACAGTATACTAATCACTGGCCTGATCATCTCTCATCATCTGCACCTGTTTCTCACTGGGTCATGCCAAGTTAGATGTGCATTATGCTTGAATGATTCATAGGTCACTGTGTGGGTTAACAAACAAAAAACATTCATCTGAAACTGCCCAGGTACAGGGACTGGACTGAACTTGAGCCTGGAGGACTATTCCTCAAGAATGCATAAAAAATCCAATAAATTCTGGCTCTTTAAAAGCAAAATATGGACAACACTGTTATTATTTTTATTATTATCATTATTACTAAACTTACACCTAGGCATTTGGCAGACACCCTTATTCAGAGTGACTTAAATTTTTTATCTCATTATACATACATCTGAGCAGTTGAAGGTTAAGAGCTTTGCTCAAGGGCTCATCAGGGACAAGTTGGTGGTCATGGGATTTAAACCTGGGATCTTCTGAACCATAGTCCAATGCCTTATTCAAAATTCATTTACATTAAGGAGCTTAAGAGAAAACATAAGAATTGCCTTCTGTCATTTTTCTGTTTCCATATTGACCAAATCTTAAAATTAGCTAATTAGATTTCCCCCTATTGTGACCTCATACACTATTCTCTGACTCCATGGTACAGTAAATAAGCCTAAGCTAGATTGCTGTTAGCTGCTAACTGTTAACAGCTAACCTAGCTCATTTTAAGAGCTTAAGCTTGCTAGTTAAACCATTAGCATTAAGTTGTATACTGCAAACTACTGACTGATAACCAGGCCAAACTTGGGGTTTCTGAACTCTTCTATACTTAATGGACTATAGATGTTAAAATATACTGTATACAGTAGGATGTTGTACATAAAGAGTTTAAGCTGCATGAATGCTGTAGAAAATGCTGATATTTTGCTGTTTTGAGGTTGTGTTTGCAACATTGTGCATTTATTCAGTGTTACACTATACATTATGGACAAAAGTATTTGGCTAAACCTGGTAATTTTTTAATTCAGGTATTTCAATCAATCAAGCTTCTTATCTCCAGTAAAATGATTCAGCACACCAAGACATCTTGGACAATGCTATGCTTAACAGTTTGCGGAAGGCCCTTTTCTATTTCAACATGACTGTGTCCCAGTGCACAAAGCAAAGACTATAAAGACATGGTTTGATGAGTACGGTGTGGAAGAACTCGACCGGCCCTAACATACAGCCATGACCTCAACCCTATCGAGCACCTTTGGGATAAACTGGAACGGTCCAACATCAGTGCCTAACCTCATAAATGCTCTACAGAATGAATGGACACAAATTCCCACAGAAACACTCCAAAATCTTGACTTTGGTGCCAAGCTATATTTTGGGTAGATGACATCCTGCAGCATTAATGTAATACAGTAACTCATCACACCACTATGTTGATCACTTGACTATTTTCCTTAACAGCACAATATTAAGTGTTTTGTTCCTTTCATGCTTAACATTGACAAACTAAGGCTCACCACTGGACTGATACAGTATCATTAATATGCACCCTTATGCATACTTAATGAGACTTTATCTCATGTGAATAAAAGCAATCGATGTGCCGATTAATAAACAGGACAGTTGCTCCAGATTAAGCGATGCATAATTGCATAATGAGGTGACTTCCTGCAAGGGTGGATTTTTTATTATTTATAGGGGTCTATAAAGTGACAGACTTGTAGAATAAAAATTACGCAGGGTTATAATAATTATATAGTTTATTGTACTTAAGAAAAAAAAACGCATTTAGAGAGTAGAAAAAGGTCACTGAGAGGGGAAAATAGTTAAGAAAGGAATTGATATACTGTATTAAGCGATGAAATGGTGTATAGCAGTAAATGGAATCCAGGGCCAAACTACCTGTTAAAACAAGACGCTCATACCTTGAGATGGAAATGTCATTTATACTGCAGTTGTTATTCTAACTCCATAGCTTCTCTGCATCTCAGCAGCCTAATGCATGGCAAGTGAGAGGTCTGAATAGAAAAGTAGTTCACTGGCCTTGCAAATGTGTTAATCCCAGTATGCAAGAATCCTCTCCCTCCCCTTCACATTAAACTTAAATTTAATCAAATCACAGTTTAACAATAGAACGAATGGCTTTGGGGACTCTGAGGCACTAAAAAGAGTAATTAGCCAGTGGTTTATAAGGGCATGCCCTATTCATATTCTCATGATGATAAGTGATTATCAGCTTTATTCCAGAGTTAGCTAGTCAATCGTTTTATAATAGTGTCATTAACAGATGCTGTTTTTCTTATTTTTTTCTCCTACTTTTTTTTTTAAGGCGTATACCTGAACCCAGCTGCTTATCATATTCCTATTGTTGCACTTACTGTATTGTATTCTCATTTAAAGTGCTGATCGTTTTTTTCCAAACTACAAAGTGTCTTTGCTTTTAAGCTTTATTTTTCAGTCATATTAAGTGAAGACTTAACTGATATAGTGCACTAAAATTTTATACAAATTTCCTTGCTTACAAATATCTAACATGACATCTAACATATATTTATATATATGTACCAATTTTGTTATACATGTTTACACACACACACACTATATACTGTATATATATATATGTTAGATGTCATGTTAGATCTTTGCACATGCACATGTCTGCAATTGTAAATGTACAAAATCATTCAGTATTTCCATATATACCTTAAAAATTAATAAATAAATAACATTACTGGAGAATATATGCACAGCTGTAAAGAAAAAAAATATATAGTACAGGACAGACCAGTTTTCAGATGGAAACAAAAAACCTAATGTACGCTCCTGGGATTTGCATTAAAATAGAAAGGAGCGAGTGTGACAAAGTTAGCAGAAGAACTCATATTCTCCAGCAAGCCTAACAAAAAAACCTAACAGCTGTTTTTTTTCTTATAAAACTGCACAAATCTGTGTCTAAAACGCCTGATTTTAAGCAATGAGTTTTTACTCCAAATATTGACTATTTATGTTATTGCTCTTTATAGAAGTTTCTTTTATGCAGAAATGTTTTCAAAAGCATCTTTTGCCTATGCCATATTTTTGAATGTGCCCTTCTTCATATTTTGCTTGATGAATAGTTCTCCAGATTCCTGAACTTTTTTGTCTCTCATTTTTAGTCCAGTCCTGTACCTGAGCAGTTTCAGAAGAAGGTTTGTTGTTTGTTAAGCCACACAGTGATCTATGAATCATTTAAGCATAAAACTCATCTAACGTAAGGCATGAACCAGTGAGAAACAGGTACAGATGATGACAGATGATTAGGTGATTAGTATACTGCTGATGCTGAATGCTGAGTTGTTGGAACAGACGAAAGAAGAGATGAGGTCGCTGCTGAGGTTGTTCCATTTTATTAAATTTGTAAGAAGAATGTCATAGAAGGTGGCACGGTGGCGTAGTGGTTAGCACTGTTGCCTTGTACCTCCAGGATCATGGGTTTGAATTTCTTCGGACTACACTTTGGACTGTGTGTGTGGAGTTTGCATGTTCTCCACATGTGTTGGTGGGTGTTTTCCAGGTTTTTTGGTTTCCTCACACATTCCAAAGACATACAGGTATGCTGATTGGCATTCCAGAATTGTTTACAGTATATGGTTGAGTGTGTGCGCTTATGCCAGGGTATGCTTTCCAGGGTGAACCTTTCCTGGTGCCTTAAGTTTCCTGGGATAGGCTTCAGGATCATGTGACCCTAAATCAGGAGAAGCAGGATAGAGCATGAATAAATGAATGCATGTCTGAATGAAAACTGTTATAGGAATATGTATGAGCGCTAATGACACCCCTCTCTATTTGTTCTCTGAGTGTACCCGGAGTATTATTGCGCTCCTAGGTTTCTTCTAGTCTTTTTACAGTATATTTAACAAACCAGACACCTTTTCACTTTATTATTGCTTCCAGCTGTACCTTGGCTTTCACCTTACAGTTATGTTTATTTTTCATGAAAATAAAAAGCTAATAGACGTCAGCTGGACGTCTGAAAATAAATCAATTGCCAATTTCCCGTCTTTACAATTCTCTTTGACGTTTTTATTTCCTGTTAATTATATTTTATGGAATTCCCCCATATCCATCTCGATGCATACTGCGACTTGTGGCAGATCTCTACAGTTGCCCAATTGAACTGAACAACATGCTTTGACTGTTCTAGAAATGTGAGGACATTAATAAAATAAACAACAACAACCAAACGACAGTTAAAACAGGACATCCGGACACACATCCTGAAAACTGGATGGATGTCAGCAGTTTGTTCTGTGAATATTAAACAGAAAATAGCATGCAGAAAATATCTCCAGGGTTTCAAAATCAGTACAAATCGTTGCAGAATGAAGACAGGAGCAGAAAAGATTTCTCAACACACTTTCAGTGCCATGTCCTCCAGCTACACTGTGCACCGTTCCTACCACAAGAGAGCCAACATTCTGCCTATCTACAAACCACACATCCAGTAGGATTTATGACCTTTCTGGCACCATGTGGAGCTGCTAACCTAGAGGCCATGCAACATGAAAGAGGGACTCTGCAATGCCTAGAAGGCTTCCATACACATACACACACACACACACACACACCTGTGGGCCAGTCTGATCTGTCTTCCTTCCTCTTATAACCTCCTCAGCCGTCCTTCTTCTCTCTATATGACTGTTTACTTGTCTCTCACTTACACCTCTTTACTAACCTCTTTACTTAAAAAAAAAGAAAATGTTAACACAGGGTTATGCTTTAGCTTGTAAAAGCCGTAATATGTGGTTTGGCTCGAGTGTGGTTTCTTTCCGAAGACAATGTTTGGGACCCTGGATTCATGCAGTAGTCTTTAGCGGCAGCAGACTGTTTTATCTTTTCTCCATCTCATCAGAGGTTTTTGCTATTTATAGGGTTCCAACAGATGCTTTAAAGTCTTTAAAATAAATGATTTTTTTTTTATAGTTATGTTTTGCAAAACGCTGGTATATGCGTGATTTTTTAACTGGATGTAGACTCGTGAACATTTGGTAGAAAATGAGAATTTTATAGTCTCCTAGTTTTACAGCGAGCTCATTTATTGTGGTTTTGCCTGCAGAGCCTGCAGGGGGTAGTAAGCTCTCTGAGTGGAGGTGACTGCAATGTTTTTATTTTAATGATTCATTTAGTTTGAGCAATAGGTTAAAAGCAAGGCTTCAGATTACTGCACGTACAGTATAAAAATATTACCTTCTCACTGACATTACGCATGGGTTTAAAGATCAGGATAAAAGTCAGAGCAATGCACGCTGTATGTCATTGGTTCTCCTACAGTAGCAATATACTGCATGTTATGATTTATGCAGTAGTTGTAGTTACAGGAATGACATACTGCAAAGGCGAAAAAAGATACTGCAAAATAGTGACGTACTGCATGCTGTAGTTACACCAGTGTCATGCTGCACATTATAATTATATAGTTGCATACATCATGCTGCACGTTATGGTTATATACTAACATGCTGCACGTTGTGTTTACACCGGTGTCATGCTGCACGGTATGGTTATATAATAACATACTGCACGTAGTGTTTACACCGGTGTCATGCTGCACGTTATGGTTATATAATAACATACTGCACGTTGTGTTTACACCGGTGTCATGCTGCACGTTATGGTTATATAATAACATACTGCACGTTGTGTTTACACCGGTGTCATGCTGCACGTTATGGTTATATAATAACATACTGCACGTTGTGTTTACACCGGTGTCATGCTGCACGTTATGGTTATATAATAACATACTGCACGTTGTGTTTACACCGGTGTCATGCTGCACGTTATGGTTATATAATAACATACTGCACGTTGTGTTTACACCGGTGTCATGCTGCACGTTATGGTTATATAATAACATACTGCACGTTGTGTTTACACCGGTGTCATGCTGCACGTTATGGTTATATAATAACATACTGCACGTTGTGTTTACACCGGTGTCATGCTGCACGTTATGGTTATATAATAACATGCTGCACGTTGTGTTTACACCGGTGTCATGCTGCACGTTATGGTTATATAATAACATGCTGCACGTTGTGTTTACACCGGTGTCATGCTGCACGTTATGGTTATATAATAACATGCTGCACGTTGTGTTTACACCGGTGTCATGCTGCACGTTATGGTTATATAATAACATACTGCACGTTGTGTTTACACCGGTGTCATGCTGCACGTCATGGTTATATAATAACATGCTGCACGTTGTGTTTACACCGGTGTCATGCTGCACGTCATGGTTATATACTAACATGCTGCACGTTGTGTTTACACCGGTGTCATGCTGCACGTTATGGTTATATACTAACATGCTGCACGTTGTGTTTACACCGGTGTCATGCTGCACGTTATGGTTATATAATAACATGCTGCACGTTGTGTTTACACCGGTGTCATGCTGCACGTTATGGTTATATAATAACATGCTGCACGTTGTGTTTACACCGGTGTCATGCTGCACGTTATGGTTATATAATAACATGCTGCACGTTGTGTTTACACCGGTGTCATGCTGCACGGTATGGTTATATACTAACATGCTGCACGTTGTGTTTACACCGGTGTCATGCTGCACGTTATGGTTATATACTAACATGCTGCACGTTGTGTTTACACCGGTGTCATGCTGCACGTTATGGTTATATAATAACATACTGCACGTTGTGTTTACACCGGTGTCATGCTGCACGTTATGGTTATATAATAACATACTGCACGTAGTGTTTACACCGGTGTCATGCTGCACGTTATGGTTATATAATAACATACTGCACGTTGTGTTTACACCGGTGTCATGCTGCACGTTATGGTTATATAATAACATACTGCATGTTGTGTTTACACCGGTGTCATGCTGCACGGTATGGTTATATAATAACATACTGCACGTTGTGTTTACACCGGTGTCATGCTGCACGTTATGGTTATATAATAACATGCTGCACGTTGTGTTTACACCGGTGTCATGCTGCACGTTATGGTTATATAATAACATGCTGCACGTTGTGTTTACACCGGTGTCATGCTGCACGTTATGGTTATATAATAACATGCTGCACGTTGTGTTTACACCGGTGTCATGCTGCACGTCATGGTTATATAATAACATGCTGCACGTTGTGTTTACACCGGTGTCATGCTGCACGTCATGGTTATATACTAACATGCTGCACGTTGTGTTTACACCGGTGTCATGCTGCACGTTATGGTTATATACTAACATGCTGCACGTAGTGTTTACACCGGTGTCATGCTGCACGTTATGGTTATATAATAACATGCTGCACGTTGTGTTTACACCGGTGTCATGCTGCACGTTATGGTTATATAATAACATGCTGCACGTTGTGTTTACACCGGTGTCATGCTGCACGTTATGGTTATATAATAACATGCTGCACGTTGTGTTTACACCGGTGTCATGCTGCACGGTATGGTTATATACTAACATGCTGCACGTTGTGTTTACACCGGTGTCATGCTGCACGGTATGGTTATATACTAACATGCTGCACGTTGTGTTTACACCGGTGTCATGCTGCACGTTATGGTTATATAATAACATACTGCACGTTGTGTTTACACCGGTGTCATGCTGCACGTTATGGTTATATAATAACATACTGCACGTTGTGTTTACACCGGTGTCATGCTGCACGTCATGGTTATATAATAACATACTGCAAGTTGTGTTTACACCGGTGTCATGCTGCACGTCATGGTTATATAATAACATACTGCACGTTGTGTTTACACCGGTGTCATGCTGCACGGTATGGTTATATATTTTTGACACACATAATTCTTTTTCATGAGGATGGGTTCCCTGTTGAGTCTGGTTCCTCTCAAGGTTTCTTTCTATCCCCATCTCAGAGATTTTTCCTTGCCACCTTGCCGTCGTCCTTGGCTTGCTCATCAGGGACAGTCTTATCATTTTGATTCATACACATTCATGTTTTAAACAAACTTAAATAATTAATTTGATTGTGTAAAGCTAATTTGCAACAATGTCACTTGTTAAAAGTGCTATACAGATGTTATTTAATTTAATTTAATTGCTATTATTGTTTATTGTGGTTACAGCAGCATTACACTGACGCTATTATGACACATGGTCCTAACTTTTTATAATTTCTCCCTAATAGGTCAATAATAATGTCAAATGTTAAACATTTTGTCCGAATTATGTGATTCTGATTATGCACCTTGGATTGTTTCAGAAAATGCTTGAAGTTTAATTTTATTTATTTATTTATTTTTTTGCGTGGTCTTGTGTGTCCTGCGCATATTTTGGGGTCAGGACAGTTCCCCCCCTTACAGGGCATGTCCCTATTTGTGACCTGGCCTTGCTGAGTTATGGTGTGTCATGAGTGACAGCTGGAAACCACCAATAAAACCTTCTCTGCATTCCAGTGATGGGCTGTTAAAGTTGACCTCAGGTAACACATTCACTTTAAAACAAAACAAAACCAAAAAAAAAAAAACAAGCCAGATCCTGATGTTCTAGCGGTTTGAGAAGGTAAATACTAGTGCTGTCAATGGATTAAAAAATGTAATCTACTCTAGTTAATCACAGTCATGGTCTGTGATTAATCACAATTAATGACCATTTAAAAATACTCTGATTTATCTGTATTATACAGTAAATGTGCAACGTTGAAATAAAGAACTGCAGGACAAACTGGGTAAAGAAAACAGATTATGTATTTTTATAATACCAAATGTTATATATGTGCCTTAGCCAGCAGAGACACCACTTCCACATCTTACATTTAATGTAAAAATCTCTCCCATTGAAGGTAGCTTGAGCCTACAAATTTGGTTTTATCCAAACTTCCATCTACAAGTGTTTTCTAATGGAACTGGCTGTTTAACACCTGGTGATGTTTCCCCAGTCATCCTATTACCTGCGTTAAATGTTCCATTATAACAAACATCCGGGTAAGCGCACTGCGATTAGGCTCAGTCTTATCATTATGTAATTTGCATTAAATAAAAGTAGTAACGTGTTAAAATTTCTAAAAAAATTACATACTGTACGTTAACATGTTAAAATTGACGGTGTGGTAAATACATGTACCGTCTTGATAGCACCAACAACATAACATGAAAACCTTTTGGTATAAGTGATATAGCGCACAGTTTGGTGAGTTAGAGATGATATAATTTGAAGCAATACTAATACAGATATAATGCATGTAACATGTTGTAAGTAATGAACAGGAGTAGCTCAGTGGTTAAGATGTTGGACTGAAAAAGTTAAAATGCCAGGATAATCAAAACTAGTACTGTCGTTCTGGATAAGGTGGTCTGCCAAATACTGTAAATGTAAAGTCAAGTTGGGAATGACAATTACTGTACATGCACAAATTATGTACTTATGCACAAGTAAACACTTTAAGACAAAATAAATAAAATCTACAAACAAAAAAAATCTAAAAATAGATTTTTTTTAATAGTTTATCAAGCTTTATTAAATGACCAAAACAATGAGCCAAAAGTTTCTAAGAACAATGATGTACACTGATTACATTAATTATTATTCAATTCTATTTAATTTTATTTGCGTAGTGCTTTCGACAATGGTCATATAGTGGCAAAGCAGCTTCTTCCTTTTTTGAATCTTCCTTTATCTAGACTAATGTAAATGTTCACTAAGCGGTACTTTTCATTATAGTTGGGGTGGTACCCTCAAGGCTTCATCCTTTCTCTCTTCAGTAGGTAGTATTTACCTGGAAATGTGATTTTAGCTTTATTCTGAAAGCTGGTTAAAGGCACAAAAGTGCTCTTTAAGATCCAATTATATTCCTTAAATAATTTAAAGGTGAACTACATTCACAATACCATGTAATAGATAGACATTAAAGTACAAAAGGTGTAGCCTTGAGGGTATCTGCTTCTATAAAGTACAGTTTAGTAACCTTTTATTCGCAGTGTGCAATTATATCTGCATGGGCCAAGTTTTATAGTATACTGTAACTCCACAAGGAGTCTCTTAGAGATGTAGAGATATGGTACACCAACCCCTACAGTACATGTACAGTACAATATGTGTTGTTGTTGTTTTTTTGCAGCACACAACTCATCCTCTTGTCTTGTTTAGGATCTCAAATTGTAAATCCCAACCTCGGTCTTGGAATAACGCTTAGCGTTGTAACGTTAATGTGTTTTTGTGCTACTGTAGGTGTCCGGGTTAAATTCAACTTAAGCACAATATAAGCTCTTGGATCTGGCTGATCTGATCCTTTTGAAAACGCTGTGATTAGTAGCTGAAGCTTAACCCCTTAAACTCCCACCTGGTCCACGCTGAAGTTCCTCACATACCTAAGTTTAACTGTGGTTCCTGAATAATTCATAGTGGATGCTGAATAATATGTTTAAAGGCGGATATGAGGGTAAGCCAGAAGTTAATGTTTAATGCGAATTTAGTTTAGTTTATATGAAGCCAGGAGAATACTGTTGAATATTGTCTTGGCCTTAAAATCTCTTGACATGAGCTAATAATCAGAAAAGATTACTGTAGAGTTTGAGACCTCAAATTTAAAGTCTCAGTTTCTTGATGAAGTCAGGTTAGACCTTATAGTGTATTGAATAAAGTTGACTTGTTTGTGAGGAGAGAGACACAAACACACACTTTACTATTTAATATTATTCAGATCTGTAATGTGTGATGAGATTAAGTTGTGCAGGATTGTAAAATGTAACAGTATTTCTGGTTATTATTTAATTTCTCAACAAACATGGTGTCAAAGAACAAGACTTTGATTTACAAAACTAGAAAGCGAAGGTGGGTTAAAGCTGGCAGGCATGAACAGAGGCTTGGCATGTCAGATGAAAAGAGCTTAACGAATACCGTACTTGGCCAAGGGTTTGTATTGGGAGCGTGCTTATGTAGTGTGGTGGAGATTTGGCCCATCGGTTATTGACTCAACTCAAGCATGTAACCTGGGAGTTGGTGTTAATGATGGTTGTGTTTTTATTCTTTCTTGAAAATTAATTATGATACTGAATTATAACCAAATTCATTCATCTCCTATAGCGCTTATCCTGTATACAGGGTCATGCAGGGCCTAGAGCCTATGCCAGGAGACTTTGAGCACAAGGAAGGGTACAAACACCCTCCATGAACACAAAGCTGAGGCGGAAATCGAACCCTAGACACTGGAGGTGGGAGGCCACAATGCTAACCACTACGCCACCATGCTAATGAAAAACTTCCCAAAAGTTTAAAGAATTTGTCCTACAACAGCACAAACTATTCCATTTGTGCTACAGATGTTTGTAAGCATTTACTGTACAAGGGTTATTAATGAAAGTTGTAGTTTTTAATGTAAGGGGTGTGGTTTGTCTATACAATAGTTTTGCCTTGACGTCTTGAGACCCGAATGTACTCATTTGAGGAAATTACCTATTCTCCCAAATACATGATCTATATTACCTTGAACGATCCTCATATTACATTTTTTTTTATTCATGGTTACATTAAATGGTGTGGAACTAAAAAAGACGAGTTGATTCCTGTTTTCACATATGTCATAGCAGCTGTAGGACCTGGTCTCTCTCTCTCTTTCCCTCTGTCCATTTTAACATTAAGACGATAATCCAATGTATCATGTTATTGAGAAATCATAGGGCTTTCCCATTGGCGTGAATCTCACTCATTGTTACACTGGAGACTCCTTCCGTAAAAAACATCCTCATTGCAGAAAACTTCACCATATACTGTAAATGAAGTATTTTTATAATACATAAAGCCTGAACGAACTGTTACTATAGAAACGATGCTGGGCTGGAACACAATCAGCAGTATTTATGTTACATTACAGTTTGCTGAGCGTTGTGAAGTCTTCCGCTCGACATACCAGCAACAGAAGATACATTCCAGCTCACTTTACTGCAGAAACCAGAAGACGGATGGTGTGTGTGTGTGTGTGTGTTTTGGGGGAACGACAAATATTTTCTAGAAGGAGACAGGGAGCGAGTCAGTGCCCTCCAGCCTCTTGCTCTTAACACCCCCACCCCACCCCACTCACCTACTTTTCATACTTTCTCTCTCTTTCAGTCGCTTTTGACGGCCCGACCTGTTGCTGCACATCCACACACCCCCTGATCTTGCACTCTGAGAGGTGTGTGCTTCATTCATTCACTTATTCATCCATACTGAGACTTTTTCCCCGAGACTTTTGGAGTTTCACAGGCTGTTATAGAAAAGCTGGGTGCAGGATTTCCAGTGGATGTCGTGTGTGTATATGTCCAGGAGAGCCGTGGGTGTGTGGATGTGTTTTGGTGGGACTGTATAGCTGGATGGCAAAGGTGAGTTGGAATAAAAATGGATGGCAATATGCATGTTTTATTCTTTCTTCCTTCCTTTCTTTTTATTATTATTATTTCTTTCTTTCTATTTTTACTCTCACTTTGCACTTGGCATTTGCATCACTTCTGCCAAGTTTTTTCTCTTTATTTAAATGTTGACCAGTCATAATGCCTTAGTGACACTGAATGAAACTATTTATACCTTTTATGAGTACAAATAGTTATAAATGAAGGATCATGCAAAAAAAAAAAAAAAAACTGAAAAATTATTGGAAATATGAATGGAGTTGAACCGAAAAGAAGACGATGTCACAGTCTCCAGCACTAACTTGATGTGGAACGTTTATCAATCAGGGTTTTACAAGAACTAAAGGGGCAAAAATTAATAAGAAATAATGATAGTCATGAGTATCACTGAGAGGATGCTGGAGTTGCTCGGTTATTCCGAAACATTTTTATGCATATATTTTTTTTGACAATAGAAGAAAATCTGTTCAAGCTGCTTATCACGTTCCCTTTCCACTTAATGTTTATATTTGTTATGATTTAAGGATGCACATCCTCATTCGTACATATTACTTTTAAATCATAAGACACAAATCTCATTTTGTTCATTTGTTTCATACATTGTGATATAAAGTGCATTAGTAATAGTGCAGACTGTGCATCTCTATGATAATGATAATAATAATAATGCAAATTTAATGTTCGACTTTGCCGTGACGAGATTCTGTATGCTGGATATGAAGAGAAAATAAAGCATTAAATTAAATCTGTGCTGTCTTTCATTTGAGAACTTTATCTGAGTTGCCAAACAATGTACACTTCTTTTTTTCTCTCCAAACCCCCCATCCCCCCCCAACCCCCCGCGCTCCCCACTCCACTCAGTGAATCCGCCAGGCTTTTGACCTTAAGTGCACAAAGCAAAGACAGTTCATCATTTTAATGATGACATCCCAGCTGTTAACGGTCATGGTAATATGTGTGAATTTAATGTGTGTGCTAATAGCATTTAATAAGAGTAGCCTTATCTCAAGCTATAAATACAGTAAACAGCAGCACAGTGACTTAGTGGTTAGCACCTCCAGGGTGCGGGTTCGATTCCCACCTCGGGGTCTGTGTGCATGGAGTTTGCATGTTCTCTTTGTGCTTGGTATGTTTCCTCTGGGTACTCCGGTTTCCTCCCACAGTCCAAAGACATGCAGATTAGGCTAATAGGCGTTCCCAAATTGCCCGTAGTGTGTCAATGAGCGTGTGTATTTGGCTGTGTCCTGTGATCGATTTGCATCGCCCCTTGTCTCCTAATATAGGCTCCAAACCCCCCCAAGACCCTGTATACATGATAAAGCGGTACAGACTTTGACGATATATATAAATATATACGTACTATGTGCTGGTGTCAAAATTTAAGCTCCTGCACATTCAAGTCTGTGTGTGTGTCAACCAATTTTACACCTACAGGGATAATCCTTTATAAAGTAGAGAAATGCTGTTATGTAGAACCAGCTGACATTCAGAGACATGGTGAAGATCAGAGAAACCCCACGTCCAACCGAGCCACGGCACACCATGGGTCAAACTGCACTTCACAGCCACAGACAGACATCATGAAGCAGTTTTCCTCCGTTAAACATAGATTACAGTCGCGCCTGTGGAGTAACTGTGCAACTTTAGGGCCAGATCTTCACAATACAAGAGAAGGAGGCACGTTCAAGTCCAAATAATTGAACCACGGTGCTGATACTGTATGTATCTACTCCTTATCTTCTGCTTTAGGTATCTGTGTGTGTGTGAAGTGAGTTGTTAATCCTGGAATGGAGCCAGCTGGATAAGAACATGTGGCCTTACATGCAGGAACAGGACTGACTTTCATTGGTATGTGAACACCAAGCCTCAGTTCTCTGTTGTTAAAATGTCATGGCAACTTTGGACAGGAGCACCGCTCTGTAAATCAATGAATGGGAGACGGGAAGTCTTTAAAAACCGTGCTGGGTTTATTTTGGATCCAATTCTGAGATGAAAATTATACTTTTATTGTTTAAAAATATATATTTAAAAAAAGTATTGGTCTAGTAGATATAAAGCTATTTTAGTGACAAACTCTGCCAGATTAAAACGCTGCCGTTTTGTATGCTGTAATAAAATGAGTGTGCACCTTGCAGAGTTTCTTTTTTTGGTCCCCAATTCATTTCTATTACACTTTCATCTGACCACTGACAGGTGAAGTGAATAACATTGATTATCTCGGTACAATGGCGCCTGGACATGGGTGAGATATATTTGGTGTTGGAAGCAGAAAAAAACGGTCAAGCGTAAGGCTTAGAGTCACTTTAACAGGGGCCAAATTGTGATGTCTAGACGACTGGGTCAGAGCAATTCGAAAACAGCAGCTCTTGTGGGATGTTCCTGGTCTGCGGTGGTCAACATCTAACAAAAGTGGTCCAAGGAAAGCCAGCGAACCCTGCGACAGGGTCATGGGTGACCAAGGCTCATTGTTTTCCAAGGCTTTCCTGTGTAGTTCGATTCAGTAGAATTTCTCCTGGAGCTCAAAAAACTTCTGGTTCTGATAGAAAGGAATCAGAACACATGGTGGGTCCACTAAAAGCTTCCATAATGGGCACGTGAGCATCAGAACTGGACCATGGAGCAGAACTCTAAAACCACAGCCTGGGTATTGAACGTGTCATTGTCGTGCCGATATTCAGCACAGCAGCATGACCTCGAGCGTGATATTGCTTTTATACAACAAACACCATTTATTATTCACAGATTATGATTTGTTTAACAAGTTGATTACCTTCGCCACACTTATCCTTTTAGTGAGAATCTAGTGCAGTGTTTCCACACAACCAGTAGTGCCCTTGTTCAGGGGTTAGAGAGGAATTTAAGATTTAGCCTTGTTTTAGAAACTAGTTAGCGCTGTAGCTTGTGTTAGCCGTGAACAGAACAAAACGGACGGTTCAGAGACGATTCTGAACAAGGTAGAAGAGGTTATTAAGAAGACAATGTGTTTATTTGTTTAAAATGAAGCAACGCTATCAGATATGTGTTGTTGCTGAAAGTGCGCCTGTGACTGGTTGTGAATGTCCTACATATATAGTACTGTAGTTAAACTTCACAGTGCTGTTACTGACCATTATCACCACTGCTGAATTAGATATATTTAGATTTTATTCAGTGATAAGTATCTTTTAACTAACTGCTGCTAGATAGCTGCTTTTAAAATACAAGTTGTTTTATGTCTTTTTTTATTTTATTTTAGATCATTATTATATTTTTTGTTTTATTTCTTATCTTGTATATTCTTTTCTTTTTTTCTTCTATTGTCAATTTTTCCCTGTCCCATGTCCTTCTTGTATTCTTTTTAAAGATTTTTCTTTTCATTCTTTTTTTGCTTGTACTTTTGTCTTGTAGCCCAATTTTCTTGTCAAATTTTATTTTCTTTCCTTTGCCTTAACTTGTTCTCTTGTCCTTTTTTCCCTGGCCTGCATTTTTGTATTTTCTTGTCCTTTTAAACATTTGCTTGTCATTTTTTATTCTTTTTGTCTTTTCGTTTTTGCCCTTTCCCATCCATTTGTCTTGTCCTTTTATTCTTGGCTTTTTTTTCCCTCTTGCCTTTTTTTGTACTCTTTTCACTTTTTTTACTCTGCATTGATACTTTATTTCTTGTACCCTTTCTTTTTTTCTTGACTTAAAAAAACAATATAATTTGTCTTTTGTAATGTCTTTTACTTATTATTTTTTATTTGTATTTTATTTTATTTTTAAATCTTTATCTTAAAAATCTTCTTTAAATTTTTTTTTACCTTTTTGTCTCTTCTCTTTGTTACTCCGGTGCAGTATTTTGACGCCTCACCCACAGGAGTAAGATTCACCCAAATTGAAGACAGAATAAAATGGCATTGTATAAAATTCACAGTTTACATTGTGACTCTTTTTAAAAAAAAAACATCACTTATAATGTATACATATACATAATGAATACCTATTTTTCTCTCTCTCTCTCTCTCTCTCTCTCTCTGTCCCTTTCTTTCTCTTTCTATATTCTTCCTTTCACACACACGCTCTGTCTCTGTGTCAGATAAAAGAGGAAAAGTCACGGCTGAATAAAGCAAAGTGGAGCGTCATCACAGAAGATCGGGCCTGCTGGAGGGAAGATAAGAGAGTGGAGAGACGCAGGAAAAGCGACCAATAGAAGAGAAAAGAGAGAAAGAGAGAGAGAGATGATGGATCAATCGTATTTGTGGATCTTCCTCTTGTCTCTTTCCCTCTCACATCAGAGTGTGTCTGCGCAAGCTGAAGGTACGAGGCCTAGCTCTTGTGCTTCTCTGTGTTTACTCAAAGCACTGCGTTTGTTTAACAGATAAGACCTAGAGGACAACACACAGTTTCAAAGAAGCCACAAACACCGAATTAGTTTAGCAAAGTGCAGCAGGCTGTCATTCCAGGCGTTTAATATTAATAAAGTGAACAACTGTATATGAGGATTTAGGGTAAAAAGAGAAAGAAGCACAACCTGAACTCCACAGGCAGACATAGTGTTGGTGAGTGAAGTCTGACTTTTAACATCTGGATGTCCTCTGCACCTGTACAGGTCTGGTACGTCTAACCGAATTCCATTTCTGCTGTAAATTTTCCACACTCCTGTCTCTCTGACGAAGCAGAAAATGTAGGAGAAAGTTCACATTATGCCTATGACCCACCAATAACTACTTTGAAGTTTCTACCTCATTCTGCACGGTTTGCATTTGTGTGTGTGTGTGTGTGTGTGTGTGTGTGCGCGCGCGCTGTGCTTCATTACAAGAGGTATGAGGTGAGATTATTAACGGCTTCCCATACCCTAAAGCACAGTACTCTTACACACCTAGGTGATATGAAGGATTCTGAAAGTTTACCGTGACTGACAGGTATGTGAAAAGATCGCGGCAGGGCGCCCGAGCGACGCAAAGCATTCTCCTTATCATTAGGAACGTTTGTTTCATGGTGATGCAGCTGTCTCGTCCATGAGAGCAAACTTTACAGTGTTCTCTGGAGGAAAGAGACAGTGTTAGTCTTTTAAGTGACACTAACCATTCATAGATGTATGAGGAAGAGGATGGATAGCGCTTTCCAAAGAGTGATCAGCCAGCCTGTGATGTACTGTAGCATATGCAACATTTGGAAAACATGCTGAACATTTTCTTGACTTTACATGACTCTGAGGAAGTATGTGCTAGTATTTACACTGTGCCAGTTGCTAGTGGTCTTGTGATTGGGCAGAGCTGGCTAAGCTCTTTTCAAACACGATTTTTATATTTTTGCCGTTTCGCGGATGGAAATTTTACCTCTGCCGCAACCAAACACTTGTTTATGGGTTTATTTTTTTCATTTTCTTTATTTAACAAGATCATGTAGATTTTTGCTCATCCTTGTGGAGCATTACAGTGTGGCACTACAAGTGTTAGCTAACGCTAGTTAGACAGCTAGCTATTGTTATCTGTAAGGTTTATATATAAACAAAAAAAAAACAGCTATAATTATAGTGGTACAATAATAAGGTGACAGAATAAGTTATGTCTATGTTTATGACTAGTAATGTAAAAGTAATGTACCTTATACTAAGGTATCTGCAAGCATAACACAAAAAAAAAATAAATAAATAAAAAAGTAAATGTATGGCTTGCAGCTAGGGTGTACATACTTTTTGTTCAATGACCAAATTTACAGAAAAAAGCAAAAACTGTAATCTACTGTATAAGAACCTGATTTCTAATATGAATATGAATGTAGTAATAATTTATAAAATAGTCAAATTCATAACAATTTGCACAGGGTTCTTTAAAGCAGAAGTTCCTTAAAACTGTTTTTGGAAGGAGTCTTCAGTGTCAACAAACTTGTCTGTGATAAAAGAGTTGTATGTTGATGAGGATTAGAAAATGACTAAATTGGACGAGGGAAAAATGGGCAGAGAAAAAAATTCATATTGATTTTTTTTTTTTAAATCAATGATATTCTGCGCTGTTATTTCCTACTACATTATCAAATGCGTGCGGCTATGCTTCATATCCCGTGTACTGAGCTACTACTTATAGGCTGAATGATTTCAATCGAATTTAATCTTTCCTGAAGGTACGTCGTGAGTTAATTAAACATCAGTAATCCCCACACAATCCGATACACCGTGCTGTACATGTCACAGTGACTTCTCCTCAACACAGCCAGCTCATACACCGCAACTCTGAGCCGGGTTCAGTTGAATAAAGACTCCGCCTTCACCTTCTGTCACCTCTGTATTATACAACGGCCAGCATCAGCACCAATGGCTCGAGAGATACAAGGTCGATTGTATTTGTATTTCTGGTTGTGTTGATGGATGCAGGGAGAAAGGAAGGGCAGAAGGATGTGTAGTTAGATTTATTGGTGTGAAGAGAAAAAAGAGAGAGAGAGAGAAAAAGAGAGAACGAGAAAGATACTGGATTGCATATCCTTGTGGTGCATCTGCTTTTCACCTGCATGCTCAGACAGTCAGAGGCAGATAACATCTGTCTGCATGAACTGATTTTCCACTTCGTCTGTTCTTAACTCGGCCTCTGGCTGGACCTGTCTGAATCTATCTATAACGCGGCCTGCAGCGTTATCCGCGTGACACCAGATCCTCATATTCAGCACGCATACATTAGTCACACGCTTCTGTAACTTCTTCAAACATACATCTAAAAGTACAGCTATTACATCAGCAGCTAACCGAGACTGAGAATGTGATGTATTTTTTGAGATTGCACACTTAATCTAAATGCTACAGTTGAGAATAGATGCGCGGCCATGTCTCCGCCAGAAAGATACACAATCGTGTGTTTAATGTAGCGTTCCTTTTGAAGGAAATGAGGAGGTGAGGATTTGTGCTATAGGGGGAAATAAAGCAAGTCTAGCATCACTGTAAATATGTAACTATTCTCCTACAGATATGATGCAGAAACTACTTCAGTCTGTAATCTCCTACTGGATTTTTGTTCATGTTAGGGATGATTAATTGTATATAAATAATCATAAGCATATAAACAATCAGTTATTAATGTGAGGAACATTTATACCACTGTATGATTGAATACTCTGAAATCTGATTTGAGTAATTATTTGCTGATATACAGTAGTACACTATGTTAAACAGTTTACTATGGAACTGGTACATGATACTCTACTACAATGCTATTATTGTTAATGGTGATATTTATGTAGTAGGATACCATTGTATGTGAATATGATTATATAGTACTTCCACGATACCCACTGAACTGCCTTAGTACCTAACGTGGTACTTTATAAAGTCCCATGGCGCCTACATTGGTAATGCCTGAAGTACTACAGTAATACTTTGTTATATTATGGTATTGCCCGTAGTGTGTGAATGCACATGTGTGTTGACTGGAGGTCCTACCACAGTTGTAAAAATGGGAAAGAATACTACAGTGGTCACCTTTGGCCTCCACAGTCCCTAGTTGGACTACAAAGGTTCCTACTGTAGATGAATAGATGGAGATATTATGGTATGTACAGTACTACAGTACAGTTAAGGTTAATAAAATAACCATAACAACCATTTTAACTTAAAAATTTTGATAGGGGAACCAACTTGCCTTTTAGACATTTAAATCAACAACATTAAATCTAAACATAAATCGTTTAAATGCATGACTGGGAAATTTTGCTCCACTTATCTGTGTTCATCACGTAAAATTCAACTTCCTAGTTCAACACCCATTTCTGACCCTCCTTGTAAACAATTTGTAGTTTAGACCAGGGAGGTTTACCTACCCTCATATTCCGGCCCAAAAAATTAATGGAAAGACTTCGAACATGGCATCAGACATTGAACCTTCCAGTCCGGACGATGTTCAAAATGCGACTTAAACAAAGCAAAGACGTGTTCCCAGTAGACCAGCCAGCTATGACGCAGTTTGGACAAACCCCCCAGGGCGGCTGACTGCTGATGCCAGGAGTATGAAAGAGAACCGTCTGCACGCTACCAAACCAATAAAAATTGGCACTTGGAATGGACGTGGTATGGACCTTTGAAAGTTACAAGTCATTAAAAATGTAATGGACCGAACAAAGCACCAGACAACGGTTAACCTTCTTCGAAAATGTCATGCGAGCCGATTCATCACTGGAAAAATCTATCGTGCTGGGAATGGGCAGAAGAACGCGCAGAAGAGACCGTCCAAAACCACGCTGCCTTGATACTGTCTTGGTCAACACTGTTATGAGAATGAGTGACCTCAAGGAAGCTAAACAAGCACTAACAGTTCAAAAACACTCTGTAGCATTAGCAGCATCGTCAGTGTGGAATCATACAACATCTTTTAAGAATATAACTTTCAACATACAGTAAAATATGAAAGTTCATTCGATGAACATGAAAAGAAAATAGAGAGGCAAATTGTACCAGAAGTGCCTTTAAGAGGAATGCGGTGGCATTTGTGGTATAACACGCTGCAGATGGTCTGTCTTGTTGTTCCTTACATGCAGTACTGTATCTATATGGCAGATTATACCACATCACTACTGAAGTCTTGATTTGCACTGAGCAGAAACTGTTCTTTAATTATGTAATAAAGCAGCTCAGAGTGGTGCAGATGAAAATGTTTGTATTACCGCGCTTGTTATAATACGGTGCTGTTTCCATGGTAACAACATTCACAGAGATGTGTACTGTATAGCGGAGATCCCTTATACAGTCAGACCCATACATTTTGGAACATCACACCACTACACTGAAACACTCAATATGTGAGTTTTAGACAAAGGGTTTGACAAAAGTGTGGCATTAACTATTTAGGAATTACAGACATTTTCATACATTTTGAGGGCTCATAAATAATGAAACAAATGGTTGACAAGCAGTTGTATGGCCAGGTGTGGCCTGTTACCTTGTTAATGCATGATTAATCAAGCAGATAAAAGGCTTGGACATGGATCTGAGTGGATCTGAATTTGCATTTGGTAGTTGTTCACTCAAACTCTCAACATGTGGTCCAAAGAGGTGTCTATGAAAGTAAATGAGGCCATCATTAGGCTGAAATAATAATAATAATAATAATAAAAATAATAATAATAAACCCATCAGAGAGATAGCAAAAAAGGCCAGTGGAACAGTTTGGATCATTGATTAAAAAAGGAATTAACTGGTGAGTTCAAGAACAGCAAAAAGCCTAGAATACAACTAAAGCAGGATTCTGTCTGTGGTGAAGAAGAACCCTTTCTCAACATCTATCCAAGTCAAGAACGAGCTCGGTGTGCCATTATCAAAAGTCTACAGTCAAGAGACGGCTTTATTCTTTATCCTGAACAGTCAAGAACAGGAAGGACACATTAGACTTGGACTTACTTAAACTTTTGAAACCAAAATGGGCTTGTACCAGAACAGTGTGGAGAAAGACAGTAACAGCTGAAGAGCCAAAGCATACCAACTCTGATAGGATGCAGTTTTATTTTAAAGATGGATAATGACTCAAAACATACAGTCAAAGCTACCTAAAGCAAGGAATGTTATGTATAATCCCTCACAATGCAGGTGTGTGTATGAATATGGCTGTATTTCCTGAATGGTTCATGCCACACTTTGTCAGAGACCTTGAATTAAAGCTGAAAGTCCTGACTTTGCTCAGATCATTTGTTGTTTTAATTGGACAAATGGCCAAAAAATATCTTTTGTTGTTTTGATTGAAAAAAATGCCAAATGGACAAAAAAAAAAAACCAAAAAAACCCCACATATCTTTATTTTTCAACTGGCTTTAAAAAAAACGTGTAATTGTTAATATGATTGCATAAAGTTTTGTGTGCGTTTATTTGTTCTTTTTTTTTATCTAAAGAGTCAGCACTTTGTAACACTTTGTTAAAACTCTGCTGAAAAACTTGGAATTCATTTGTGCCTGAGGAAATTCAAGCTGTTCAGACACTTTAGCTGTCACACATTACATTCTATTCACTATACCACTGTATATACACAGAGAAATAAGTTTTTTTAAAATCATAATACATTTTTTACATTAAATAAAGGATGCTTAAAAAGTCTTAGTCTTTGAGTGAAGGTGTGTTTGTCATGTGATTAGGACTTTTCATCATCTTAAGCAGGATAATACTGTGGACTTATTGTGGACTGGTGATGACCTTTAGAAAACCTTAAGTACACCTTTCCAGGAATAGTAATAAGTTCCCTGAAAGGTCTTAGCACACTTGATCAGAGCAGGCTTGCTACCCGTGTGTAATATCAGCAGTGTTTTGTGTTCATACTCTCAGGTTATGTTTTGCCTAAGGTCTTCTGGCCTGCACTTATAGAAAATGGATTATATGGTAAAGCAGGTCAAGTTCTCACTAAACATCAGATTCCAGATGTTAGCATTTCTTCCCCCCTTCCCGCGATTTTCTCCCCAATTTAGTCGCGTCCAATTCCTTACACGTCACTAGGGGGCTCCCACATTAAGCTACCACCACCATTTAGTCAGGAGGGCCGAAGACTATCACGAGTTTCCTCCGAACCACATGCCGCCAGCCGACTGCATCTTTTTGAACTGTTGGGGGCGATGTAACACACTCGGGGGGACAGCGCTATCCGCTCTTTCCACTTGAGCTCACAGACGCCCCTGATTGGCTGTACAGCCGTGATTATTGTGGGAGCACTAAGTACCTCTCATCGCTCCCTTCTGGGAGAGCTCGGCCAATCAGCTCTCTCTAGACCACCAGCTCTGAGAGGTTACATCATCACCTGGGAATCGAACATGTGATCTCCGGATGATAGGGCGGGTGCTTTTACCCCTGTGCCACTCAGAGGCCCAGCATCTTTTTAAAATTGACACTAACCTACAGTCTGATATTACTTTCCATGAACTATATTAATTATTTACAAAAAAATGTGTATTAAAGAAGCAGTTTGTGTAATTCTAGAGCCCTCTGGTGCCTGTAAGGTGCATTGCAATCTTATGATGAATTAATACTCTAGCCCTTAAAGAATCACACCACATGATAAAATGATGAATGCCTTGTGTGTTTTAAGAATTTTAAGAATAAGATGCAGTAACTGGATAGCTCGGATTCACCTGGGGTGGAGCCTATTTCTGGGCCAGAAATAAAAAAAAAAGCTTAAAGAGATGAAGCGAGGTTCACTGAATTGTACTATTCAGCACAGTGATCACATATTTCAGTTGCTGTTGGTCTTTCAGCTGCTTCCATCGTGGGGTCGCCACAGTAAACTCTCCGATCCGCACAACAACTTGGCACACATTTTATGCTGGATGCTCTTCTTGATGCAACCCTCACATTTTAAACAGGGCTTGGGACCGGCACTGCATCCAGTGGATAGGGTTTGGGCATTGGGTGGTAATCGAACCCGGGCCTTTCGCATGCTCACAATTGTCATAATTGTTTTTTTCTGATTTTTTTTTCTCCTTTTCTCCTCATTTTTATCCTCCTCCATCCTTTCCTTCTCATATTCCTCCTCCTCCATCTTCTTCATCTCTCCTCTCCTCAAGCATTTTCTTCGTCTCCTTCTCCTTCTATCTCCTTCCTCTCATCCTTCTCTTGCTCCTCTTTTCTCCTTTTAGATTTCTAAACAATATTTTTCCTACACCCCAATTTTATATATTTACTCCAATTCTTTTCAAACTTTTGCAGAGCTTTGACGGTGATTATACAGAATATAAGTCTTGTTCATAAACATTTGGTTGGGTTCTAATCAAAGCTGCGTGCTATATTTCCCTCCTTTCCCTATCACACACCACAGCTTGACCCACTCTTTAAAATCTCTGAAAGCCAAAAGCCCACTTAGGTGGTGCTAATTTTCCTGAGGTCACACTGCCATCTAGTGGTAATGTTGAAGTATACTACAATTTCATTTCATCCTGTTGCAAATGAGTTTTAAATAATTTTCCACAGTCATTAAAGACATCACAACATGAGCATTGTGACATAAAAGTTGATCTGATAAAGTTCCTATGTGAAGTAAATATGAGAATTGTGTTGTGTCTTTCACTGTGGATTTGAATGCACGTCCCTGTTTCATCCTTTTTTGTCTTTAGCTTTGTTTGTGAAATGTATTGACGCATGGCTGTGTTTGTCCCCGCTCAGAGTGTCGCACAGCTTTGCCTGCGGACATTGTTTTCTTGGTGGACGAGTCGTGGTCAGTGGGTCCTTCCAGCTTCGGTCAGATTAAAGAGTTCATCGCTGAAATCATTCACTCCTTCCAGAGCAGCGTGATCGGACCTGAGGGAGTCCGCTTTGGAGTCACCTTATACGCAGACATCCCACGGTATAGTAGATCACTCCATCATCTTCTCAGCTCAGCACCGGGCATGAGATACTGGGTTCAGTCTCTGACACATTCAGCAACAGTTGAAATATCCAGTATTCCACAGGTAGTGCTCTGGGACTTATGGTTTAGAAGGTCATGGGGTCAATCCCTATCCAGACCAGGCTGCTCTTGAGCAAGGCCCTGAACCCTGTCTGCTACAACAGTGCCACGTCATGGCTTCCTGACAAGCTGGTTCATGTAAAAAAATAAAAATAAAAATAATGATTTTTACTGTCTTGTGATGTACTGTTTATGTGATAAATAAATTCTTAAGAATTTGTAAAACTGCTTTGGCTCCACTGGCGGCTGAAGGTCATTTCATTCAAATGCCACTTTTTATCCTGATAAACTCTTCTACCCATGAAAGGGTTTAGGATGGAAGGATTTGATATTCCATTGAGGTAACTTTAAAAAAAATATATTATTGCATTTAAAATATTCAAAAAGTATGATGCCTCCAAGGCTTTTCATAGTTGTCCATGGTCAGCCAATTTGAAATCCTCTAGTCTGGCTTTAATAAGGAAAAATGTGTTTAGAATTTGTAACAAGAAGGTAAGGAAGGTAACAGATCAGATGGATAATGGACAAGTCGTGTATAAACGTTTATTTTTATTATAACAATGAAAGCACAGTTTCAGCTGAAAAGCTGAAAGAACCAGAACAAACCACCACAATCTTGCACAATTCTGCAGGTGGATTATAAGCAGAAGAAGCCTGCATTTGTCACATGTACACTACAGCACAGTGAACTTACATTTATGGAATTTGGCAACTTAGATCATTTTTAGCTTATTATACATCGAGGGTTAAAGTTCTTGTTCAAGCACCCAACAGTGGCAACTTAGTGGTTATGGGGTTTGAACCTGGGACCTTCAGCTCTGTAGGCCAATGCTTTAACCACTGAGCTACCCCAAACCTCTCTTTTTTTTTCTTCCACTTATTCCAGCTTGTTAGAAAGCTGAAGTCAGAGCTCAGGGTCAGTCCTGGTACAGTGCTGCTGGAGCATGGAGAGTTAAGGGCCTTGCTCAAGGGCCGACAGTGGCAGCTTGACAGTCCTGGTGCTTGAACCTTCAACCTTCTGATCAGTAACCCAGAGACATAACAGTTCACTGTGTGGGATATTTTACACGCATTAAACACTTTATTGAATGGCTTTGCTTGTTATTGTAAAATCACAAGTTAAGACACACTGTTTTGATTCAAAACAGGTTTAAAAGTTTAAGGGGTATAAATACTTTTGCAAGGCACTGTATGTACCTGTATATTGGTGTAAAATGAGCTAAAATTGTTGACCAGAAGTCTTACTACTGTTTCAAAATGGGAATAAATCCACTGGCCTCTATGGTCCCTAGATGGGTTACACAGGTTCATGGAAGGATACATTAACCATGGTTAATTCTAATTTTCATTATATGAGTGTGAAGCATCCTTTACAAAAGCAAAAGAAAAAAAATATTGTTATCATTGTTGAATTTTATACCTTTAATGGACTGAGCAATAAAATAAGTGTAGGCAGGGTTAATGTTAAGCTTGAAGGTTGATTTTTGTTTCGGATAAAGTAATAAACAGGAAATGTGTTGATGTATTTCTGCTACCAGGATGCGCATCGCTCTGACAGACTACTCCACCATGGAGGAGATATTAAACGCGGTGGAGGAGCTGCCATATGAAGGAGGAGGCAGTCGCACGGGTGTGGCCCTGGAGTTCCTCGTGGAGTCCGTCTTTAGCCCGTCAATTGTCCGGGAAAACACTCCAAAGGTGTGATGATAGATCAAAAAAGTACATTTTATTTACCCCACCAACTCTGATGTACTAAGAGACGGGATAGCTAACCTACTGGAGTAATCACTTTTCACATTAAAATGACCAGAGAAGAAGAAACCTTGTTTTTTATCATAATTTCTTTCCCCCTCCATGTATTTTGTAGCCCGGGAGCCGACATGCACCCAGCACATGAGGTGTTATGTTAATATAATAGCTGTAATGTTAGGACAGCGCCGCATCGAAACGAGGACTTCATTAGGATTTCAGAGCGCGTACAGCTGCTTGTCCTGCAGAGACGAGCACCTGATGTGCAAATGAGGCAGCAGGCAAAGGAGAGCTTTGCTGTAATTAACTGCAGAGTTATCGACTTTTATTTAAAATCAGCTCACACACACACACACACACTTTCACTTACACACATGTGCACGCTGAGGCATAATGCTGTTTAGTGAATGCTGATGAACTCGACCCTGTGCTTCAGGTAAACTTTATAAACAAAAAGTAGCTGCACTAGTGTAATGACAAATAATCATTTCTGCCTGAGGCAGCTCCGATTTGCTCGAGCTTGTTATGGATTGAATGAGATGATCTCTAAGTTTGCACGAAATACTCCTATGTTAGAGCGTCACGTTAAGGTTCACCTAAATAACCTTAGTCACTGTGTTAGATGAAGATTAAACATGTTGATGTGCTGTTATTAGTTTGCATGTTCTCCCCGTGCTTGGTGGGTGTCCTCATGGTACTCTGGGTTTCTCCCACAGTCCAAAGACATGCAGATTAGGCTAAGTGGCGTCCCCAAATTGCCAGTAGTGTGTGAATGAGCGTGTGAATGCTGACTGGAGGTCCAACCATGGTTGTACAAAATAGTAATAAATCCCATCCAATAAATGAGTTTGGGTCACCATTGGCCTCCACAGTCCCTAGTTGGACTACAGAGGTTCCTAGATGGATGGATCCATGGATCAATGACCATACTACAGTAGCTGTACTGGGACAGGGGTAGATCAGTGGTTAAGATGCTGGACTACTGATCGGAAAACCATCACCAAGATGATGGGACATTAAGCAAAGCCCTTAATCCTCAACTGCTCAAAAGTAGTTCATGATAAGGGTGTGTGCCAAATGCCTTTAATGTAATATTAATAATCAGCCAAATTTCTCGAATTCTTAGGGAACAAATATTGGTTCTTGAGGCTGCCAGGCTCATACATTTTGGAACAAAGATTTTTTATTTTTTTGCCATTTGGCCTCTGTAGACCACCACATGAAATGTGAAATAAAAAACTCAAAATGTGAGTGAAGTCAAGACTTTCAGCTTTAATTCAATTGGTTTAACACATTTGTTTTTTATATGTGTTCAAACGCACACACATATTTTTAGGGTTCATAAAAAATGGAACAAACGCCTGACAAACATCGTTATGGTCAGGTGTGGCCTGTTCCCTGATTACTCCATGACTAATCCAGCAGATAAAAGGCCTGGACATGGATCTGAGTGTTACATTTGCATCTGGCAGCACAATCAACATGAGATCCAAAGAGGTGGCTGTGCAAGTGAATGAGGCCATCATTAGGCTTAAAAAAAAAACATTAGAGAGATATCAAAAACAAAGGTAGTGGCCAATACAACAGTTTGAAATATTCTTAAAAAAAAAAGAGTTAACTGGCAAGTTAACAAAGGCCTGGAGGACCCCATAAGACTAAAGTAGATGACCACAGAATCCTGTCCATGTGCCCAAAATTAACTTGTAGCAGTAAAATGGACAAATAAAAAAATGGAGAAATAAAGGAACAGCTTGTGATCCAGAGCATCATGAATTCTGAAGTATATAGGGCTATAAAACTAACATGATGCCACTTCATATTGAGGATGGATAGTAAAACATATTAAAAAACATACAGTGAGAGCTACTCAAGGCAAAGAAATGGGACATTCTTTACTGGCCAAGTCAGTTCAGCCATGCTTTTCACTAACTGAAGACGAGACTAAAAGCAGAAAGATCCTCAAATAAGCAACCGCTGAAGACAGCTGCAGTAAAGCCCTGACAAAGAATCTCAAGGGAGGAAACTCAGCATTTTGTCATGTCCATTTTCATCCAAGTATTACGAGCAATACTTGTGTTCTTAATTATGTTAGTTTGATCCATTATTTATGAATATGGTGGGTGTGTATAAAAATGGCTGTACTTCCAGAATTGGTATTTCTACACTATTGCTAAATCCCTTGTATTAAAGCTGAAAGTCTGGACTTCATTTTAAATTGAGTGTTGTGGCCAAATGGCAAAATGGCAGGTCTAGGGTCACAATCCCAACAAAAAATAATATTTGTTTCAAAATATATGGACCTTATTGTAGTTTAATGCAGGCACTTAAATGCTTTATATTTCTATAGAATTTGTCCTGACATAAAAATAATAATAATAACAATAATAATAATAATAATAATAATAATAATAATAATAATAATAATTATTATTATTATTATTATTATTATTATTATTATTATCATAACAATTACTAAAGTTATATTAATGCTAAAGTACTTTAGTTTGATAATGCAATAGACAATGCTAATTACAGGAGCCTGTTATACTTGATGTATTTTACTGTTTAAAGTCGTGATGTTGACGAATAATCATAAATCAGTTAATTAATTTTAGGATTTAACTAATTCAAAATGTAGCCCATTAATGCATAGAATGTGTAATGTTTGTTTTGCACCATATTTCTCAGGAGCTAACATTTCTATTAACTTGGACACCACTTGCTGTTTATGCGATATGCTTTTTCAGCCTGATTGTAGAATAAGGTCAGAACCTTACTTAACTAACTTGTTGGGATTGTGTCTTTAGACCTGTTTAAATAAAACAGATTACAGATTACTAATTAATCGATTATTGATTAACATTTAACTAAGTTATAAAAAGTTTACTAATTTTGCATCTCCTAGTGCTCAGTTAAAAAACACACCCCAAAGAAACCTATCCCCGTCTGATTACAGATTGCGGTGCTCATCACTAACGGCAGATCGGATGATGCGATCGACGGCCCGGTCAAAACAATAGCGGAGAGTGGCATCTCTCTTTTCGCAGTAGGTAAGCAACATCCTGTGCACCGCTCCTTCCTGCTGTGGCAAATTAGTCATTAGACCCGTCAACATACTGTACAGTATATCAGCAAATAAGGAGGTGTTGCTGCAGCGTGCAGCATTTGTCAGCGGTTAGCTCCTTTACTCTTGGCTCAATCTCGGTGCCCAGAGCGCAGAAATAATTACAGCTCATTAGAGAGTGGCCAGCTAATTGCAGTGATTTCTCATCAGTCGTGTCTCCTTTTTCTTCTCTGATGTTCTGACACACAGTCTCTAATCAGTCAGCCCCGGAGAGGCGTGAATAAATCATCTTGGCTCTGTACACCAACATCAGAGCACCACACATCCACACAGTGTCGCAAACTTTCTTTAGTGAAAAGAAACTAAGGCGTGCTGGAAAAGTCATTAGAAGTTGATGTTGGATGTTTTGAATATTCATGATGTTTGTTAGAACAGAGGTTTATTTAACTAGAGTTCTATTAGATTATAATTTTATTTGGTGTGTTCCTCAGGTGTAAGGAACGCTGATCCGGAGGAGCTGAAGAGGATAGTGAGCGAGCCTCACGAGGAACACCTGATGCTCAGCCTTGATTCGTCCCATCTAGAGAACCTTCTGCCCAAAGTCTCCCGCCGAGTGTGTTTCACCGCCTCCGAACCTCCTCGACCTGTTAAACACACACGTCCTGGTGAGACACGCAGCACGAAGCCGAACACGCTCACGAGAGGGAACACAGCCTGAACGTGGCTTCACTCGAGTAGAAATGAATCTCACACCATCTGTCAGCCTGTGTCTAAGCTCTTCTCACTCTGTCTGCCTCTCTCTCTCTCTCTCTCTCTCTCTCTCTCTCTGTATCACTCTGATCACGCTCTTGCTCTCTCTGTGTGATAGTGATGGAGAAGGTGGTCGGCCCCAAGGACCTGCAGGTCAGCGAGTTGAGCTACAACTCTCTCCAGCTCTCCTGGAGTCAGGCCACTGGGGACGTGACAGGTTACAGGCTGCTGATCGCTCCCGTGTCTCCAAAGGGCCATCTGCTCCCGATAAAACCCCGACAGGTGAGAGCTACACGCCAACAGAGCCACGCGCACACACAAATGAACACAACATTCAAGTCCCACACGGGGGGATAAAATGTTACAGCAACATAATGGGGAAATAAAATAAAAGAAAATGTGTTAATGTTAATCAGTAATTTCAGGTTAAAATTAGCAGCACAAATGTAGATTCACAGGAGGCCTAATGTTGTTGTTTATAGAATGCTTCCTTTTAATGAAAATTATACTCTAAATCTTGACATTCCTAAATTGTTAGCAGTCGCCTAAGTTATCTCATGAGTTTATCCTGTCGAGATTAACAATCGAAATGAAAGGAAATTTAAAGCCTAAACTTGAACGTCTTACTCCATTGCACATTTAATTTTCAAGTATGACCCAAACACATATGCGTGCACCCTAAACCTGATCCCTGTGCCTCAGATTGATTTGAAGGGCGATGTTGGAAATACCAAAGTAACCGGGTTGACCCCAAAGACCGAGTACTCTCTCACTGTCTACGCCGTCTACCCGGGACTCATAGGAGAATCCTCTTCTGTAAACGCTGAGACGAGTAAGTATCAACGGAGCACAAAATCACAAATAAAACACTTTCAGCACTTATAAGTGCAGCTACATGTGCAGTTATTGTCTGCTTATTTAAATTGAATTTAAGGAATCAATAATGTCGACTTTTCGGGCATTGCTCTTTAACTCCATCTCTAACATTCTCCTCCCGATTTACCCCTCACCCCTCACCCCTCCCCTGCACATGATAAACCATATTAATTTGGCCTCTCTAACCTTGTTCTCAAACGGTCCAACCTGCACTGTCCCTCTAATATATTCAGTCCTAATCCTGTGCATTCTTGTCCCTCCCAAAGCAAATCGCAGCATTTTCAGCTTTTGCCACCTGCTTCCTATCCTGTGATTCCTAACTGCATCACAGTCGTGCTGATAATCAGCGCAACAGCACAAACGCTCCTGCTTAAGTATGATACAGTACTTTCTGACATAAATCACCTTTATAAAGTTGAATACTTTCCTATAACACAGCATGTCCTTGGGTTTTATTCCTCTTAAGCCACAACAATATTCCGAAGTTTTGCTATACATTGTGCTTTTTAACCATTTACTGTATAGTGGCACTACTTGTCCAAAATTTAAGTCTCACTCGAGTCACTCAAAAAACAAACAAACAACAACAACAAAAAAAAACAGCACTCTTTCCATAAATGCTGAATAAACTTCTCCTTACTTCTCCACCATATCAAGGCTTGTAAATGTTTTTTCCTCTTTGTTAAATAACAACACTGTTTAAAAATTTTTTTTTTTTTTTTTTTAATTATCATTAGAATTGGATTATGAGGATCAACTTGAACTCTGCGAACAAGCACAGTATAATGAATCTGTGATTGTCTTATAGGTTGAAGTAATGTACAAGTTTGTTCCAAACTCCAGCATGCACATGCTCTGCTTGTTTACTGCAGGTCCTGTTCCACCTGTAGCAAACTTCCGTGTGATTGAGGAGGGGCTGTTCTCTCTGCGCACGGCCTGGACGTCCCCACTCGGCCACGTGGACACGTACAAAATCTTCATCCCGAGATGTGAGCAACGGACATTAAAATCGCTTTTTATGTTAGAGAACGATTCCAGTTTCCCACTTCAGTCTACTGTATAACTATTGATAACGTGCGTACTTACTATATGGATGTTTGAAATCAGGTCCAAACCTTTCTCTGTTTTTATCATCCCAGCCGACAGACCCGGGATGATCTATGAGCAGACGCTGCAGGGCGATGCCTCCTCTCATGTGATTGATAGCTTGGAGGAGGATAAGATATACACAGTTAGCATCTACGCCATATACCCAGAGGGACCCAGTGAGCCTGTTTTCGTCATCGGGAGAACATGTATAAAATTATTATTATTATTTCTTTGTCTTGACTTTCTGCCCGTTTACGTGTTATCTGATAACTTTTTTAAAAAATATCATGACCCAACCTAACATACCTGTAATTGATACCTTGATTCATGTCATTACTTCATAATTTATACCTTTTATAAATCACACACTTAAGGCTGTTTTTATCTTCATATAAGCTGTAAATTACCTTTATAGTCTCACCAGTGTTATGCTGCAATCCACTGTACTCTTGGGGGTTTTCCCAAATCGAGATTTGATCTACTAAATGCTTTCCAGTTCTCCGCCTTAGATAAAACATCGACACCCAGAGAGAGAAAAGACATATTTGTGTGGGTAGTCTGTGAATCTGATAAACAAACAAAGACGATCTGCATGAGCTCTTTCTGCAAGATTGGTGATATGAAACATCATATAAATATAAGTATAACATCAAGTACAGGTTCCTTTCTGATCCGATCTGCCAAAAAATCCAGTGCAGCACAAATTAAAGACAAAGTCAATGTTGGCCACTAATGTAAGACACCCAGAAATTACAACTCCGTTTATTTCTTTATATAATACACTGCTACACTAATGCACTTATCACAGAGTTTCACTAGTGCTTGGACACCAACAGGGTAGAAAGTTTTCTCAGACTACCTGCTTCACTTCATGTCTAAAACACTGGCCCCCCAAGAACTCCTTTGATGCCCCAAACATGTGGAATTGGTTTAAAGTGAGGTCAGCACTGTACCAGGGGATGTGGCAATAACTCCCAGACAAGTTTCTGTAACGCGCAAGTGGTCTTGGTGAATGATTGTGTGTACATTTCCCACAGACAGATGAGTCTCTTTCTTCCGCAAGTCCGTGACAAGTTATTTGTCAAGGATCAGACGTTTCATTTACCGAATGTTCTCTGCAGTGGGCTCTGAGCCATCTCGGCCAACGGGATCGTCATTCACACGTGTTTTACTGCAGCTAAGAGTCTCATTACCGTACTGTCCTTGAGGTCTTCTATAAATGTCAATGGCTTTTACGCATTTATTCACCAGAAATTTCATCCCAGTTTGACTCGAACACCAGTCATAGATGTATATTTTCTAAGAGGACGTTCGGTCAATTCTGAGCTGAGCAGCAAAGTTATATTTGTTAAAAGGAAACTGTATAGAAATGCAAACGTTCTATTATTTCAGATATCAAAATTATATTAGACCTAAAATGTTACTAACTTTTTAGTCCAATCTTTTTTAGTTCTGCTTGTACTTTATGGCTCTTCACTTCAGCCTAGATTTTGATTAATAATATCATCTAACCATCTACCATCTAGTTTTCCCCCTCTTGGAATGAAGTAAATGTACATATAAAGATGTCTGCTCATTCACCACTAGATGACGCTATAGTTGTGGATAGATTTAATCACAGACCTCCTCTTTCTCCGGTGTGTATAAAGTAACTCCTTGCCCTACACTTATCATCATTTCAGTTCTGCTCTCAGGCTAATCAGACTGGCGCTGCACAAACAGGCTATTTAAAATAAAAATAAGTGTAACCTTATCCTTATGTGTCAATGGTGTGGTTTCTAAATAGTCACTTAAACTCAAAACTCCTTAACAGGTCATTAGGTTGTCTTCCCCAACACGAGACATTACTAATTGCTCAGTGAATGCACCATAAAGAAACTGAAAAGCCTCGAAGACATCTGGGGTGTTAACATTTTCTAGGTCTTTAATGCGTCTTGAACAGGTCTCTAAATCATCACGGCTCTGATGTCATCCTGCGGCATTTCTGTATCCACAAGAGTGTACAAGAACAAATATCACTACATTTACAAACTGTATGTGATTATATACATCGGAATTGCATGTTTTTAATTGGGAAAAGAAAAAGACGATCATAACATGGTACAGGTGCTAAAAAGTGTCTCACCTGGGTGAAAAAGTGAATTTTCAGATCTGATCATATAACACCATTTTTCTTTATAATACGTAACTCTCTTTATCTCCTGATCCATCCTTCGTTTTTTTGTAAATACGCATACACATTTAATATTTGTGTCAGATATAAAGAAACACATTTGCTAAATACAGTTTCATGGCCTTTTATGTTTTAGTGTCCGGAACCTTTTTTGAATTCAAATCTTTCAACGATCTTAACTGTCAATCAGATTCCACTTGGCCTGTTTAGATTTCACATAAAAGACATGAACCTGAAAAAGTGTATTATTCTAAAATGCAAAATTGTGAAGATATTGCAACATTAATTTGACATGGTTACGGACACTACAGATCTTTTGCTTTATAAACTTTTACCAAAAACACCCGACCGTTGGTTTAAACTGTGCTCATGAACATGACCCAGAGAAACTGAGAAACTCCTTCTCAAACACTTCCTCAAATTTGCTAACCTTTAATAATTTATTAGAGGTCATGCCTCACCCTGTTTTATAGGGATTTTTGTTTGTTTGTTTAGTGTTTTAACAATTAGCAGTAATGACTCATGTCTCTGACGTGTTACAGTGAAGCTGATCCCTGTTCAGCAGCTGTTGGTAGAGAACGCCACCACGGACACGGTGCAGGCTCGCTGGCTCTCGGTGAGAGGAGCGTCGGGCTACAGGCTCACCTGGGCATCCTCAGGTACTCACAAGGTCTTTCTGGATGGTTTCTCAAAGTAACAGAACGCCAAGCATCTTCTTTTAATGTCTGCAAGAATGTCTGTCTCTTATCCTTCATGCAACAGCAAGCTGGTTTTGAACTAAAGTATCTTTTATTTTTACAATTCATTATCATTAAGCTTCACAAAGCACTACAAAGCATTAATAATCCACAACCATGTTCTACAGAGGGTATATGGGACTTCCATATACGGAACTTTTTTTCAACTAAAAAATCTGAATCTGAATAGATGATTAGATTCAACTTTACTGTCATAGTGCAAAATACAAAGCACAAAGCTGAAGAAATGCAGTTCTAAAGGCATTTATTTTCCACCTCGTAGGACTGGGAATTTCAAAACTGTAAAATAAATCATATGGCATTAGGGATATTAAACAACATTAACAGACACAAAGATCTGGAAGAGTTCTTTGCTAGAACAGTATTGTGTCAAGTGCATTTGCAAAACCCATGAAGACCTTCCCTGGACAGCAAGACCTTACCTCTGCTGCAGAGAAGAAGTTCATCTAGAGGTCACGCTCACTCACGCACTCATCATCTATATCCTGTTTACAGGGTCAGAGAGGGCCTGTAGCCTATCCCAGGGCATGAGGCGGGGTACACCCTGGAAGGGGGGTCAATCCATCGCACTCATTCAGTGTTACTAGTCAAAAAAAGTAAATATGCCATGCCTGCGGCCCATGGTATTCCTGATGGCTAGTCTGCCTATGTTCTTCATCTTAACTCTGAAATTTTTTGAAGAAGGCTTTATCTTTGTAAGTATGAAACCTCAGCCGAGCTTGAAGATGTGGATTTTCGAGCAGGGGCTTCTTTCTTCAATGGCTGCCATTCAGTCCATGGAGAAGTAAAACTACAGTAGCTTGACTGTAAACAGTTCCTCTGGTGTTTCAGCAGTTTGCTTGTTTCTGAGCATCTAAAACCAATTTCCTTCCAAATAAAGGTAACAGGGTCTTTCTTTTTGATCTTATAGTAATACTTTTAAACGTGGCTGTTTTGTTTTTTTGTGTGTGCTTCCAGATGGCCACATTGAGAGTGTCAACCTTGCAGGGAACTATAAGTTCTACATGGTGCAGGGTCTCCACTCTGGAACAGAGTACACTGTCAGCATCAACCCTGTGTTTGTGGATGTAGAAGGACCGGTGACATCGGCCAAGGTCAAGACATGTGAGGAACTAAACGCTAGAAACACTCACTCACTCACTCATCAGACTGTATATACCACTAAATCCTGTATACAGGAGACTTAGCGCACAAGGTTGGGTTTATCCTGGACAGGGTCCCAAATCATAACAGGGCACTCATACATATATACACACACTTATTCACACACACTACAGGCAATTTGGGTAGCCAGTTTGCCTAATCTGCATGGTTTTTGGACAGTGGGAGGAAACCGGAGTACCCGGAAAAAACCCACCAAGCATGGGGAGAGCCTGCAAACTTCATGCACACAGACCCCGAGGCGGGAATCGAACCAGGACCCTGGAGGTGCAAGGCGACACTAAGCCGCCGTGCCGTCTAGACAATAGCAATATTTCATTTAAAAAATATGTTGAATCAGAAATCAGGACAGCTTGATGGTTTGATCCTGACCTTGTATGCTTTGGGTGTCTTTATGGGTTCTCTCTAAGTTCTCCGGTTTCCTCCTAAAACCATGCATGTAGGTAGATCGGCTACAATAGATTGCCTCAAGGTGTGTATTGCTTTACATTTCACATCTAGCTTCCCTGGGATAGACCCACTTGACCTGTTTACTGAAGATGAATGATTGATTGAAGTCATCCGAGTTACACAATGTGTGTGTGTGTGTGTGTCTGTGTGTGTGTGTCAGTGGAAAGCAGCGCTGTACAGACTCTTAAGGCCACCGTGGTGAGCACCAACAGCGCTTTGACTTCATGGAACGCTGTCGTAGGAGCCACAGGATACAGGTTGGCCTGGGGTCCCACTGCAGGTAACGTACAATATACGTTACACACACACACACACACACACCTCAAACAACAGTACTTTGTTTTCCCATCTCTTCATCTTTACCCCTATCTTTCATCGTGCTACTGTTTCTTCTTCTCGACTGATCTCTTTGCGACTGGGTAAGTTTAGTGACTCATGCTGTCATTGTACTAAAAAGTTTGCGTATGCGCCCACACATGAACGTATGCATGCGTACTGATAATGTAGGACCGGAAACTGGATGTCACTTTGAATTCCTCTCTGAACGCCGAGGCTTTGAACGAGGCTGATGGAAAACGAGTTGGGCTGCACATGAAACGAGCAACCTGCGGACTCGTAAAGGCGTAATGAAGGGAAGCGAGATGACTCACAGTTCCGGGGCAGACACAGGGATGAGTTTAAATCACAGACGAGAGAAGACGTGGAATTGAAAAGGAAAGTGGAGGAGAGACGATGAAAGATTAGAGGCAGGGTTCTTGTGACATGTCTTTCCTTTTTTTTGTTTTTAAATGACCATATATAAATACCAATATGCCTTAATCTGAAGATCCCTCTCTCACACACTCTTTCTATCTGTTTAAGCCTATTTCTCCTAGTTAAGTCGAAGTGATTATGTGTGTGTGTTACAGAATTTACTGGAAGAGATCGACCCAGGCAGATGGCTCTGAATAAAAGCATTACAGAGTATTTACTAAAAAATCTGGTCCATGACACTGAGTATGTGATTTCCCTCTATGTCCTGTTTGGCTCCGTGGTGGGACCGGGCATCACCGCTACTTTCAGGACGTGTAAGTTTACACTATATATATATATACACACAGTCACATACAGAGATATTCACAAAACAGTGGTGCAAAGAAACCACTTCAGTCGTACCAGGGTATTTAGTAGATATGGGTATGATTCAATTTTAATAGGAGTATACAGTACAGTGCAAAAGTTTGTATACCTTACATAAAAACAGATAATTTGTTATGTTTTGTTAGTGGTTGGGAACCAGTATTTTTGGAGACTTTTGAGACACTTTTGCAGCCTTGGAATCCTCCAGAGCTCAGAATAACGGGCAGGAGGACGTGCAGTGGTGGCAGAATTGCAATTTATTATCGTTTCAAACCTTTCCACTGAAGATACCGCTGCCTGTCGTGACCATGATGGATGTGAAGTTCTTTAGGCTTTTATATTAACTCTCTGTTTATCTGATCAAATAAATCAAAAGCAAACATAGTCAGTAGTCTATGCATGGCTGGGATCCAGTGGCGGTTACAAAGATTTTCTTTTGCTGCTTGATTTCTCAGCGAGGGGTTTCCCATTAATGTGTTGGTCGCCATCATTTACTTTCTATTGCAAACATATGCAGCAAAATCCACTTTTATTTAACATTTGCATATCTAGAAACCATACTTAAACACTTACACGCTCACACATCCTCTATACTACTTTATTCTGTATCAAACCTGGGGAATAAAACCCGGACCCTGGAGGTGCAAGTGCTAACCACTAAGTGGTATAAACACTGTACGGTGTTAATTCAATTCAATCCTCTGATTGGGAATTTTGCAGCTTGCACCCAAACATACACTGATCATCCATAACTTTATAATGCTAAACATTGTGCTGAGTGTTAGGGCTCCCCTTGTGCTGTCAGCTCTGGACCCTTAGGGCATGAGTTTACAAGACCTCTGGTGGTGTGCATTGACTTTTTTTTTTTTTCTTTTTTTTGGATTTGTGCTGCATTGGTTCTTCTGTGGGATCGAACTGGACGGGCTGAACTTTGGTCCCTAAAGGCATAGATGAGCCTTTGGTGCCCATGATTCCATCACCTATTTCCTGGTATACACCTGATAATTAACTTTGTGTTGACGTTATAGCTGATCAATGCACACCCAAATATGCACAGTACATGCTCCCTGACAGTTACAGTACAGTGCCACCCTGTCCTAAACACAAGGCCAGATATTCAGCTTATAGGACACAGATGCAAAGTTTACAAGTTACACTAGATAAATACGCTCCTAAATACAAAATTTCATCCAGTTTTATCCCTACCAGTCTTCTTCCACACAAGCAGTAAGCCACGTACAGTACAGGTTTGTGCACAGTTTTGCCCCACAAGGTCATGCATCCAATTAGCAAAATCTCAGCTCATGAATCAACAGCGTTCCCTACCTCTGAGAGGCAATATTATACAAAAGAGCATCGCATAGAGATGCAACTGCAAGATAACTTAAAACTCAACTACGAAGTTTATTGAGTTCATGGAAAAAGCGGAAAATTATGCACTTCCCATTAGACACCCTCAAAAAAGAAAACAATGTGTTTATGAAATAAAAAACAATTCACTATTAAATTTCTGATGCTTTTATGTTTGGGGGTTAAATTCCACAGCCATGCTGCTATCTCTCTCTCTCTCTCTCTCTGAGTGACACAGAGGGAAGAATTCAGCTCTCGTTACTTACCCACAGGTGGACACTCACTCACACAGTCATACACATTTTTCACATTTCATACCAATTTCCATAATTTTCTTTTGATTGTGTAAAGCTGCTCCGCGACAATGACAATTGTAAAAAGCGCTATACAGATAAAATTGAACTGAATTGAACAGTCTGCCCCCTCTTTTCTCCATTCACAAAGTCCTACAGAACCACACTCCCCACTGCCACAACTTTATCTACAGGGTAGCTACAGTACATACGTCCTGTGACGCATTCGAACTTTTGTCACCAGTATGGCAACCTACGAAAATATATTCCACAAAAAAAAAAAATAATAGGCTGATGGAGAGCAATAACAGTTTTCAGAGGAGTGAAAGACATGTTTGTTCTTAGCAGAGATAAGCCAGTGGGACATTTTCAGCCATGAAATAATAGTTTTTAGGCCACCATTATGACAAAAAGCTAAATTTGGTAGCCTGACTCACAACCAGCAAACAACTTAAAGTTGGAGAGGTGGAGAAAAAAAAAGGCCTTCACACACAGCAGGGTGTATTTACTCTGGCAACAAAATAGAAAGATGCAGCTGTGTAAGGAAGTGTTATTTATTATTGCTATCATTATTTTCCACCAAATGATCATTTTTTTCGCCTTGCACCAGTTCTTATAATTAACACATTAGCATTCAGTTTATCACTTTATATACTCTGTGGACTTCTTTTTTCCTTCTAAACAGCATACATTTGGATTTCTGAGCCGTGGTTATTGCTGTCATCCATATCAACATGTAGGATCGCTGGACAGTATAATGTGGGGTTAGCCTGGCCAAAAAAGAAAAAAAAGTCACCATCTGGATTTAACTAAGCAAATTGTTAAGCTCCTTCCATTGGACAAAAACTGATGCAGTGAGTCACTTCTCATTTCTTAAACAACCATGTCAGAACACAAATCCTGCGGTCATGGCAGACATTACTCTGACCTGCATCAAGCAAACTAAACAACTAAGGAGATTGTTGAAACTGCTAAAATTTGGTTAAACATCATAAAATGCACTATTAAAACCTGGAAGGATAGTGGTGTTTCAAGAAAGAAAGGTGGTTGGAAAAACGTCCTGAATGAGCATGATGGGAGTTCACTCGGGGTGTTTTCACATAAGGATCATTTCCGAAAACACTTTACCCCAAAGTCCGGTTCATTTCGATCAGTGAGAACACATGCATTCCGCACTTGGGAACTGTTGCCGAGTGTCGTTCTTGAGACCACAATACGGCACAGTGAGGCACATAATCGAATCAGGTATAGATGCCAATTGTACCAGAACATGGAAGTGGACACGACATCATAGGTGGCATGTGAAAATCTCTCTTTATGAATGCATAGCATGAGCCAACCAAACGGACCTAGCTGATGAAGTAGGAAGGCACACGAGCATGTTGCCCTTGACATTTGTTCCAAAATATTACTAATACTACGCAGGTAAAGTGTATAGGGGGTCAGGGGTAGCTCAGACGTTAAGGGATTGCACTAGGGTTTGGAAGGTCCTAGGGTGAAATCCCACAACCACCAAGTTGTCCCTGTTGGGCCCTTGAGCAAGGCCCTTAACCCTCAACTGCTCAGATGTATAATGAGATAAAAATGTAAGTCGCTCTGGATAAGGGCATCTGCCAAATGCCTTAATGTATAGTATGACGATTGACATTCTCATTTACCTGCTGTATCGGGTAGTGTACTGTAAATATCAAGCATAGCTGAGTACAGACAGAAAAATTAATAATGCAAATGCTGGCGAGTGGGGGAGTGGGGAGGCAGGAGCAATTGTTCCTTGGCATGGTACAAATTATGGTGTTTAGTGTAAAAGTGCACTTAGTGAAATCACATTATAAAAACACAACGGTAGAACTCACTGATCTGTTTACTTGTAAAAGTAAGAGCATTTCCACATGCACACAATATGGAGAGAACTTAAGAGATTGGGACTAAACAGATAACGCTTCAGTTTGCTAAGGAGCATAAAGATTGGGCTGTGGGTCAAAGGAAAAAGGTCATGTGATCTGATGAGTCCATGGTGATGGAAGCGTCAGGGTAAGAAGAGAGGCGGATGACATGATGCATCCATTACGCAGCGGTCCGACCCTCCCATCATCAATACAAGATCTTGGAAAGAGAAATAAATGTGACTCTGGAATGAAATAAATGTTGTAATATTGCATAAGCTATAATCAAAGCAAGAGAAATATTAGAGTGGGCAAGTTTTTTTTTTTGTTGCTATTATTATTATATTAAAATACTGCAGTCAGAAAACACAACAAACTGTGCAGTTCCACAGATAATAAAGAAGATGCAAAGCATACACTCTAAAGAGCACACTTTTTGTATAATAATAACATAATCTGAAGTGTGTTATTCTGCTTCTACAACCTATTTGTTTATTTCCTGAGATTGTAATAGGGATATTTCTGCCCTCTGTTTCTTAATGTCCGCAGCTCCTCTTGGTTATGTATCGAATTTCAAGGTGATATCTTACACCAGTTCCTCCATTAATGTAGAGTGGAGCGCCATCGTCGGCGCCACGGAGTATAAACTGACCTGGACCTCAGGTGAATCCAAAATCTCTTACCTGCACCATCTTTTACCATGACAGATATTTTGCTTTCTTTTATGATTCGTGTAAAATATTCTGGTCTACAGAAATGTATGTGTGTGTTGTCTGTCTTAGAGGGAGTACGTGCACAAAGCCGGTATGTGGACCACAGTGTGTTACATCACAACATCACCGGCCTCCAGCCAAACACGGTGTACACCGTCAGCATCCACGCCCTGTACGGAAACCTGGAGGGGCCAGAAATCTCTCTGACACAACTGACAGGTACCAACATGTGCTTAACAAACTGCACATGAAAGATGAATGATGTATGAGATGTGGAGATGTGTTGCAGACATTACAAACATTGTTTTTTTGGTATGAATCTTTAACTATAAGTAAAATTACATTAAAACTGAACTATACCCTCGGGTACATGCCTATATAATTATTCACAGAAGAATGACATGTTATACATTACCCATTTAAAATCACATTTACTGCTGTGGATCGTCCATGTGTCAGTAGAGACTTTTTAAAGGTTAAATGTGAGGTGACACCATTAACAAACAGAATATAATTTCCAAAAACCAGGCAGCAATTTGAATCTGTAAACCAGAACACAAGGCTTAGTAGGTTCAGGCGGACTGAGCGTAATGGTGCAAAGATGCAGATTGTGAACAGCTGCGCATGGTTAGTATTCAGGTGAAGTGTTGCACTGGGGATTGTGGTCCATGGCAGCGGTTGTTCTGGGTTCTGGGACATTGAGTTTTGGGACGTTGAGTTCTGGTTGCACTCTGCTCTGGTGTGACACTGGATAACAAGTTACTGCTTACGTCCCTCACCAGAGTCTCTCTCACTCTCTATTTTAATGTTAAAGTGTCCAAAAGCAAAAAGATTTTCCATGTTACAGAGAAACCCGGAAAATACAAGGAACTCTGTCCTGAAGGTTTGTCTGAACTATGACTACTGTACCTGACACTGGAGGCTGCTTGTTTGAGCAGTGGTGACTCAAATGGTTAAGGCTGTGGGTCACTGGATTGGTCAGGGGTTCAAGCTCCAGCACCACAAGTTGTCACTGTTGAGGCCTTGAGCAAGAGTCTTAACCACACCCAGACGCGTAGTTACCAGACAGCGGCAACATAAGCACAATCAGTGCAAACAAACTGCCCCTAGCATATTTAAGGGTCTTGATACCTGTGCACGTCGTGTGATCATTTAGGTAGCACCGGTAAAGTTTCAGGACTGAAGACAAGCGCACAAGACCCGAACAAAGCCAAAGACCCAGCTTTAGTCCCCACAAGAAACCAGCGAGAGAAAGAATGTCACACAATGCGATTCTTTTTTAAAGCACTCTCCCAAACTCATATTCAGTTGACCCCCCTCAGAAGCCTAAGGCCCTCTTCAACTCGCACCATGTAAGATGTTACCAAAAATGCAAATAAAAAACAAAGCCCTGCTCAGGCTATACATGAAAAAAAATCAATCAGACCAGAAACTTTTTTTTTGGTTGTCTGTTCCAGAATCCAACCACATTGATGTTTATTCATTCCCTATAGACCATACAGCCAATTTCAGGAGACTTAGGGAACAAGGCAGGGTCCATCTCATTGCACACTCACACATACACACTGTGAGTAATTTGGAAACACCAGTTAGCCTCGTAAGCATAGGAACAAAGAGGAAACCCACCAAGCACGAAGTAAAACATGCACACAGACCTGAGATTGAATAGAATCCTCAACATAGAGGTGTGAGGCCACAGTGCTAACCACTCAGCCACCAGTCTACCCTCCTACAGTGAAATATAACGGTTTTCTTGAACCACCTCACATGTAACAAAAAAGCTAGGATTAATAGAAGTATATCATCTACAGAAATGTTGTACCTGTACATTTTTATGGCATATGTTTGAGCTTGTGGCCTGTATGGTGGATGGAGGTGAACGTACAGTATTAAACCTGATTGTATACTCTCAAAACCACTGGGTGAAAAAACAACCTAACCAGAAGCCAGCCGCTGGTTATTTTATTTGACCTAACCAGTGGGGGAAATCAACACTCTTGCTGGGTTGACACATTCCATTAGATTTTTTTTTCTCAAAAAGACGCAAAATGTACTTAATTTCACATACACTCACCTAAAGGATTATTAGGAACACCTGTTCAATTTCTCATTAATGCAATTAACTAATCAACCAATCACATGGCAGTTGCTTCAATGCATTTAGGGGTGTGGTCCTGGTTAAGACAATCTCCTGAACTCCAAAGTGAATGTTAGAATGGGAAAGAAAGGTGATTCAAGCAATTTTGAGCGTGGCATGGTTGTTGGTGCCAGACGGGCCGGTCTGAGTGTTTCATAATCTGCTCAATTACTGGGATTTTCACGCACAACCATTTCTAGGGTTTACAAAGAATGGTGTGAAAAGGAAAAAACATCCAGTATGCGGCAGTCCTGTGGGCGAAAATGCCTTGTTGATGCTAGAGGTCAGAGGAGAATGGGCCGACTGATTCAAGCTGATAGAAGAGCAACTTTGACTGAAATAACCACTCGTTACAACCGAGGTATGCAGCAAAGCATTTGTAAAGCCACAACACGCACAACCTTGAGGCGGATGGGCTACAACAGCAGAAGACCCCACCAGGTACCACTCATCTCCACTACAAATAGGAAAAAGAGGCTACAATTTGCACAAGCTCACCAAAATTGGACAGTTGAAGACTGGAAAAATGTTGCCTGGTCTGATGAGTCTCGATTTCTGTTGAGACATTCAAATGGTAGAATCAGAATTTGGCATAAACAGAATGAGAACATGGATCCATCATGCCTTGTTACCACTGTGCAGGCTGGTGGTGGTGGTGTAATGGTGTGGGGGATGTTTTCTTGGCACACTTTAGGCCCCTAGTGCCAATTGGGCATCGTTTAAATGCCACAGGCTACCTGAGCATTGTTTCTGACCATGTCCATCTCTTTATGTCCACTATGTATCCATCCTCTGATGGCTACTTCCAGCAGGATAATGCACCATGTCACAAAGCTCACATCATTTTAAATTGGTTTCTTAACCATGACAATGAGTTCACTGTACTAAAATGGCCCCCACAGTCACCAGATCTCAACCCAATAGAGCATCTTTGGGATGTGGTGGAACGGGAGCTTTTACTATTTAATTTCTTTCAAACGATATTTTTTTCAAAAGATATTATTAATTAAATGTGATTGAAAAAACTGTTGTCCTTAAAAATGTAACAGATGAGTACTAGTGTCCATCTGAGAAACTCCCAGGTGTGAAGACACTTCTTTGTGTAGTTTACATCAAGGACAAAAAAAAAAAAAAAACCTTTAAAACAAACATAGAGTCTGTATCAATAGCATTGCCTCCAACAATGGGAAAGGTCTGTCAGGTTCCTCTTGTCTCATCCCCAAGGCACAAAACATGGAACAGTGCTCCAGTCATTTCTATATTTTGCAGATATCATTCCCATCATGTTAGTCCCCACCTGTGGATTACACACCATCACTTAGTGTTGCAATATTACTAACATTTACGTCAAGCATCAGAATGAAAAAAAAACAAACATTACCGCACACTCCCATACCAAAGCATTTAATTTGAACAATAAAATTTGCATGCTCCTACCACAAATTACTAAAAAAAATAAGTAAAAATGTACATTAACTTACCATAAAATACTGAGTGTTCTGTGTATGATCCAGTCAGAAGTGAAGAATCCAGAAAGTTCGACAAAGAACATTTATTAAACACCCCAATTGTTTCTTCTGACAACTTTAAAATATTATAAAATATGCCAACAGACTTTCCACACACAGCTTTAATAAAGATTGCTAGTAATTTACCTAAGATTACATTTAAAATTACATTTAGTAAATTTAGGTTTTTTTATTTGTGTGTACCACAAAAGCACTTTCTCATAATATACAGTACAGTATAGCTGACTATTGGCACAGAATATAAAAACATGAACTCCCCACACCGCCATATCAAAGTGGGACTTAAAAGGTGGAAAAATAAATACAACAACTACAACTACAACATTTAAAATTTAGGTAAAAACATTTAAAATTTAGGTAAAAATTCATATTAACTTACAATAAAATACTGCCAGTTATAAGTGGCGTACCCCTCGCTTCAGAAAGTTCGTCATGCCATTTCTCAATTCCAAGAACGTTAAAAAACAGCCTTGACTTGGAAGTGCACACTCGAGGGTCTGAGGACACCAGATATGGAATGGAACGCAGAGTACAGGATGTGTCACACAGCTGTGATATATTATACCAGTGAAATAAATCTGCTGTTCTAACCACTGCAGAGACATTACATCTCCAAAATCGTTGAGGCAGTTTTTTAAATAGATGCTATCTTTAATAACCGATGGAGGTTTTGAGCTGTAAACACCGACATTCTCGCTTAAACAACTCTTCAAACTACACTTTGTGACACAATAACAGTAATATTTCAAACATTTTGCAGGCTGCCGTTTGAAGAATCCGGAGAATAAAGACTAAACCAGTTGTTGGGTCAAAAATAACCCAACCAGGTGTTCATTTGTAAATGACCCACTGCATTTCATTTGACCCAACAATGTGTTTAAAGTACCCGAAATAACCCAGGATTTTGACCCAGCATAAACAACCCACAATGTGTTTACAGAAACAACCCAGCATTTTTCTAGAGCGTATCCTACTACAGTATGCTCATAGATGCCTCAGGATATCGGGATGCCGATCAGTTTTCATGCGCATCAGTGCACTATGAATGACTGGGTGACAGCTTTTACTTAACAAAGCCATAAGAGGAAATAGCTGATCGGTTAATTGTGGGTTTCACACACAGACAGGAAGGACCGGGACAGGTTACGCCTGCTGTTCCCGCAGAAATGCCCTGAAATCAGCTGATTGATTGACACCTCCTGTATTTTTAGTCCCTTTAGTTCAAGCTGCAGCTGTCTATGGCAGCATGTGTTTTAACTTTAGTTCCCTCTGTGTGTGTGTGCGTGTGTGTGTGTGTGTGTGTGTGTGTGTGTGTGTGTGTGTGTGTTTGTGTGGGATGTCTGTCAGCATCACTGTTATCATCTCATCCTATGCTGATGTGTTGGATGTGCTGCACACTGGGGAAAAAAAGCCAACTATCCAAGACATTTTTAGTTGCATCTCTACTGCGGTATTTTTTAACAAGACAGTTTATTTGTGAGAGCCCCCACACACACCACCACCCTCCCTATCCCGTCAACACACTTATTCAGAATAACTTTGGACTGGAGTTTCTATTTTATTTTCACAGATGCATGCTGTCGGCTTGCTGTTAAGTCCATTATTAGAATGCTCGCCAGAAGACGCTCGTTATTTTTAACCAACCGGATGCGATGGGGTGTTTCTGTGCTTTTTTTTAAAACTTTTTTAAAATAGTTGAAGAGATGAACTTGTGCTTTGTGAATGTAATAGGATTTAAATTTTAATTAAATATTAGTTTTTTATGCATTTTATGATTTTAATATTTGTCTGAGCACTACATTATTCTTCAGTTTTCCCACTGGTGCCCCGAATTAGAATCTCAGACGTCCAATAAAGAAGTCGTTATATTGGCAAAAACATAGTATTGGTGCTAAAATGCTTCACCAAATTTTCAGATAGGTTTATACTGTATACTGTATGACCATTTATTTTACAATACTTAATGCTTCTTACAGTATCTCCCGATCCATGCTTCGTTTTTTGTAAAAACAGTACACATTTATATTTTTATCAGATAACAAGAAACACATTTGCTACATACAGTTTCATTCCCTTTTATGTGTGTAGGTCCCGTTTCCATTTTGAATTCAAATCTTCCAACGATCATAACTGTCATTCAGATGAAACTTGGCCTGTTTAGATTTCACAGGAAAAGACACCAACCTGAAAGAGTATATTACTCTAAAATGCAAACTTGTTAAGATATTGCAACATTAATTTGACATGGTTATGGACACTACAGATGTTTTGCTTTTTAAGCTTTTATCAAAAAACAATTTAAGCAACAATTTTTAACCCTTACACCAATTATCACTACTATGGGTAGTGATGAAATTAATAGGTTTTCCAGTATAGACAACTGAAATGAAAGAGGGTTGCTAGGTAGGTTGACTCTTTGTGTCAAGGCAAAGCGCTTTACATTCCAGAAGAACCTACTGCTAAGCTGCTTGAAAGGACTAAGTTTGGTTGGAGACATGTACACAGAGATACACTATATGGGCAAAAGTATTTGGCCAAACCTGCAATGACATTCTATCCAAATTCATACACTTTAATATGATGTTCATCCCAAAATGTGATTGATCACATTTACTTACTTAGGTAATTAATTGATGAACATGTTATACAAATATACTTTTTTTTGTTGTTGTTTGTTTGTGTTTGTGTGTGTTTCAGCGTCTTCCTCGATCGATTCGGAGCAGATTGAGACAGTAAAGGAGCTGAAGGTGGTTGATATTGGAGTAAACTCTTTCAGCCTGTCCTGGAGGAAAACGCCTGGGGTTACTGGCTACAAAATCACCTGGACCCCTTTTAATGGTGGGTACTTGGACTGGAGAAAGGGTCTAAGCTAGTGATTACAGTAATGAGGTTCAAATCCCACAGCTGGCAGATGGCAGTGTGCCTTTTTTTCCCAGTAGGATCTTCATCTTCAAATGTTAGGTTTTCAAGTTTTGTTGTCTTTGTTTGTTGAGATTTCTGATTTATGTGTGTACTACTACTACTGTACAGTATGCAGTTTGTTCTCACTGCTCATTACTAGCCCTCATTTTCCCAGGGGGAGAAGAGAAGAGTGTGATGGTTTCCTCATCCATCACATCATACAGCATCACCGGACTGCCAGCCAGCTCTGCCTACAAGATCCAGGTCTCATCATTAGTGAGGGATCGGGAAGGAAGTTCTGCTACGGTCACGGCACGGACATGTGAGTCCGTATTTTTAAATAAAAATTTTTAAAAAGTATACGAACATCATTTAGTCATTTTCCTTGTTTTTTTTTTTCCATATATGTGTGTTTTACAGTGGACCTGCCTAAAGTAACCGGGTTCAGTGCTCTGAACATCACTGATGATAGCACTGCACTGAACTGGACCAGAGTCACAGGAGCTTCCGGTTATCTCCTCTCCTGGAAACACATATCAGGTCCGATCTCTGCATTAAAGCTAGGTTTAATATACACACGGATATCCTTGCTCATTTTAGTACTGTATACAGTATCAGTCACAACATTACAGTGACTGAGTCTGTGCTCAAGCTCGAAGGGTTACATTCCAGGGAATGTTTATTTGATTAACTTTAATAAGCGCTCACTCCAGGCAAACTGGAACACACATATTCACATACAGGGGCAATTCAGCACAGACCGTCCATATACTCGCATGTTTTTGAGAGGCGGGAGGAAATTGGAGAGTGAGCGAGTGGAGGAGAGCCACAGGGGGAACATGTGTTTGGGTCCTTAAGCAAAAGCTGTTTTTTTTTAATTAAGCCAAAAGAGCAAATATACTGGATTATGTGTCATTTATACCATGTAAGATAATCCTAGGAAAGGGAATTACCAGTCAGCACCTGCTGTAATATTATCATGACACGTTTTTGGCAACTGTTGTCAATAAATTACTGTAAACAGTGGATGTATTCATGCTCAGTTTTTCTTAAGGTGTAAAAGTTATTTTTTTTTCCTCAAAGTAATTTTTTTCTACCAGCTTTCGCAACTAGACAGGAAAGGATGGGAAAAGCCTGCCAAAAGCCCTGAGAGACAGACTAATTAAATGTTCATATTTACTGTATATATTACATTCATAGTAATTGTGATTATGTCTCTATGAAATTCTTAACATACTGTACATGAAGAAAGGATTTTCTGTTAAATATAACTCGGGTTAAATTTCTGTTATGTATGAGTATGCTAAGTCTGGCTCTCAGCTGTAATACTCTTATTCGTTTATCAAATAAATCCCCAAAATGGTGGTGTAATTGCACAAGTGTTTAATTAACACGCGAGTTCGATCCCCGGGTGATGCTGTAACCTCTCGCAGCCGGAGACCTAGAGAGAGCTGATTGGCTGGGCTCCCACTGTTGAGAGGTACTTCGTGCTCTCACATTAATCATGGCTCTACAGCCAATCAGGGGCGTCTGTGAGCTTACGCAAGCGGAAGGAGCGGATAGCGCTGTCCTCCGAGTGTGTTACGCCGCCCCTAATGGGGCGTGAGCAAGCAGTTCGAAAAGATGCGGTCGGTGACGTCACGTGGTTCGGAGGAAACACATGACAGTCTTCGGGCCCTCCTGACTGAGTGGTAGTAGAAGCTTAATGTGGGAGCCCCCTAGTGACTGGGAGGAATTAGACACGACTAAATTAGGGAGAAAATCAGGGAAAAATCCCCCCCAAAGAATTAGCAAGCGCAAGGTCGATGCCTCACGGCTCCATTCCTGGTCTCATTCTGACTGTGTGGAGTTTTTGTATGTTCTCACACCTAATTAAAATATGCTAATGTGTTGATCGGCTGCACCATATAAACCCCTGTGTGTGTGAATGAAGCCTTGTGATGAAACGGCGTCCAATTTCTATGTTTTCCCATCTTGTGTTTTAAGCCAGTGTTTCAATGATTGATTCCAGTCCAGGGCGAACCCTGATTTGGAATGCCTACTCAACTTAGTCAATGAATTTGATTGAAGACTAAAAAAGAACCAAAAATGTGTTTAACGTCTTTGACATTATTTGCAAAGTTATTGTTTCTAAATAGATTGTTTTCACTGACCCGTACAGAGCTGGAGAGTACCACTGAAATACTGGGCCCCGGTTTCACCTCATTTAAAATCAAAAACCTGCAGTATGGAAGAACGTACATCTTCACCATCCGACCCCTTTATGGAGAGGTAGAGGGTCCTGTCACCAGCGTTACCAAACGGATCGGTAAGAGCTGATGATGCTTAAAGGTAGTAAAAGGAATACATTAAATAAAAATTTATTACACATTAGACATAACCTGTATTCGATATGAAACGTATAGAGTATTGCCCTGAACATATTACGAGGTCCTATCAAGAGGTTTTGAGACTAGGTGTGTAACACGCCAATAGGTGGCAGCACCAGGCTGCGGACACAGTCGCGGGGAGCACCGACCTTCATAAGTCAGTGTGCCAAAAGAGATTGTGCGTATGTCTGCTATTTCATCATGGAAAGCGATTTGGAACAAAGAATGTTGGCAAATCTGCCACAGAAATGTTTGATATGATTCAGCAAATTTGTGGCGATGCTGCAATGAGACATTTGAGGTGTTTTGAGCGGCACGCACACTTCAAGAGCGGAAGAATATCACTGGGAAAACGACAAGACAACAGGAAGACCTTCAATGAGTTCAGCCCTGAAAAGGTTGAAACCAACTTATGCATGATGATCGTCGGAGAGCAATCCACAACACTGCTGCGTTGTCGTTTTTCTAAATTTCCTTGTTCTTCTAGATATATTTATCTGAATAGGTGTATAATTAAAGGCACACCCTTAATTAGCTTAAATAAGTAGTGGGTTTTAATTAGCATTACTTAGTAGTGTAGTACCCTAGGTACAAATGTAACTTTGAAATATACGTAAAATTATTTTTACAGCCAATAAAAAACTGTTAAAGTAGATTTACAATAAATAATAACTACATCAAAACAGTATGGGACCTTTAATTCCGAGTGTATAAACATACAATACACTGTATACACAATATACTATACTGTATATACCGTACAAGGTGTCCGATATGTCTGAGTTTTTGTAGATGAAGTAGGTCATATCAGTTGTTTGTGTAAATTGATTGTAAGGAAACACACAAGTAGGAATTGTATTGTATATTATAATAAACATAAATCCACTGACATGTTGTTTTACTGCATGTGTGTGATACTATAGTGGGCACCCCTCGCCTCGTTCCTGTCCAGCCTGCCACATCGACCCCCGTTCCAACCAGAAAAAACTTCAGCACTATAGACATCAATAACTCCAGCAAGACCACCAGCACCAGCACCACCACCACTCAAAGACCTGTTGTCACTAAAACGTCCCAGTCCATAACCATGCTCACGACTGCAGATCGAGACCCAACCACTCTCTTCGCTCGAACACCCTCGGCTGGACCCGGTAATATTTTTCACATGACGATTCTCGCTGACGCAAATACACATCGAACTTTGAGCCTCTTTAGCTGTTTAATTACCAGCTATGCAAATATGTGTGTGAATGCAAATCGAAGTCAATGTGTTCCCTCAATCCAAAAACGGCTGATGTAATAGCTCTAGAGCAGCTGCACCACTTCCCGTTCAGGTGTGTGTGTGTGTGTGTGTGTGCTTTCCTGTTTAGTGAACTGTGAGCACTTAAAAATGGCACTATTTAAAAATATGTGGTGGCATGGTTTGGATAGTTGGCAAGTACAAAATACACACAGCTCTTTAACACACAAAAAGAAATGCCATTAAGTTTGCTCTGATTGAGGAGCATAAATGAATTTCTTTTAAGTATACTGTTTTGTATAAGGTACTGTATGAGATGATTGTTGATAATCTGTACACTGTATATCTGTCTCAGTGTGTGGCCGGGTGAAGGCAGACATTGTGTTTCTGGTTGACGAGTCCTGGAGCATCGGTTCGAAAAACTTTGGCAAGCTGAAGGACTTCCTGTTTAGGATAGTGACTTATTTCCCTGTAATTGGGCCACAGGGCACCCAGGTAAGACCATCAATCACTCAGTCACCTCGTGGCTGAAATTAGTAAGTATGAAGTGAAACATGACAGCATGTCTTGGAAATCATGTATATACTGTATACTGTATATATAGCAACCCCAGATCATCACACTGTCTCCAGAGGCTTGTACAGTGGACACTATGCATGATGGGTGCATCGCTTCATTTGTGTGTTTGAGCTTGACCACAAGTTCTCAGTGGGATTAAGGTCTGGGGAGTTTCCTGGCCATGGACTTAAAATTCAATGTTTTGTTCCCAGAGCCACTTATTTATCATTTTTGCCTCATGGCTTTATTGTGGGCATGACACAGGACTGATGGTAGCGCTCACCTTTTATTTCTGGTTAAATAGAGAGACGAGAGATGGAGAAAGTGGAGTTTTTTTATGTAAATGCTTTTCAGTGCTGAACTTTTTGTCAAAAATTGCACAAAACAAAAAAACACATCAATTGCATTCGACCCAATTTCTATTCTGCTCACCTCAGATGAGGTCATATCTATTCAGTCTGATGTCTGCCAACCCTGAGACAAAGAAAAACAAATACTTTGCTGTTAAAATGACATACAGGTGTGGACAATAATTTGTGCCTGTACCTGCTCATTCTCAGCAAATCTTACTGTAGCAAACTGCCAAAAATGTCATTGCAGTAGAGACGAGTAAGAGAGGAAACTCAGGAATGTGGTGAGGATCCATGTTTTGCTGCAGAATTAATCCAGATTCTAGTACACTAAGCATACTTGGTTATAACAACAATTCCAGGTGTTACGGCGAATAAGGCAGAAATGAACAATAATCATTGGGTGTAATGGTCACAAGATCATTTAAATGATTAAGTGATTGCAGTCACAAGTCATTAAGTCATTAGGTCTAATAGTAATCTAGTAACTATTATTATTAATAGTAATTTAAAACGAGAGGAATCCAGAAACAAAGCATCCCTTGATGTTGAATGGCTGTCATGTTTCTAAATGATTAAAGAGTCTCTTGAACTCAGAGGAGGTTGCCCTCTGGTGGTATGGTGGAGAACTATCTGTTATGTTCATGTCAAAAAAGCTAACATTTTAGAGTAAGCTTATTGATATAAATTTGTGACTTTAATTCATACTAGTGTCAGATTTCCTTTTATAGAAAAGAAATTAAATCTTTCTGACTGATTATAAGAAAATAGACAGTGCTTTGTTATACAGGACATTTTCACCATAATATAATCCTACATTGATTCTGAACCAGGCCGCCCAAATTTGAGGGTATAAACTATTTTTATTGCAAAATTTATTTCAAGACCTGAAATAAATTCATGCAAAAACTCAGCAATGTGAAAACAAGGGTATTGCATAAAGATGGGACTTCAAAGACTTATTTTTTTGTGTTTAACTGATTAAATGATTGAACTGAGTAATTTAAAAAAAAGCTGATTATTGCATTGCTATGGATTTGTTGTTGTTTTGCTCAGATAGCTGTGGTTCACTACAGTGATCAGCCCAGGATCGAGTTCAGCCTGAACACACACAGAGATCGCAGCTCAGTGCTCAGAGCATTGAAGCAGGTTCACTACGGAGGAGGAAACACCAAAACAGGTGAGTCCCTGCACACAAGCAAACAAGCACTCATGAATGAGAAGATCATGTGGTTAAGAATACAAATAATATATGAGACACGATGCATGCCGTTGTGTTGTTTTGTGCATGTAGGTCGAGGGATCAGTTATGTCCTCAGGGAACTGTTCCGGGAGTCTCTGGGGATGAGGCAGAGCGTTCCTCACGTGCTGGTCCTGGTGACAGATGGAAAAGCCCAGGATGATGTGGAACCACCCTCCAGAGTAGCACATGTTCTAGGTCAATCTCACATGCTGTGTGTCTTTATAAGATCCTAAACCTGCAGGACACTTTTTATCCAACACAGATACGTTATGTAATCGTAAGCATGCCGAAAGTAGCCCGTATAACTTACAGAGCAATGTGTTTTGATGCAGGGACTGTTTAGATGTGCTATTATTTTATGAGGAGGAGTCCAAAAAAATGAAAATCAGAATGCATATGAAAGCTGGAAGGATTTTGTATTCAGAAAATAATTAAAAGGAGTAGAATGTAACACATGGAACAAGGAAGTGAGTAAAGTGATAGAGTAATATATCACACAAGGAATCAGCCAGGATAAAAAGCCAATATATAAAACATGATACTCAACATTATGCTGGTTCAACTTACAATTTTTTAACTTTATGATGGTACAAAAGTAATATTCAGTAGAAACTGTACTTCACATTTTGAATTTAAATCTTTTCTGTGCCGAGCAATATAGTGGGCATTGGTAAAGTGGTATGGGTAGCTCATCCACCATGCGAAATGCCCGGGTTCAATTCCCACCAGATGACCAAATCCCAGCCACTGGATGCAGTGCTGGTCCCAATACCGGATGGTTGCATCAGGAAGGGCATCTGGCAAAAAAACGTGTGCCATGTCGTTGTGCGGGTCGGAGGGTCCGCTGTGGTGACCCCTTAACTGGAACAGCCGAAAGACTAATAACAACAACAACAAACTATGGCAAGCAATATGTAATGCGATGCTGGGCAGTGTCAGCGAGAAAAGGTCTTGTAATTAGGTTTAAACTTACAAAAAAATCTGGATAGCAAGAAACATGAAATGTGAAACAAAAAAACAAAAAAAACATACACTGGGAAAAAAAACATACATAGTGTAAAACTACAAATTTTACCATAGAATGACCTAGATGATTTTAGTGAATTTATTGCACTTTATTTATTAATTGAACAGGAACACAGAAGTATTTACATTGTACAGTGATCCTCAAAAAAATGAGACAAAAAGTAAAATTTATTGTTTTTTGAATGGTAATAATGTAATTATCATAAAAATAGCAATACGATTACTATAAAACAATCAATATTTAGGTAGCGTGGTGGCGTAGTGGTCAGACCTGTCGCCTTACACCTCCAGGGTCCAGGTTTGATTCCCGCTTTGGGTCTGTGTGCATTCTCTCTGAGTACTTTGTGGGTTTCCTCTGGTTTTCTTTCCACAGTCCAAAGACATGCAGATTAGGCTAACTAGCGTCTTCCAAATTCCCTGTAGTGTGTGAATGAGCTTGTAATTGTTTCAACTATAACATCTTATTTTAATTAGCTAATTAACATTTCATCCAAATAGGCGAGATCTAATTAGTGACATCACCTGTTTTTCGTGCTCAGAGAGAGCTATGAGAAAATATTAGCATAGTATAATTACAGAAAACATAAAAGTAACACATGGAATGACTAGACGATCTGCTTGAAGTTTTTTATTAGCCATGTGATCATGCCGGGTTTAAACAAAAAGCATTGTGAATCACCATCGAATAAAGTCTGATGATAAACTTTATTTGATTTTGAATTTTATTTGAATTTTAGTTTGAACCCTGCTTGATTCTCAGTCTGTGTTTTCTTGACTTCTGTTTTAGGTGTGAGCGTGCTGGCCATCGGTGTCGCAAACGCTGACATTGATGAACTTAAAAAAATAGCTTCACCCCGACCATATAAGAACATCTTCTTCGCCGCTGACTTTGATGATCTCCCTTCTGTTGAGAGAGAGGTGATCAGCAGCATCTGCAGCGACCCTCTGATGTCGGAGTTTCAGCACCATAAAGAGGTAATTTTAGCATCAGTCAGAGAGAACACTAGGCCTACAGTAGGGCAGATTTATACACTGTATAATATATCAATACAATGATAATTAGAAACTAATAGTCTAAATGGATCTCCAGGATGTTTAAAGGCATTAGTGTGACTGTCTGCAGATTGTGAATGAAGATACCGGTCTTCCAAAACATTTTCAGAAACTTTATATTGCAAAAACTAAACAAAAGACCTGAAACTGGCTAAACTAAATGTCCCACTAAAATGGGAGTTATTTTCTTTCTTTCCATCACTCTTTTAATAAAGAAATTTAATGTTTTTCAATTGTATCTTTAATCTTAAGACATTATCCAGTCTAAAAATTATTTTATAACCCTCTAGTCATAACCCTTACATTATTATCCTCTTTTAAACTTTGCAATATATCTTACAACAAAAATACTTTGATTAATAATAAACCACTGTTTACATTTTGTGACAATTTTGCAATCACCGATCATTATAAACCAAATCGTGGAAAAAATTAAATTAACACAATCTGGCAACCTGTTCTACAAGTTAAAGGAAAATCTGTTTTAATAATAATAATAATAATAATAATAATAATATATTTTTTTATCATTGGTCACTCAAAAGAGATAATTAGTAATAGAATGATAAATAAGCAAATTATAAAAAAAAGAATATTTCGTTCAGCCTTTGAGTAAATTATTACTTTTTATTAAAATTTATATAAAATTTTGCTTTACTCACAAAAATATGAGGCAGTTCATGTTTACATTCCTCTAATTACTTTTTCCTTAGCTTAGCTTATTTGAAGGTTTGTACGTGTATATTTATTTTGTTTTTCTAACCGTTATTTGTCCATAGCCGGACCAACTGGACATACCAACCAGTGACCCGGTATCTATTCCAAAGCCTGAGGGTCCTTGTCCAGTCCAGTGCAAGGTGTCATATTTAATACTGCACCAATTCAATACTCTAAACCCAAATCATTCATATCTAGCTCATTAAGTTTTTCTCAATTTTTTTTTTACAGGGTCAAAAGGGAGATAAGGTTGAGTTTCCCCACAATGCTATCATACTTAATTAATTCATAATTTGTGTATAACGTAATACAGTGTATATATATTCTAATGTATAGACCTGTCTGTATCCTCACAGGGGAATGCGTTCGGACACGGTGGACTGGTATGCTACACACGATTAGTAAGATGATTAGGATTCGTTGTGTTACTGATCTTGTAATTTGACTTTAAATCTGGTTCACAGCGGCCCAAAGTAGACGGCACCGACTACGACCCGTTCTCATTAAAGATTAAAGGGGAGAAAGGAGAGAGGGTGAGTACACCGGGTGCCAAAACTTGAACTGAACACTTTATTTAGTGAGTTATTTCATTCTAATTGTGGAATTTGGTGGCAGTTTTTTGTTGTTGCTGTTTGATTTGGTTAAAGGGTCTATTGCTATTATTATTATTATTATAATTATTATTGAGGTTTCACTTATATTGATCATGTGACACAATGTTGTGTTCCCATGTTTATTTATTTATTTATAAAGTGGAGGCTAATAAAAATTGCTTGTAAAAAATATTTTGTAATTAGAAACACACTGTGCATTATCAAGCATAAGGGCATCAAATCTAACTCGTAAATGAGGAATAAAACCTTATGGCCAGTCCGTTATAAGAAAGCAATCTTATTAAACATTTTTATTACTTTTATCCCACAATAATTTGCATATAGTTTGCATTGCATTTAGTTCTGTGTAATATGTTTTTTCTGCTTTATGTTAAAAGTTAAAACTAAAGAGACCAGTAAAAAAAAAAAAAGCTAATTAAACAGAAGTTAAAAAAATGTTTTAAAACCTTTCTGTTTTTGTTGTTGTTGGAAAAAGTTACCTCTGCCTGTTTCACAGTACACTGAGGACTCCTTTCATAAATGAATATGGTCTCCTCAAACACTTTACTATAACCATGAATACAGCAGTACCTTGTCATAAAAACCCTTAAGAGCCCTCTCTTACAAATTCTTACCATATGAATTTTAATTTTGCAAGAAATGTGCAAGTGAATATGAAGTAGATGAAGTAGTTCTTGAACAATATTGCGATTTTAATCACGATTTTCTATCAATTATTATATTAGAACATAAATTCATAGGTCTATGATTTACAAATTACAAATTGCACCAAATGAATTTGATTATAAAATAAGCAATATAAAAAAGACATGTTGTATAGGGAAAAATATATAAATTATATATATTTTTCATATACAACATGTATATTTTATATTGTTCATTTATAATAAAAATAGTTTTTTGTAATTTTTATCATAAACAAGATTTTTTTTTAAAAGTGTAAACATTTTTGTATTACATGACAAACCCCTGCAAAATTACGGTGCCACAAAATAAACATTATAGAAGAATTTGTATCACGTGTCTTAATTTTCTGTTAATTAATTTTGCATTAATTTGTCACGTGCTGAAGGGTTAATTATAATAGTAATAATATATTTGATAATAATAATATTATAATATATTTGATAATAATAATATGAATTTTTGATTGTGGTGTCCTAATATATTTGATAGAGATTATGTGGGGATGGGGGGGGGGGAATCCATAACACATACATTAAAATAAATAATTGTACAAAAACATTACGTTGTGCAACTAAACTTTCAGAACTTAAAGTTTCAAAATTTACAGCTCAGGCATAACATAAGCCTTTACTGACAATTTCTGTCGTTTTCTCTTTCTGGTTTCTTCATCTCTTGGCTCGTTGATATTTTTTATCATTCGATTCCATTTTGCAGACGCAACAGAACGCTCCCTTAAATCAATACACAGCTAACTGTTTGCGTCTCCGTTTCTTCTTCATCGGTGTTTAGTGGCAGATTGCACCCGGAAGCGCGCTGTGTCACACCAAACAAATAATTGCGCAAATAATGCATATACATAATGCAAGCTTACATAATGCAAGCTTTTAAAATTAATTAAAAGAAGCTTCAAAGCAGAAGATTTTGTCTCGATCATTTTTTGTAATCGAATTACTCGAGTAATCGTTTCAGCCCTAGTGTGTGTGTGCGTGTGTATGTATGTGCATGTGTGTCCCTGTTTTTGGCCATTTGACCTATTTGCCTTTAAGCTCAGTCTCCTGTTCTTGCGCTCTGTTTAGGCATGCTGCGTTGTGATTGGTTTAATAGCATACTGTGGAAAAAGTCAGGAGCACGCAAAAAATCGTGCTGTAAGGTGATTTGGAAATTGTGCATATTCACATCGTGATTTCGATACAATTTCAATTAATCGCACAGCCCTAATTACACTACAACTAAGTTGCACGTACGTCCTGGAGTCATTCAAAATGTGTTTGCGTCCATCAAAAGCCAAGCAAAACGAGTCTCAAAATTTTTCAGATTTTTTTTTTTTCAATCATGAAAACAGAAGAATTGTGTTCAAAAGCTATATGATTATTCTTTCCTTTTTTGAGTGACTGGAACGGATTATCTGCATTTACCTTATTTCCTATGGAAGAATTTTCACCACAATACAGATTTGTGCCCTAAGAACTCGCCTCCAGAATTATTTTTTTACAGATCCTTTCAAATATAAATCTATAAAACAAAAATCTATGTAAACACTCAAATACTTTAATACTTCTATACAAAATATTTTAATGAGGCTAAACAAAGCTTTTTTAAATAAAAAAATAAAGAAATAAGCAGGGGGAATTATTTTTAAAACTGTATTGTATAACACCTTTCAATCTGTCTTTAGGGTCTTCCTGGGGCAGATGGCATACCCGGTGTACCAGGACGACCGGGTCGCACTGGACCCCCTGGTTCTGCTGGTCTGAGGGTAAAGCAATGATCAGTCAAATGAGTTCATTGTGAAATGGCTGTAAAATTACTAATACAGAAATATTATATATATGTATGTATGACATATTATGAATTATTGCTCCACAGGGGCCTCCTGGTGTTCCTGGTGATATGGTAAATACCTTATCACATCCCTTTATTTAAATATATATCTGTTCTAGACATATTTTAGAATCATTGTAATCTTGTAATTCACTTCCTTGTGATCTACAGTATATATAGTGATTACTGTAACTTAAAGCAAGGAATAATTCTGTTGAATTTAGATCATTATATTTTATCTTATGTGTAATCCGAATACATGTTGTGTCTTGTGGTGTGTTTACAGGGTCCACCTGGGATTACAGGACCAAAAGGTCAGCGAGGGGAAAGAGTAAGTTTAACTCGAGACTCTTATCTGTCCAATTCAACAGGAATGAAAGACAAATCTGAGAAGTAGCAAAGCTTTAATACAGTATTAAGTGGTTGGTCACACCTGTGATTTAAGCAAGTCATAATCAGAACACTTATGAATGATTTACCAGAAATATTTAACTTTTTGGTGCATTATTCTTGTAACTGACTTTTATTCAGTGCAAGGTGTTGACCAATCAGTTGCCAAGATCAATAAGTATCAACTCAAACAAAATGGAAAAACAGCTCCCTTATCCATACACCTGGGAACATTCGTAGTCCAACTAGGGATCGTGTAGGCCAATGGTGACCATTGTGTTTATTCCCCTTTTTACGACCGAGGTTGGACCTCCAGTCATCGCTTACACACTACAGGCAATTTGGAAATGTTAATTTGCCCAATCTGCATGTCTTTTTACTGTGGAAGGAAAATAAAGTACCCAGAGGAAACCCACCATGCACTAGGAGAACATGCATACTCCATGCATACAGACCCAATGTGGGAATCGACCCCAGACCCTGGAGGTGTAAGGTCACAGTGCTAAACACTAGGACAGCTGCGCCACCTAGAGAAAGACAGCAATGGACACTGAGCTGGATGTAAAACTACTGCAACATTAAGAACAACATTTATTTCAGTAAACAGTTTGCACACATTGTAAAGGTTAAGAAGCTTTAAGGGGCGTAGCAAAGATTTAATATTAAGTGATTGGAAAGTTCATGAGACCACAAGTAATCCCTTCCAGACAGGCGTGACATGCACAATTTTACAATGCTCTCTTTTAGACTAACAATAAAGATAAGAAAGTAAAAAAAAAAATTAATTGCACCATAATCATTTCCATTTCTAAACCCACTCTAAACATAATGAAAAGAAAAGGCAAAGAGATTAGTGAAGACTAAAGTTTGACCACAGGTCTGAATGCAGAGGGAACGTTAGCTAAAGGCTTTTTTCCCCTCTCAGACTCTACCTGCAAATTAATTTACAGACTGATATTTAGTCATGTCTACAGACCAAAGGTGTAAAGTTAACAGTGGGAAGCAGAGAATACAAAAGACGTGCTGTAGCAAATGTGTGTGTGAGACTGTTGCATATTAAAGGTATTAAAAATGTCATGAGACGTTATGAAACAAATTATGAGCAACGCAATAAATAATATCAAGACGATGCAAGGCAGAAAAGTGGAAAGCAGTCCTGGTAGAGGCAGCGTTTTAATCAGAGGTCACGCTGCACACAACATTACTAAAGCTAATACATGAAGATCCACTGAGCATAGAGAAACTCAATTATTAAAAATTAATACATAATTAATGACTAAGTTAGTTTGTCCAATTACTATTACAGTAGTTCCTTGACAGAATAGAAGATAGAAGCCTTTATTTGTCACAGATAATTATTTTCTTTGCATATCCAAAGCTGTTAGGAAGCTGGGGTCAGAGCAGACGGTCATGATAGAGCGGCCCCTGGGGCAAAGAGGGTTAAGGGCTCAGCAGTGGCCGCTATATTACCACGTTTCCCATTACAGTTAGGAGAGTTTCCTTTTATGGGGGGTCATGTAATACATTAAAAGCATCCTCAGATGTTGATAACGAATATAGTCAGCATTCAAGCACACTTGTGCGTTTTCTAGCCTGGAGGTAAAAATGTACCTCTGACTGATGATGGGATTCTGATGGTTTGTCTTGTAGGGAGAACCTGGGTATGTAATGGCAAACATGGATGTTGGCCAGGGCCGAAAAGGAGAACCAGGATCATCTGTAGGTTTATATCAAATAATTTATTTACATTTTACACTGATTTCAGGATTTCTTGTACTTCCACATGTCTACATGGTTATATTAATGTAATCATTGCTGATCTATCGTGGTTTGGAAATGTATTAATATATTTTGTGTAACAGGGTCCTCAGGGACCTGCTGGTGTACCGGGGGTCTCAGGACCTCCAGGACTCCCAGGGCAGCCTGGACCACCTGGTATTCCTGGTATTTCCATAAAGGTAGATAGTTTAAACCCTAAAAAGGTTGATATTAATGTTGATTAATGATGTTAAAAATGATGGCTGAAGCTTTTTATTTTGTATAAGCAAGCATTTGTTTATTAATTTATTTATAGGAATTAAATAATTACAAATGAAAACCCTGAATGGGGAATAAGGAATCTTAGGAAATAAATTACTATTGTTATTAATATTATTATTATTATTATTATTATTATTATTATTATTATTATTATTATTATTAATAATTATAATAATAATTATTATTATTATTATAATTATTTTTATTATTATAATGGGAGATGATATTCTTTTCACATTCTTAAAATGTGTAAATCTATCTATTTTGTTTTGTAATTTTTTGTAAAGTTTGTTTTAATAATTTAATTATAAGAAATTATATATAATTATATTCATTTTAAGCTATTTTTTTTACATAGAGACCTCCGGAATAAAATAGTTTAATAGATAGCATTTAAAATGATTTTTGTTTTAAAAATCAGAAAAGAGTGCTGTTGTTGTGGATATCAGCATGACTTAAATAGCCCAGTGATGTTACTGTTTATTATCATCACTGTTGAAAAACCTCTCTTCTGATCAGATTTCTCAATTGAAACTAACTGTTGTATAAATGAAATTAACATTATGAGGACATTATGTGGAAAAATTTATTAATTTATTTATTAATTAAAGCATAAGTGAAAAACATTATTATTATTATTATTATTATTATTATTATTTTTTACTATTTCAGGGTGAGACTGGAGAAACTGGTGCTAAAGTAAGTTAATTTCCCAACAAAGTACTATCATATTACAGTGAGTTAAATGTGTTTGTTTTAAATAATTTGTCTTTTCTTCAGGGTCTCCGCGGGAAGCCAGGACCCAAAGGAGAAAAGGGGGAAGTTGGAGAAAATGTTAGTTCCTAAATCCTCACGTTTATCAACAATTTGTGAGCATTTAATACTCAATGTGTAGTCTGTATATTCTGTGGAGCTCTAGAAGATTTAACAGCATAGCTTTCTGTTTATTATTCAGAAAGAATTCTAAAGAAGTGCACAGCTACAAAGTTGGTGTATACAGTATTTGGTTATATTGCAATCCAACCATATCGCTCCATTATTTAAATGTCTGCTAATTTGCAGGTATTTATGGACATCTAACCGTCATTCATTCTACATTTATCCCCTGTTATATAATGAGCCCCAATTTTTCCCCTCAGGTTTTTCATTAGATTGTGGAGTGTGACTGGGGGATTTGTCATTCATTCGATTATGTGTCATTTACTCACATAAGTAATAGTAATAGATCAGGGACTGATGTTGGGTAGAGAGGTACTGGGGTAGACAAGTGGGGGAATAACAAGACAGGAGTCATGCCATGACTAGAAATAAGATATAAAACCTGCATTGACGTGGTGGTAAGATTTCACAATGTCCACAAGTGCAAATTGTGAATCTTATATAGTGTCTATACACAGCAGATGTTCTCTGGTGATCAGCCCAGGCCAGGATGAAAAATAAATATATTTATTTAAAAATACAATGCATGAAATATTGTATATGGAATTTTTTAAAAGTAATTTGTATCACTTTTTTATGTGCTGGGAAAAGGGTCAAGCAGGCCTACCTGGACCACCTGGACTGGATGGAAATTCTGGACTTCCGGGACAGAAAGGGGACAGGGTAAGTACAAATAGGTTAGAAGAGGTTCAGTTCAAATGACAAGCTGGATCAATCCTAAGATACTTTTTTAGAGTTACATAAAAATCACAGTAGTTAACCAGTACTTTTCTTTCTTCCACCTCATCGGTCCATTTTAAAGCAGGTCATTACCTTCCTCTCAGACCTTTATGTCACATCAGAGTTGGCACTTAGACACGTTAATGCAGGGTTTGTCTGGTTGAAGAAGAGTGCAGGTTTATCTGATCATTCTTGGCTGTTATTTAGGGAGAAAATGGTGTTGGAATTCCTGGTGTCCAAGGTGTGCAGGGTCCTCCTGGAGAAAAGGTTTGCATTACATTTGTTTCAGGTAAACACATCATGTTAATGTTAATGTTGATTTACAACTTCCTTTCTACTGCTTTCAGGGAAACACTGGGCTCCCAGGGCCAGTTGGACAAAAGGTAAACTCGTAACCATCAAATAAGTGCCAAATATTTTTGCGGTTGAATCAACAATATTCTGAAAGAGAATTTGGCATGTGTACAGGGTGAGCAAGGAATTCAAGGAGTGGCAGGACCGAATGGTTTCAGGGTATGTGCAGTAACCATTTTGCTTCAAATGTGCAGCTGGCACAGAATGTGTTTCCTTACAGATTACATTTTTGTGTGTTTAGGGAAAAAGAGGTTTGAAAGGCGAGCAAGGAGTCAAGGTAATGCACAAAATCATCATTAAATAAAAGGTTATATTTACCTTATTTACAGTACATGTCAGTTTCTTCTTTAAAAAATATATACTGTACAGGATTTGAATTAAATATAGCATGGTTGTATCACCAGCTTATGCGAATGCACTTGTTTCTAAAACTGTATTATTTCTATAGTTAGAGGTTGACATGTAGTTCACTACTTAGGGTGGATGAATGCTTTATATCCACCAACAGTTTAGAGCAGACACATAGGGAGGTGATTTGTGGACTACCCTTAGACTGTTTGATACATGAATATTTTTTTGCAAGCTACAGTATGCTGATATGTGACATTATAGTATGTGACAGGTTGTGATTGAAACACATGAATAAAAATGAGTTGCCTTCAATATGGTAAAATCTATATTTAAAAAAGTCTTGACAGATTGTAGGTGGTTTGAGAGAAATAGTAGCTGTTCTTGACAATTTGTAGCAAATTGTGAGGTGCCATGATTACTCTTTACAGTAGGTGAATCTTACTCAAGACCGACCATGTGGATAGTCTGTGACTCTTCTGCATGAGTCCACGGTTCACAAGCAAAAAGTCAAATGTACATACGTACAGTAGCCAGTGTAAGAATCTATCCAATTAAGAAAACTTCAAAGCACTTTTGTAAGTTGCTCTGGATAAGAGCGTCTCCCAAATGACTAAATGTAAATGTGTAAATATTATGTTTTGTACATTAGCGATATAGTTTTCCTGCTTACTGTAAACATATTGGAATGTGCTATTATTTCTGGGACACCTTGTTGGTCAGTTCAGTGTCTAGCTTCCGATCAGGATAAAGTCTTAGCCATGAGGTTATATTGCAATAAACTAGACTGTACTGACACACTAAAGCACTAATGCAACATGTTTAATAAGAATATATCTCTGCTTTCACTAAGAATCTGACTGTAAAGCTTATCTATTGTGTAAATAAATGATTTTAACTCACACCCCATCACAGGGTGATCGTGGCGATAGAGGCCCGATGGGACCACTGGGATTAGCAGTAAGTAAATACTTTACCTATTATTTCTTTTGTGTCCTGGCAGAACATGTACTGTAATGATGTACTGGACATGTTTACTGGTGAAAACAGCTTTAATGCCTTTACTGTGACAGGAAAGCGTGTCACATCAACAAGAAAAAAATGTAATTTTAATTTACAAACTCTTCTCCTGCTTTTCCTCAGTACCTTGAGCTTGATACCTCTGGAGCTATGGGGCGTTCCTCTATTTGCCCTAAATGATCAGCCATATTTGTTGGCATTAGAAAGTGGAGTCATGTTGGTTGCTCATGTAGCGTTCTGTGAACTTTACATCTGGGTTGGGTCTCCATCAAGACATGAATCATTCCGGCAATGAATGTAAGCTAGGGAAGAATTCATATTAAATTTGACAGTCTGTTCACGGACATTTTAACAGATCAGGGTATGATGACACTGATGACTTATAATGAGCTCATTAATGAACTTCTGGAACAAAAGGCAGGGAATTTACCAGTCCCAAAGCTAATGACTAAACACTCTTAGTGTATGAAGGTTATTCAGAGTTCAACTTCGACTTCTGGATACAAATAAGGCTTGGGTTTAAATGTTGGGGTTTCAGCTAATCTAGATGCAGTATCACCTCCACTCTTAATTAGGTCCATCTTTCAGTTTAACCTTATACAAAGTGAAGTTCTTACAGTATATGAAGTTCTTCATGGTCAGTACAGCAGCAGGAGCCTCAGGTGTCATTCTACAGTTTCCTTTATGGACATTGGATAATACCAGGAACTTGATGGTGTAACACTAAGCTCAGTTCCATGTACAGTATGAAACCTGAAACTTGACCTCATGTTGGTGAAGCAATTTTTAATTTGAAACACGTATCAGGCATGCCATAAGCTCCATCTGTGCCTTCCTTGTCACAGGGGAGAAACACTAGCTTCACGTAACTTCTTTCTGTTTAATCTGGTTATCTATTGAAATGCAGAGCAAGATAATATGATCCTAAGATGGAGAATCGTCATAAAGCCTCTTATGGTAGCTCTCTATACTATGCTTGTTGCTTCTAGAGGGATTGAATGCACTTTCCCACTTCAGGTTCCCAAGCAGCAGGTATATGATTAAAAGGAAGAGATTAAATAGAGATGGTGAAAGCTGCTCATAATTTAGCCATTGTGGAAAACTGTCTGATACGGTGTTGTTGTAATAGTCATGCAAATATTACAATCAAAAATAATATATTGGAAACATGTTAAAGGATAGTGTAAAAAGAATGCTATGTTGTAATAATAATAATAAAAAAAAAAAACACCAGGAGAGTCTACATATAATATAATAATATATTATATATACATATAATACAGAAGATGGGTGTGACCAAAGAAATTACTTATGAAATTTAAGCTTCAAGAAGGCTTTTTTTTTTTTTTAGTATTGTTTGGCTTTAAAGTATAATAATTAAAAATGCAACTAATTGATACTTTATTTTTTAATGAGTATTGCTACTAAAATTAGCACTCTATGTAAAATTAAGGAGAACGCCAAAAAAAAAAAAAAAGTAATCGTGTCAAATTCATGTTGCAATATCTTAACAACAATGTAGCATTTTGGAATAATACATGTCTTCAGGTTTATGTCTTTTCATGTAAAATCTAAATTGGCCAACTCTTATCTGAATGACAATTAAAACAGTTGGAAGATTTAAATTCCAAAAAGTTACGGACACTACACCTAGAAACACTTTTTTAGCACCAATACCATGTTTTCTCAGACTGCATTAGTGTACAAAACATGATATATAACATTGTATGTCCAAATTGCACCTATACTGCAGGTTTGTCTTTCATGAAAAAAATATTATTATTAAGTAAAGTAAATAGTGCACTAATAAATCTTCATCCAGAATTTTTTTTTATATATATAGATCTGGATTTGTTAGATTTATGCAAGGGTAGGAAAGGTTGCAAACTTTAAATCAACAAAAAAAAAAACAATAAAAACAATGGGTTCATATTTTCCCCAAGTGGTGGGTGGATGCAGAAAGTTGTTTATACTAAAAAATGATGTACACATGAAGCACTGCGGATGTGTCTGAAATGTGTCTGTCACATACAGTAATACGTCAGGATTACTCAGACTGTAACATACACTAACCCAAAAAGTCTCAAACAATTCACTCTTTCCAGTGAATAAAAAAAAATGTGCAAAGAGATGATTTAGGACACATCTGTGACAACCAATAATGTCCTTTTTAAATTCTTTTGTTTCCTCTGCAATCATCTCTACAGTCGGTCTGTTCCTCGATGCTATTTCAGTTATACAGCATGCTATTAGGAGAGAATGGGTTGGGGCACCCTGGGGAAATTAAAGAAGATGATTAGTGAGGGGAAAGATTCTTTCTCTCTCTCTCTCTCTCTCTCTCTCTCTCTGGTCAGCAATAGATTTAACCACTACATGATCTGCATTGGACCTGCATTAATTGAAATGCTTCCCGTTACCGGATAAGGCATGGCTCTGAGAAGATGTTTCAGTAACCGTGATTAGGGAGATCAATTATTAATCTTTCATTTTGAGCTGGGCTAATGGATGTCACCACTATAAATCAACTTTGAGTCAGTTTAATATGAAACTTTACTTACTTTTACTGCATCTTTGACTGGATTGGTTAGCTGTCAGGTCTTACATTAATATTTACACAGCCAGAATTCCTGACTAGAGACGAGGCTTTGGTGTAGGAGAGAAAAAGGAGAGAAAAAGTTGAATGTGCATCACATTAAGCCTAAAATCACCTGAAGCCATTTGCAGTTACTGAATACTAATCATGTTTAAAGGATCATGCATTCTGTTTGTTCTAATACTAGGGCCTGCCTGGAGCTGTTGGGCCGAAGGGGGAGGAGGTGAATGTCAGATTTTGTTTCATAAAAACAAACAAACATTTTTGACAAACACATATGACTAAAAGATAGTTTTAATATGCATAATTATATAATGATATGGCATATAATCAGACAACAGTTTTTTAATGATATATGATTATATATCATATAGCATAAAGCATAAAAAAATTGTTTTTATTCTCAATGCCATGAACTTGGTATTTATATGCATGTGGTAGTGTGTTAAAGTTTTTTAATGTGCAAATATTGCTCCTAAAACAAATTTATACTTAGAGCCAAAAAATATATCTTATCTTTTTTAGGCATATTTTATCTTCACTTATCTTCACTTATCGTTAACTTACCTTATCCTAACTTCACTTGACGTCACTTATCTTACTGGACAGTATCTTATCTCATCTTATCTTAACTTCACTTATCTTTAACTTATCTTTAACTTATCGATTATTAACTTTAATTAACGTAATGTCACTTAACTTGTCCTATCTTAACATAACTTTTATCTTATCAAAACCTATCTTATCTTATCTTATCTTATCTTATCTTATCTTATCTTATCTTAATGTAACCTAACTTTCAAGCTCTATATGAATGGATTTTTTATTTGAAAAAAATATATATATTATTATTTGTAAAAAAGAAAATTTGTTTATATCCTACTCCTGATCCTAAGTGTGTGTGAAAATGTATGCATGAAAACACTTATTCGTGTAAACCTCACTTTAATTGACTTCAAATAACATAATCTGAATGGAATATGGCATTGTTATACAATATCTGAAATATACTATCAAGTGTAAGTTGCTTGTTTTTGTACACTTTCATGATTTTTCACTGATCATTCATTCGTGGGTGTTGCTAAATGCAAATTAGTTGTTTCGGAAATCAACATACACTTTTTAATACAAAGAAAATTAGTTTTTCTCAAACTTTTGTAATTTTGATTATGATTATTGCTAACATTTTCACACAACTTAATTGGAGCCCAGTGTGAGTAATTTATATCTTGATGATGAAATCTTGCCCTTTCCGTTTCCGTTCTGCCCTGACGACTTCAGTCTATTTCATATTAATTGTAGGATGTGATCAGAAGGTACAGGGATGGACAAATTAACAACACAGATTATGTTTACAGGCTATGTTATTTTATATAATTATGGTTTCCTGAAGGATTAGAAAATAATCCCAATTCTGCAAAAACTGAACTGCCTGTAAACTTAACTGACTTGAGGTGTTGTGACGCATATCAATGCTGCACATCGATTTCATGCTTCTGAACCTCATCTTTGACATGTTTAAAAGACTAGATTTGTCCATCTCTGAAATGTATCTGATGTTTTATTTCAGTGTGTATGAGATGTACGAGTGTATTGAAAAGTTCATTCTGTTTCACAGGGACAGCAGGGAGCACCAGGAGACCCAGCTAAAGGCGTAAACATTATCAAATCACTTTAATCACTTGCTCAGATTTACATCTAAGATTTTTCATATCAACAGATTCTTATTCTCCTTTTCGTCCACAGATCCTTGGACCCCCTGGGAAAAAGGGTGCGAGGGTAAGAAAGATATTGTATATATTGTTATAAATAATATATGTATACAATCCTAACGAGATACAAATGCTCAAGCAATGACGGAGCTTCTGAAGCAAAGGTAGGCCATCTGTAGGAGGCTCCCACGCACACTGCGCTGGTTTTTGCTGTATTTTTTATCAAATCTGGCACGTTCGCTTTTTTTTTTTTTTGTTGGTTCGCCCCCTGTGGGATGCCTTTATCTACATTGATAAAAGTGAGCAATATGGCCGTCTCTGTGATGATTCATCCACTGTTAATTTGTGAAGAGAGTATTCGTGCGAAACTAAAGTCTCCCGGAGGTCTACTCCCCCCACGAACGTGACTCTCAAAAAAAGGCAGCAATCACGCTCCATACAGGGTTTAGATCGAGGTCTCAATTCGCTGCAGCTATTCCAGCGTGTGATTTGTGATGTTCATTAAAAGTTTGACTTGACGTCTTGTACACTCCGAGCATGAAGGAGGCTGACAGTAATGTAGCAACACTGCCAGTAATGATGCGATGAGTAAGAGCGCTATACCTGTAATATAACACTGTGGATTCGTGCTTCCGGTGCCATTTCCGCGTCTCACTGTTGTTATATTTACAAATACACTTAATGCTTTTTTTGTTTTTTGTTTTTTTTATATATATGTTTTGACCTGAGATAGAATGGTATGATCATTCTGCATTAGATTTCTCTACATGACGTCTGTTTCCTGTTTTAGTTGCATTTTTAAAAATATACAATAATACAGTAGAGTTAACACACAGCTCATAGTTTTAACTGCCTGTCCATGTTACAAAAATAGGTATGAAGCTATTTTTATCTCCTTTAATTACTCCGCCTTTAAACATGCTCTATAAAGGATAAGTAAAGAGAAAAGACAGAGACGCTGTTTTATAACGGCACAGCTCTCTGTATGTGTCAGGTCTGCCACAATGTCTGAAATCACCCATGTTCACACATTCAGTTGTTTATTATATATATATATATATATATATATATATATATATATATATATATATATATATATATATATACACTGTATAGAGCACTATTTAGGGAGACGGAGGACTGAATTCAGACAGCTCTGTGTGTAACGAATCTTCTGGAAACCCATTCTCGTAACCAACTATTAGATAAACAATTTGAGTGGCACAAATTGCTGAGCAACCCGAACTCATGGAAACGCATTAGCATTAAAGTGTTTTAAAGTATTTAAAGGAGATGTTGGCTTTTGAATTTTTATTTATACGCATAGTGGATGCTGGCGTATCTATCCTGACGAGTAAAAGAAATCACTATGCATTGTGAGATTTAGTTCATTGGGTTTACAGTAAATTCTGGGTAATCATATTTTGCGTTATTCTTGGAATATACGAAGGATCAAACTGATAAAGGCACAGAAAAAAGTTTTAAATGGTGCAAAAGTCTGTACGTTCAATCCCAACCGATGACAATCCCGGAGTCCAATGCAGTCATTTCTGTGAACACTGAGCAATGTAAAAAATGACGGATACAGGAACTCGGCTGGGAGTTATCGCCATATCCCCCATACAGTCCTGACCTTGCTCCAAAACATTTTCACATGCGCTAATCATTATTAACACATAATATAATTACCCAGAATGCACTGTAAACACAATAAACTAAATCTCACAATGCATAGTGATTTCATTTACTCGTAGAATGAGGCCAGTGAGAAAACTTGATGGTGTCCAAGCTCTAGTGAACCACTGGGATAAGTGCATTAGTGTATCAGGGGATTATGTAGAGAAATAAAAGGAGTTTTTATTCTCAGAACTGTGTTTTGTTATTCTGCACAATCACAAGTCCCAGTGTGTCTTGAACACCCGTTAAATTCTTTTTAACTGTTAATTTGTTTATTATGTTAAAATAGATGCATTTTAAATAGAACTCCGTAACTGGGCAATAAGACATGATAATATGATACCAATATGGTGGTGTGTTTGTTAAATACTACAGGTATCCATATTGTGTACATTTAAACTTTAGTCTTTACAAGAGTAAAAAAAATCAGAATTATTTTCCCTTTCTATTTTCTTTCTCCCTTTTTATTTATATTGTATTTTTATCTTCATATATATAAAATAAAAGTTTTATCAATACTGTTTTGTTGGCAAGAGTTAATAGATTAAAATTTAAAACACTTTACGAGAGTTAAACAAAATTATTTCCCATTTTTTGTTTAGATTTTAATTATTAGAGGTCTAACTACCGCTTCATTAGCTGCTTTTTATTTTAGATTACACCGTAGTGTTGACCTACTTTGACCTATTTTGCCCTTTTTTGCCCTATTGTGACCTATTCTGTCCTATATTGACCTATATAATGCGCTACACATCGGTAGATAGGAAAACAAATTCAGACACATTGACACATAAAAGATGGAAAAGCATTCTGAAGTATTTTCATTACTACTGAGCACACACAAGGTTAGTTATTGGATAATTTTCTATATAAAGCATTAAATCATTTATTTCAAGTAATTTGAGTGTTTGTGTGGCAAGCCACTCTGCTCACCAAAACCAAATACATTTCTGAATACGTTTTTCCCACCACTCTATAGGGAGACATCGGCCCGGTCGGACCACCTGGGCTTCAGGGAATTAAAGGTGTCCAGGGAGACAAAGGTGAAAAGGTAAATCTGTATTTCTGTACACAGCTAATTGCTTTATTGATAGATGCATCACTGTTTTATTATTGACTTATTGTTTCTGTGATCATTAAAGGGGAGTCCTGGCTTTGGGATTCCTGGAACACCAGGTCCTAAGGGTGAGAGTGGTGAGAGGGTGAGTGAAATTAAGATAAATAACCTGTAGGCTTAATCTGCAGACTGACCTTGTATAGACAAAACTTTTTGTATTTGTGCGCAGGGTAATGTTGGATTATCAGGGAAACCTGGACCCAAGGTAGGTAAAGATTTGTAACCTGTAACCTTATTATGGTATAGATTACTTTATTTTTTATCATTTTTTCTCCGGCGGGTAAATTTTATCAAGTATGTACTGTAAAAAAATTAAAAAAAAACTGAATTATTTTCTGATTTGTCCTGATTTTTTATTTTTTTTTTGCTGAAGATTAAATACAAAAATTACTTGTATATTTGAATAATTATTTATAGTTTTTAAAAATAGTTAAAAAAAAAAAAACTTCATTTCTCTAACAGATCACTAGGTTTAGTTATCTTAATTCGTTCCTATTAATTGTCTGCCATATTGGATTTTCCAACATTTAATTTTACTTGATTTAGACTGTACAAGGACACAATAAGAAGAATATTCATAAACATGACAAGTGATACCGTTATTGTCTTGGCCGTTGCACCTCTATCTATACAAAAAAAAAAAAAAAATTGTACAAAATGTTTTGTACAGTCTCTACTTTTAGTATGCCAATTAGGGCCAAGCTCCCTTTCATCGCAGTAAGATCACGTGACCTTCAACCTCAACCAATTTTCCTCCAACAACCATCATGGCGGACACAGAGCCAACTCACAAAAAGACGCGAGACTTTTACGAATCTGCCAAGAAACATCTTTACTTGTTTGGGTTTCCTGACATCTTGTTTGTTTTGACACCTTTTCATGTGACCTTTGTATTTTCATACTCATTATTATTAATTAGCATCTACCAAAGATGGGTGTGTACACATGATCATTAAGCCATTCTTCTTCATCTCAATTATTTTGAACATGATAAGACCTTGTTAGACTTTATTTGCTAAAAAAGAAATTGGGTATGTTAAAATTTATTTACTATTACTATTTACTATTACTAGACAATTTTTTACTACACATTTTGTCTAATCGTTGCAAAACTATTTAATTACAACATTATGAGATTATCTGGAACAAAACTTGTATCTGATTTTTGATAGCCATTATGGATGGTTTCATCCATAAGAGGAATACAAATTTATTCTTGAAGTTGCCAAACAGTTAGTGTAGGCATGCCAAACTTGTTACATACTGCATCTTTATCAATATGACTTTATTTAAATTAATTAGCCTTAATTGCATTTGCAGAGAGGCACTAAAATCAGGAAGTGAGGAATTATCTCAAAAATAAGTTGTAATATTGGCTTCAAAATTTGGTATAACTCCTTGGGAACATTGCTTTACTTTACTCTGTTACTAAGAGGTCTGGGCAAAAAGTGCTTGGCCCCTTAATCACTGCTTATCACCAGCTATATTATTGTTGCACATATTATTCTTATTATTGTTGTTTTTTTTTGTTATTGTTAATAATAATAATAATAATAATAATGATAATAATAATAATAACGATAATATTACATTAATCAAAGAGCAATTCCGGTACCAACAGCTTGTAAACGAGTACACTTTTAACACTGCCAGCCCCTTTATTCTGCATTATATAGGGTCCGGGGTATTTCAGTGGTTAAGGTGTTGGGGTAATCAGAAGGACCCAGGTTCAAACCTCAGAACCTCCAAGCTGCCACCGTTGGGCCCTTGAGCAAGGCCCTTAACCTTAACCACTAAATGAGAGTGTCTGCCAAATGCGGTAAATGTAAATTATACTCGACTCTTAATTATACATTCACGTGTCAAGTTCCAGTTTTACTCCTGTAGGAGTCTCCTTAAAATCTGAACTCGTTACGGCCTTTAAAAACAATTACAACATTCATTTAAATATCTCTAATTTAAATACTTTGCACCTGACTGGATAATTATTCAATTATCATTTATGCACAACATGGGGATTAAATGCACACACACACGCTCAATTTAGTTGATTACACACTCCATTTAACCTCTTTATTTAAGGCCTTTGATAAATCACGGTCATAGTGTTGTGTTTTGTGGATCATAAAGTATTTAAAAAGTTGTTTGAGCTTTCCAGGACGTACGTTAGAAATAGTTTTCTATTGAATAAGTCATAGCTTAAACCTCCAACTGGCTGTTTGTGTCTTTAGGGCAACGATGGCTATAAAGGGGAAAAGGGTAACATGGGTCTGTCAGGAAACCCTGGCCCTCCTGGACTAAGAGGTAAAGATGTAAGTAAACCATGGATGAGATGTGTGTGTGTGTGCGTGTGCTTGTGTGTAAAGCATTCCTGGCTTATGATTATATTTATATATTGCTTTAATTTTCTCTAGACGTGCATGATGTGATTTATCTAAAGTTGCACATCTCGCACCAGGACTGACGTCCCGTTGAATAAATCTCCTGAAATTTTTGATAAAGTATTAATGATTCAGACTTCAGACAGAACTGACAAAAGTGAAATGTGTTACAACATTGATCAGACAGGAACCAAGGTGCTAAAAATTGTAAACGTTATTTCAGGGTTTGCCCGGTTTAAAAGGAGACGCTGGAGTGAAGGTGAGGGAAAACTTACCCCTATACAAGTGCACACACAAACACAACAACACAACACTCACTAATGCATATGTATATATAGTTACTCATGCACATCTATATCACATCCTTGATGTACGTGACTCATTCTTATATCTGACTCATGGCGGTGGGCTATTTTTCCACAGGGAGAGCCTGGTTCTCCAGGACAGGCAGGAGAGAAAGGCATCAGGGTAACTTCATACTGTATATCTTTGCTATCCTGTAACATAATATCATTCTTCGTTCTTACTAATTCTAATACTAAATCTCCTTATATTACCGTCCTGTTGAAATTCTTTAGTGTGAAGTTTACGTTTTTGCGCTTTGTGTGTGTTGCTGTAATATTCCAAGCTAAAATTTTATTTTTATTGTGTTCAAGCAAGAGAAAAAAGGCAGGGAACAATTATACATGGGGTATTTTAAACAATACTGTACATGAGCATTTTGTCCTTTGTTGATGTGTTGGAAGCAAAAAAATTGGGCAAGCATAAGGATTCAAGTGACTTTGACAAGGGCTAGATAGCGATGGCTAGAGGACTCCAAAACTGCATCTCTTGTGGGATGTTTTCAAGTTGCACTGGTCAGGACAAACCAAAAGTGATTCAAGGAAGGAAAAAAATGGCGACAGAGTCATAGGTATTCAAGGCTCAATGATGCACATTGGGAGTGAAGGTCAGCTCCAAACGAAGAGCTAGTGTAGATCAAATTGAGGAAAAGGTTCATTCTGATAGAAAGGTAGGGACATACTCAATATGATGCGGGTGAATGTACAGTAATGCTATGGCTTATTGTCAGAAGTGATAAACAGAAAATTACTGATCTTTACATTACCGTATGCTTATTAAAGCAAATTTTAAAATGCCTTATCAAAGCCTATAATAGGCAATAACAACCTGCAATAATACATAATCGTAATCGCGACCACATGAGCACAGATCAAAACCAGGAGAAATTCAAAAATCTGAGAAATCAATACAAACACGAGACAGAGAGACAAGAAGGTGCAAATTAATTAGGGTAGTCATTGAAATCAGGTAAAAAGACTAGGGAGAGAAATAATGAGGTGTAGATAAGACTCAAATCGAATTGAAGAAGTGAATACACACATCTTGATTGTGTAAAGCTGCTTTACGACAGTGACCATTGTTAAAAGCACTATACAAATAAAATAAAATTTCATTGGTTTGAACATATGAGGTGGTATCAAAAGGTTTTAAGATTAAGAATTTGTCCCTGGGGACAAATTCTTGATCCACAATGCCGTGGAAGTCAAAAAAGACGATGGGGGTGCATGTTCAATTTTCATGTGATGATTGCCTGGACTGTTTCGTATGACACATTGATAATGGTCGAAATTGTTCTCAGATGATCGTCATGCACAAGTTGCCAAATGATTTCAACATTTTCGGGGATTGAGCTCGTTGAAGGTCTTCCTGATCTCTCGTCGTCTTCCAGTGATGTTCTTTCTTCGCTTGAAGTTTGTGGGCCACTCAAAACACCTCGAACGTCTCATTGCAGCATCGCCGTAAACTTTGCCCAGATTTGCCCAGTTTCATGCAGAATTTTACTTTCGCTTTTACTGTCCATAATGAAAGAGCAGACGTATGTAGCATCAGTCACACGGCTCCCGATGTACACCAGACAATGTCTTTTGACACACTGACTTACAGTATAAAGATCAGTGCTACCTGCAGCCTTGTGCTGCCATCTGTTGGTGTGTTATAAAACTAGTCTTGAAACTTTTTGATACCACCTATAGCACTGTTCACACTGGGAGCCAAGATGGGGATTCATTCATGTCTTGTTGATGTTTTTCCACATTAATGTAACTATATACAAATATTTGGCTGATTCTAACAGCTGTTCTCTGAGGACTCATGACTGTAGTCGCTCGATAGTTTAGGACTGGAGTTTCCTACAGTCTATCTGAGCCTCCAATAATGAACTAGACTCCATATTTACTTAAACACATCTCCTGTTATACTGAGCTTCCAGTCTCCTAACACACAGTATGACTGCTGATCAATCCCTGCTATCCGTTATCACCCAGATGAGGATGGGTTCCCTGTTGAGTCCGGTTTCTCTCAAGGTTTCTTCCTATTGCCATCTCAGGGAGTTTTTCCTTACCACTGTCGCCATCGTCCTTGACTCGCACATCAGGGAAAAGGACTATAAGAGGGCAATGCAAATCAAATTGAACTAAATATTTTACCTATTAATAATGTCACGTGCAGTATCATGTGCAATATTACTCGTCACTGGTGCTAATAGATCTGAATCTGGTTCTGTTATTCCAATTGGTACTGGTTGTTGCTTCTACTTTTGTTTATCCTTTTGTTCATCTTTTTTGTAGATGTTTTTTTTTTTACTTCATTTCATTGCTTTCTTATATTTGGCACAAGAATTTTCTCCGGGATTATTAAAGTTTTATCTTATAAAAAGTATGATGCACTGCATGCTTAAATGAACAGAAGATCATTAGCATATCCATATTTTCACTGTATAGGAATAAAAAAGACTTCATACTGTAATGTGATGTTGTGTCTAATCCCTTACTTAATTAATTTCTATTTCTATTTCTGCCTCAGGGCCCTCTTGGTTTCCCCGGACAACCAGGAAGCACTGGTGAGAAAGGAGATTCTGGGAAACTTGGGCTTCCTGTAAGCATCTGCAATCTTTTTTTAATCAATATTTACATCCTGGCTCATTATTTAGTTTTTAAAGATTTGAAAGTATATTATTTATTAACTGCTATGAACTATGAATAGAGTAATCATAACAGAAATGTGCCACTGTTCCATGGAGTTTAAGGCGTTTAAACTCTGATGGTTTTTAAAGCGTGCTGTTTGCTTATAATGATATGTACATGATCATTTTACTGTATTACACAGAAGTAATCTTATGCAAAGTAGATTCACACAATTTTAGATTAAATGTCTTGTGTATGTCCTTCACAGGGTCCTGAAGGGACGAAAGGAGAGAAAGGCGAGCAGGTATGTTCTGTGTTATGATTTATATTATTTAGAAGTGTGTGTGTGTGTTTTAATGAGGATCATTTGATGTTTTAACGGCTTTTGTTACATTCAGAAAAGCATTTTTTACAACAAGGCCAATATACAACTTATCAGTTTAAGTTTGGCTGCTATAAAATGTGCATGTCTACTAAACATAATTTATAGCACTTAAATTTGGATTTTTCAATAATAAAACGAACGTTTTTGTCCGTTCGTCTGTATGTCTGTCCAGCCAGACGCAAAACTGTCTGGACTAAATGTAATGAAACTGTTGCAGTCTTTAGATCTCTGCCTGAAGTTTAACCTGCACCATAAGTGAAATCTAAATGTTGAATAAAAGTTATGTGTTGGATTTAATAATCTACTTTAGAATAATCTACTAATGCGCTACTCGCTCAATGTAAACGAACACCTGCACCAATAAATATTAATTAGAAAAGCTAAACTGAATATTTTTATTGGGATTAGTTCGTATTTTCGCTTTGGCTGAAAAAAACAGCGCTGAAGTGATAGAAGTGAATTTTAACACGCCGGAGTCGTTTTAAGACAAAACTTCATCTTTATTCGATCTACTTTTTCCATTTCTCATCTGTGATTCGCTCTCCGATCAGGGCATTACGAGATGATGGTTATGTTCTGTAAATGTCTTACACACGTCACACATGTGAGGTGATAGACAAACTGCACAGATTCTTTGCATAGTTGAAGTAATAATTTAGTAATTCAATTCAATAATTCAATAATATGAGGTTGATGCTGAATGACTGTAACAGTGGTTAGTAAATAAAAACTACAGCAGTGAACATAAATTATAATTATTTTCTCCTTTTTACTTTCTCTCTAGGGGAAACCTGGTCCACCTGGAAATTTTGAGGTGAGATTTTCGCTTATTTCAAACCATCAGACAATCACACAGTCAGAGACATTTCTTATTAAGACTTATCATTGCTACATTCTTTTTGTGTTTATCAACTTTATATCACAACACAATGCAAGATTTTACTACGTATTATGCATTTCTTTGTGTGTTTCTCTTGCTTCTTAGTTGTCCACGTCAGACAACATCAAAATTGTCAAGGTATGTCTATATACAGTACACCTATTCTTTTTGCTTTTTTTCATTTGTTTGTTTGTTGTATTTTTTTTATTTCTTTCAAGTTGAAAAACTTCAAGTAAAAAAAAATGAAAAAGAAGATGGAAAAGACACCTTTATTTATTACATAAGGTCGGGGTCAGACATGATTGTGCACTCATGGAGCAAATAGGTTTAAAGGCAGCCTTAAACACTGAGTCTCCACTGGGATATTGTTAATGGCGTGAATTATCACAAGTAGCTAACTGACTATAATACAGTAGGTTTTCAGTTTTAAACAACGTGCTAAACTAAATTCCATTGGGAACCACAGTCGAGCATGCTGCCAGTTAAAAACCACACAACATCATTCAATAGTGATATTAAAATTACTAACACTGTCTCTCAAAATAGCCAAAGTTTCGAATCTATGTGTAAAGGATCTGCAACACAAATAGCAACCAAATAGAAAAATCTATTGAATAATTAAGTGTACTTTTAAACTTTATCCGGCCATGGTACAATATGTATTTTGTGTGTTTCCAGGGTGAGCCAGGTGATCCAGGTGAGCGTGGCCTCCCAGGTCAGCGAGGAGATACTGGACTACCTGGGCCACCAGTAAGAACACAAACACTAGACAAGACATACTGTAGCTGAGTACGGTAATAGCTGTAGCATTCTCCAACATGTTCCTCTTTCTTCAGGGTCCACCTGGAAAACCTGGACCTTCAGGAGTCATGGAAATTGCAGTGAGTCCTTGAAGAGCATTTAGTCAATAATTTAGGTTAATTCAATAACTGTGTGTGTGTGTGTGTGGGTGTGTGTGCACTGTGATGAGTTGGACCTACCTATTTATCTATTTAATGTTGAATGTAATTACGTATGGATCACCTTCCAGATGTTATAATAATTTGAATATTTTTACATTTGGGGTTGAATAATAGCTGTTTTTATATGCTGTTTTTGTCATTTAAAAATCTTTAAATTGTTTCATGTAGTGTGGCTTAATAAGAACATCTGTATTCATGCTAATTCATGCATTTAACAACCAATCGTGTGGCAGCAGTGTGATGCATCATGAGATATACGGGTGATGAGCTTCAGTTATTGTTTATGTTATCATAATGTGATCCTAGAAGCATAACTGTTGGTGCCAGACAGAATATTACAATTTACAAACTGTTGTTGGTGAGAAAACACCATCTTCACCACCAAAGAAAAAAAAAAAAGCCAGAGACACATGGTGGTTGATGTGGGCACGTCAGAGAAGAATGAATAGACTGGTTTGAGATCAGATTCGACAGAAAAGCAATTGTAGAATTCTCAACATATCAGAATATACGTAGGATGAGTTACAACTGTAGAAGATTATTCTTGCTGCCACATGATTGGCTGATCATACATGATTTCTTTTTTTTTTTTTTTAATACTTTCTCTTTAGGGCGTATCTGACAGAGACGGATTGGACGGTTTAAAAGGAATGCATGGACCAAAGGTTATTCTTTAAAATAACTCATATATATTTAATATGCGGCCAAAATATACAGTACTAAAATGACTAGATGAACAATATTACTGTACCTTGCCGTCATCCGTGAGTTTATTAACCTCGAAGCAGAATGGAGAGAGACTCATTTTCAACGACAACTTACTTTTTGCTACAGGGAACACGTGTGTCCTAAACTATGTCCCATCGACAATCACAGATTCCAGATGCGCATGTTTCAGTACTCTATATTTTGGTGTATAACGCATTAAATTGTTGAAATACATTTTTTAACACATCCTTTCCTTTTTTTTCCTAGTTGACATCTAGGTTTAAGCTATGAAAATTAATGCAGTGATTACAATCCTGATTTTTTTAATTATTTTCATTTATTTAGGGTGAACCTGGAAAGAAAGGAGAACCCGGAGCCGTGAGTAATAATTCAGAAAAGCATGACTCATAGCTTAAATGCAACACAACCATATTATGTGTATAATTAGATTTGTAATGAGCTGTAGTTAGTGTGATGTATGATGGGAGATATTTGAGAAGAGGAAGAAGAAGTGCACGTCACTCATAATACAGTAAATGCATATACAGTAAAAGCAGTAAGATTATTGTTGGAATGTTTGAGTGCATTTAAGTTCTGCATGTGTTTTAATAGAAAGGAGACAAAGGAGATCCTGGGCGAGTTGGAGTTTCTGGAATGCCAGGTTTACCCGGTGTTCCTGTGAGTAAATATAGTTATTAAACACTGTAATATATGCTGTTATCATAGACTAATAACCTGTCTAATTGTGCCACGTGACAAAGTTCAAAAGCAACCCAACCAACATACGGTTGCAAAGAACACAGGATGCGAAGTGTAACAATTACGTAAACCTTTTAACAGTTATATAAAGTCCACCAGATTATCGTTTGTAGTTTTGCTATTCTGCCATGGAACTGCTGTCCAAAAATGCTCTGTTTTTAGGGTAAACCTGGGGTGGATGGCAAGCGAGGACTAGCAGGAAAAGATGTAAGAGCTTTCATCCTGTCTAATTATACATACTAGATACTGTAGATATAATTTTTATTCTGATTCTACCTAAAACTCTGTATTTCCTCACTTCAGGGGCAACAAGGACTCAGGGGTAGTGATGGGAAAAAGGTTTGCAGTCAAGAGCCTGACTCTATTACTATTCATTTTTTTAAAAAATGTTGTTTAAGATGATTATCACATTTAAGTACGTTTGTATGGTTACAGGGGGAGAAAGGAGAAGCTGGTGTTGATGTAAGACTTGTAAAAGCCCCAGGAATCTTTATTAAATTATATAAAGCTGTTTAATTCTGTTCAGATTTAATTTGGGAACTGGTGTGTCTTCTCAGGGTAGAGATGGGCAGAAGGGGGATGTAGGTCCTCCGGGATTGCCTGGACTTCCTGTGGTAATGCCTGAGGTACAGAACGCTTATATACCATTTATTTATTAGTGAGTGTATAAGTCAGAGTGAGGAATTAATAAAAAAAAAAAAAAAAAACACACACACACACAAATTGGTTTTCACACAGAGCTTAAATTCTATACTTTGAATTCAATAAATGTATACAACAGAAAAGCATTTGCCTTATCATCATCTTGATCGCAAGTTTTTGCTGATGTCAAAGCTGGGGATAGGAACTCTAGCCAATCAGGCAGAAGAGGGTGGATAGTGCTTTTCTTCATGTTTCTTACTTCACCACCTAATGTCGCGTGAACAGCCGTTCGAAAAGATAGTTGTTTGGATTCACATGAGAAAGTAGCTTTCTTCGTTGGTAGCTGTCGCTCAATAGGAGAGGTCTTTCTACACTTAAGTAGGGAAGAAAACTGCATTATTTTATTAATTTGACCAATAGAAATAGTGACTTAAAAATGCCATAAAGTAAAAACATTTTCGGCACCTATTAAACAAACAAACAAACAAACAATCAAACAAACAGTTACAAAATACGAGGAAGTGTTGCATAAAGTGGTTATTTCGGAATCAGTAGAACAATGAGAGTGGAAGATTAATTCACCTAATTTTTAATGCTTTATGTGCCTATTACAATTTTTTTATGCAGTAATATTGTATATTAGCAGGTTTTTTTTCTTTAAATCCCAACCTATAATTTACAAGAATTAACAGAAAACACAAAGGTGTGGACAGCAAACAGAAAATCTACTTACTTTGATAACTTGCATAACTAAGAGAAACATTTCCTTGTGTCAATATTGATATAACTTTTGGACTTAAGTGTCTAACTTATGACTGTCCAGTGTGTAATAATGCATTAGGCATTAAAACATTAGGCGCGAATTTATCACCTGCTAGCTGATTTATTTCAACACTGGTGTTAATTAGACTGCATGTTGTGTTTTTGTTTAAAGGGTGTCTCAATAGATGATTTTCAGAAATCTCTTCCAGTTTCAATGGGTCCTCCTGGAGCAACGGTGAGAGCAGTAGTGTGTTCTCCAAACACAATGAAATATAAATTAATAAATGTGAAGAGGTATCTAGGGTCAAATATGTTGTACTGTATATCTAATTGATAAAATGTTTGAATTTTACAATCATTTCCATCATCTCTTCTTTCTACTATTGTGTGTGTGTGTGTGTGTGTGTGTGTGTGCACAGGGTTCTCCTGGCATGAAGGTAGGACATGATTTATGAATAATTACAGTATTATAATTATTATATTATTATAGAAGTCTTAGAGACCCTCATTTTTTTAAAGAGTACAATTTTTTAAAATTGTTTAATTTATGACTTTTGCATTATAGAGTCAATAAACATAGATTTCAAACAGTACTTTTCCAACAACAAAAAATGTTTTTATGGCAACAAGGAAAGCCACCAATTACATAATACGCCATTTCTTTCTATAACAAAGTCTATCTTTAGTCTATCTTTATTAGAGTCTTTATTAGGGCTGAGGCAGATTCATCACCATGCTTAGAAAAACATAGAAGCTCATAAAGAGACTTTATTCTCATTGTAACATTACAAAGAAATGTGCTCTCGGAGACTGGCAGCAATAAAGAGAATCTAAGATTAGGCCTGGGTTCGATTCCCAGGCAGTGCCCAAACCCCAGCCACTGGATGCAGTGCCGGTCCCAAGCCCGGATAAAATGGAGGGTTGCGTCAGGAAGGGCATCCGGCGTAAAACCTGTGCCAAGTTGTTGTGCGGACTGAAACCCTTGCCGGGAGCAGCCGAAAGACCAACAACAACATGATAAAAATATAAATATAAGAACATATACAATGGAATACATAACAGTGCTAACAGGTATTGCACAAATTATAATAATAGTATTTACTTCCCTGAGCGTACAGTGCATTGGCAGCAATGTAGGGGGAAAAAAACTAAAAGGTGAATGTATAAGATAGATTAGACTGTTGCTTTCTTCAGCCTTCAGCTGCTACTGTATGGGTCTCTGTGTGTGTGTGTGTGTGTGTGTGTGTGTGTGTGTGTGTGTGTGTGTGTGTGTGTGTGTGTGTGTGTGTGTGTGTGTTATAAAACATTTCCTTATGAAACTGCACAAAGTGTACCTGATGCATTTTTAAACAGCAAAGCATTTTACACTTTTGTTTATGTTTATTTTGATACTGTTTCTTACCTTCCCTTATAAATTTTTTACATGTACAAATGTTTACTTTTGTTATTTTTGAAGGCTTTATATCATTTCTTTGCATGGGCTTAGACTCTCGGTACTCTACATATGTTATCTTTCCTAAGTTGTATATTATCACCTGTTTTTTGTGTTAACAGGGAGAAAAAGGAGATTCAGGAGAGAAGGTACGTACACTACACTATATGGACAAACAAATTTTGACAAAAAAAGTTGTTGTTTTTTTCGATAATTGTGGTGTTTATTAATTTTGCTCAGGGGGACACTGGATTGCCAGGAAGAGGTGTTGAAATGAAGGTACACTATAGATTTGACTGCACACTACTCTGTGTGTGTATATGTTTGTGCATGAGTGTATTCAGATAAAGATAAATCAAAATTTACATTTCAGGACATCGAGGCTTTATTTGAATCATACGGCATTAAGGTGAGCTTCTGTTATCAAAATCTAGTTATGTTTAAACAAATCATTTGTCCTTTTTAGTTTTCCAAAAGCAGTATGCAGTAGCAGTATTTCTTTAAAAATGTATTTTCTTTCTTAGCTTTCCCTACTGAAGGCTTTAATTGATAGACTTCTGCAAGATGGAATGGAGGAACTATTACATGAGATCAGTACCAAGAAAAGAACCAAAGGACAGACGATACACCCCGACTCCAACATCATCACTGAATACACTGTAAGGCTTAAAGTATTCTCATTATTTCACTACATAAAGTTCTTTAATTTGCTCTTACAGTAGGTTCTCTATTTCCATTCGTTAGAGCATCTGTATGTGATTCGCTGACCGTCTTTCAAGTGTAACAAGACAGAAAATGCACCACCTCTGACTCAAATTTAAAGCTTTCGCTTCTGAGCTCTGATACTGGAGACTCCTTCTATAAAGAGAGCGTATGAACAATTATTAACAATTTTCCTTTGCAGAGGTATACATCCCCCTTTGAACTTTTTTCACATTTTGTCCGGTTACAACCACAAACGTTAATGGGATTTTTTTTGGTGTTTTATATGATAGACCAACACAAAGTGGCACTGTGAAGTGAAAGGAAAATGATATATGGATTGAGAATTGTTATTTTTTACAAATAAAAATCTGAAAAGTGTGGCCTGCATTTGTATGCAGCCCCCCAGCAAAATCAATACTTTATACCATTTGTCATTCTCTTTCCAATTCACAATGATGTGCAACTTTGTGTTGGTCTGTCACATAAAATCCCAATAAAACACATTTACATTTGTGTTTGTAACGTGACAAAATGTGGAAAATTTAAAGGGGTATAAATGCTTTTGCAAGGCATTGTAATACGTTTTCCTTTGCTACAGTACATACTGTAACACCGCACTTTGTTTTCTTTTAATGACTCAATACTTTAAGACCAGTCATAATCGAGAATTACACTCGATTACACTCTGGTGTAAATATTGTCATTTTTTTATTAAGAATTAATGTGACGATTAATAAGTAATGCAAACCATTTTTATTTGTAGAACTCAGTGAAGTACGATCTTTCCAGTGAGCCACAGACTGATGGACTCCTGCCTGAAGAAGTGGATCGAAATGAACCGTACACAGTTAAGAGAATTGTTTTGTAAAAAAGAAGGAAAAGTCAGTTTGTTATTGTAATAAAAATATCTATGATGTTATGTAACATGACTAAACTTTTCTTTTTCTTCTTCTTTTTTTTTAGGTTTTGCTTAATGACACAGAAGATGGTGGCACCCTCTGGAACACCACTATGCATAGGAACGCAGATCTGAACAGAACAGAGAGCAGGATTGAAGTAGAAGAAGAAGGAGAGGCTCTGCTAGAATCCTTCACAGAAGCACCATCTATTCTCATGACTCAGATCAACTCCTCTTTAGAGACGGTAAATGTCATCGTTTCACACAGACACGAGACAAATTAAAGGAAAAACAAGGCCATTGCGCTGTTTTGCTGTTTAAACTCTGTTACACTGTTGCTGTCATGATGGGCGTGGTCTTTTCCAAGTTGACTCCACCCCTATACCCAGTCTGATTGCATGAGTGGATGATTTAAATCATAAGCTCTATCCTTCATAGTAACGTCCTTCACACTCAGAACAAAATGAACTTTGAGGTGTCACCTGCCCAAGAAGAATATTAAAAATAAAATGGAATTTTATTTCCTTTATATATTTCTGTATATTTATGTACTCTGTGTGTGCATTTTTAATACACAGATTAATACAACAAACGCAGAGGTAAGTATAGAGGACGTCCTCCTCGGTCAGGACAACACAGTAAAGAAGACTTCTGTTGAGAAGAAGAAGGGCAGAGAAAGAGGAAAGGTGCGCCAAAGCTCGAATTTATTACAAACCAATTAGATACTACAAAACTAATTGTCGCCGTTTTGTGAAGTTCATTTATTAGCAGAGCTATTAATCAATATTTTTTAATGATGACAGCACAGATGTTATACAGTGATCACTATGTAATATCTACACTCTTATAAGAAAAGGGTTCTCTATGTGGATCTTTAACATACTGTATGCAGTAATGTGCAAAAGTCTTGACCTCCCTCATTTTTTCATATTTTGCCTCATGAAGAGGCAGACTTTATTTTTTATTTTTTTGTATTTTTAATGTAGTCTTAAGGAATAGTTCCACATGGACTTTTTTGTCCCTCATATATTTTTACTCCAGTTGCTGTACCTGGGCGGTTTCAGAAAAATGTTTTTATTTGTTAGACATATAAATCATTCAAGCATAAAAAAAGAAACATTGAGAAACAGGTGTAGATGATGAGAGATGATCAGGCCGGTGATTAGTATGCTGAGTGTTTGGAACAGACGAGAGGGGAAATGAGGTCGCTGCTGAGGCTGTTACATAAACAACCAGTTTTTAATTGTATGTTCAGGCATGCTTTTTTCAGCCCAAAAACATTTGTTCCTATTTCTTCAATTTAATCTACATCATTTATTTTTTATTTATTAAATATGAAGGATTGATGAGTGTCTCAGGGCTTTTGCACAACACTATCTATACAGTATGTATATTAGCATTTCAAAGAACTTAAAAACTTTCATAAGGTTTATAATATCCACTAATTTTCATTAAATAGCCTAAAATAACACTCACAGCATTTAATATTCTATTAATTAATCTAAATGATTAACCCTGGTGGTTTTTCTTTTAAGAGTGTAATATGATAAATCCTAAATCACGTGTTCTCTGCACGTGTTAATGTAGCCCTCAGGCCTAGGTTTAATAACCGCCGTTCTAAAGTAACCGGCACTGTTTAATGAATAACTGATGAACATTTAAAGCATTAATTAGTATAAAACCTGTAAAAACATGTTAATATAACCTGTAACTAAAATATGATTAACACTTGAATAACTCGAACAAACTGAAACTAATTAGATCTAATTTTATGCGTTTGGGTCGTGTTCAGAGTTGAGTTCAGCGTGCGCAGTGAGAATTTAATTCCGAATGTTTACACATCAGTATTCAGACCTCAGGCGTAACTACAGACTTAAGCGCTGCCTTAGTAACGCACCATTCTGAACAGCACTAGGTCATGAGAAATTAATGTGCTTACCATGTGAGCCTAATTATTAATATGTAATTATGGCAATTTTCATTAATTTATAGTATTTATTAATGAATACAGTAAGTTATATAAATACAAGAGAGGTACTTTATCTACATAAATTTTCCATCCAATAGCTAACTCCTGTTTCAGCTAGTGACACTGTGATTGACAGGAAATTATAGAGAGTATGCCCCTCCCACCCTAAAAGCACAGACAGTTCAGTTCTTAGGGACTTTTAGCCACTGATTGAAAAATATTGGGGTTCAAGCCTAAGATCTCTAAGCGAATGCCTTTCTGTAATACTTTAAAAAATATATATTTTTTTTATATCTCTAGCTTTTAGAATACAGCTGCTCTTTGCAGTTGTAGACATCTATCCATCCATACCGCCTAAGGAAATGCTTGTGTGCAAAGGTTGTACACATGCACACACACTCATGTATTACAATGTCCCTAGAGGACCTAGAGGAGTGAGACGACTAGTGCTAATCACTAAACTATCTTGTCACCTATGTGCTGGCTAGATAAAAAAAAATCTCTGATGTTTCTACTGAAAAGAAAAAATCCAAATTGGGAACGCAGAAAAAAAAAATAAATAAATAAATATGTATATACCCACATGAGGCAAGTGTGCGTATGTCAAATTTGTCTAAGTATAAATATGAATGTAACTTAAGCGCCAACTCTGAATACGGCCCTTATAAGAGCAATTGTTTATCACTAATGATGTATTCCACCTTATATGTTAAAGATTCACCTGTGTAATCAGAGACTGATGATTAGATTCATTTAATTTACTGTATCACTAATTAGAAAGTGATTACATGTTATAACCTTTTGTGATTGTAACACTCCTAACCAGGGGAAGGGGAATAAAGGACGACATAAACGACAAAGGAAGCAATTGGTAAATGCCCCGTTTAAAAATGTCATAATCTAACACCTGTCTAAACCATCTAATACTGATTTTCCCAATTTAAACATCTCTGTCCAAATGTCTGTCTAAATATTTCAAAAACTACATCTACTTTATGTTCATTGTGCATAAGTAAAAGATTGAGTGTTCACAAACAGTTTTTGTGAAATTATTGCTTAGAACAGTTTGTATAATATTTTAAATCCTTGACTACTAAACAACACGTTTTTTTATTAGTAGTAGTAGTAGTAAACTTTGTTTTATATATTACTAAATTCAAAATAAATTAAATATAAGAACTTATTTAATGTATTATATATATAAAATATAATAATAATAATAATAATAATAATAATAATAATACATCAAATAAGTTCTTATATTTAATTTATTTTGAATTTAGTAATTACATTCTCTTGTATCAGGTGACTAATCTCTTACTTAATATATGTTCACATTCTTTACAAATAACTGCTCTTTATTATTTTTCTCTAAACATTTTAATAATAATCAGTTTTAAATCAGTCTTAAAGTAATAAACAATCATCTTTGCAACCTAAAACACACTAAATACTTATATAATATTAAATAAAAAAACATTTAAATAATGTAATTAATAATTTTACATAATTTCACACTATGTTTTGAAGAAAGTAACGTGAAAAAATAATTCCTTTTTACACTGATTATAAAAATATGTACTGTATTACTCAAAACTTCCTGATTATAGTCAGAAAATAATTAAAGCAATCTAAAAAGTGCATGAACTGTAACAAACTAGCCTTAACCCAAACGTCTTACTTCACATTATGATTTTATTTCAAGTATAATACAATTGAACTTTGGATTGCAAGTAACTTAAATACATTTTCATTTCTGCGAAATCCTTAAAAGGAGGCAAAAGCAAGTGTCATTAGAGAGATTCTTTGTTAAATAAGTTTGCCAACAAAGACCCTGTCAGAGAGAACATTCCATTAGTGTGTGTGTACGCATGTTTGTGTGTGTATGTTATCCTACACAGTAGCCCCCTCCCTCCTCCTCTCCTTTCTCATCTTACTTCAGGGATGATTCTTTTTTAAAGGTATGGTGCAGGTTAATTAGTTTTAATTTTTTTATCTAATATTTTGTATTAATTATTTTTATATGAATATTTTTGGGTTGTGGAAAGAATCGCCTAAGGTTCCATTTTCTTCTTATGTGAAAGTTTGCTTTAATATACAAGCACGCTTTGGCACAAATTATGCTCGCAATCCAAGGTTCAACTGTCTTGCATTTAGCCTCTTTTTGATTTATTAATTTTTATTAATTTTTAATCAGTAATGCCTTTTACTAACTCTGGAGAATGACTTCTGTAATGAGGCACAATGTTTATTAACATGATTATAATTGTGTAATTATAAACTCCAAACTAAAAGGGAGAGCTGAACCCTGATCAAGAGGAGGATGGTGACGAGGTTCATGATGATGGAGATGATGGAGATAATGATGATGGTGGTGGTGGTGGTGAAGATTATGAATATGAGGTTGGTGATTTTGCTTTTTTGGTACAAATATGACCACAGTATCAAATCTGACATAATCCAGAATTTTAACACAAACTTAGACCTAGGGGTCATCTCATAGGATTGAGCTTTAATTCCTTTGTATGTTATTATGTTTAACTTATTTCTGGCCTGTCTTTAAAAAAAAAAAAAAATATATATATATATATATATATATATATATATATATATATATATATTTTTTTTTTTTTTTTTTTTAAAAAAGCACCTTAAGTGTTGAGTGTTTTTAGAAGTAAACGTCTTACAGAACATTTCTACTACCACAGGACGAGCAGGTTACAGAAGGGACTGTTCTTTCTCACGAGGAAGAAAAAGAGCAGGTCTGACCATCTGTCTGTTCATCTAGCTATTTGTTTTTCTATCTAAAATGTAAGTCTGTCTGTCTGTCTGACTGATTAACCATTTGTCTGACTGTCTCTATCTATCTATCTATCTATCTATCTATCTATCTATCTATCTATCTATCTATCTATCTATCTATCTATCTATCTATCTATCCATCTATCTATCTATCTATCTATCTATCTATCTATCTGGCTGGCCATCTATCTGTCTGCCCCTTTGTTTATCTGTCTGCCAGTCTGTCTGTCTCTCTGTCTATTAGACTGTCTAACTGCCTATCCATCTGTTTGTCTGTCCATTTGTTCATCTGTCTGTCTGTCTAGCAAAATCTTTATCTCTTTTTCTCCTGCACTGATCCTAATAAAATTAATTAAAATCTATCCGCTTGTCTCGCTGTCTATCATACTATCACTCTACCAATCTATCTGTCTCTCTGTCTGTCTATTCAGTCGTTTATCCGTTTATTCGTCTCCTGCACTGATGCTGATTCGATACATCTCAAACTAATCATTTTATTTGGACGTTAGATCACGATGCAGAGTCCTTCACTGTCAAAAGTGTGAATAAATAAGACTGAGGATTAATGTTGATATTTTTCTGAAAAGCCTAATCACTACATACTCTTTTCTTCTCACACACACAGATCTCCAGGCACAGCTTCTTAAATGCCTAATGAAAAACTCACTGACATTGTGTATTGCATTTTTTTATTTTTATAATAATGAATTTATTTATGCATCTCAAAGCGGGTTTTGCTTTAAGAGTGTCCTTCAGCAATTAGTTAAGAATTATTAATGAATTAAGACCACCGTGAGATGGGATAATGCACCCTCATCAGCAAAGCTGCTGTAGATGTTGAGATAAACTTGTGCTTGTGTTTCTCAGGTGATCTACACAACCACAGAGGCTTTCACCTCGATATCAGCAGTCACACAGCAGGTACGGCACTGACGCTCTCTCACCATCTCCACCATGACCATGTGTGAAAAGGTGGAACTAAAGTATACAGTTTGTGGTTTTTTTTAAGCCGAATGTAAGCACGATATCACCAGAGCTCGATACAGAGACTGCAGAAAAGGTAAGAGTAGCGAAAATGTTCTGTTTTAAATGTAGCACCTATAGAAAGTCTACTTATCCTGTAAAAGTCATTTTGCAATAATTACATGAATATGTTTACTCTTATTAGGATCTTGCGTTGAACACATTTAAAAGGTTAAATATAAGGAATATATAACAGTGGAAAAATTTGAGAATGGAGAGAATGTAAAAAATTATCTTTAGTATTTATTTAGTAAAAACAACTTGTATAACATGACAAATTCCCCCAAAATTGAATGTGTAAAAAAACAAACAAACAAACAAATGATGGAAGTTTTATTTTTATAATAAGCAAAATTTTTCAAAACATTTCCAAATCTGGGTGACACAGTAGCTCAGTGTTTCGCACTGTCACCTTGAACCTCATGGGTCTGGGTTCGAGTCCCCCCTCGGGTCTGTATGCATGAACGTTGCATTTTCTCTCCGTGCTTGGTTGGTTACCTACGGGTTCTCCAGTTTCCCAAATTGCCCTTAGTGTTTGTATGTGTGTGTGCTCTGCGGTGGTTCGGCACCCCGTCCAAGGTGTACCCCATGGTGATTTCCTAATGCTTCCCAACAGCATTCTTAATCACATGACTAGTGCTCATTATAATAATAGAGCAAAAAATAATGCTGAGACAGAGATTAAATAAAAGAGACACAAGCAAACGCTATGAAAGATTCAGCAAAGTGACACTTTTAAAATTAAAGTTTATACTGGACAGCAGGTCAAAAGGTTAAGACCAGTGCTGGGTGTAAGGCATTACAAAGTAACGTAGTCCAAAGTAACTACGTTGGACATACAAAGTAAGTATTTCAGTACTTGGATTACTTTTTTGATATACAGTAATGTGTAATCTAACGCGTTAGGTCCGCCATTTAAGTACTCAGTTATTTAGTTATTTTTTTAAAAATGTAATCCGTTATTCAGACAATTTATGTAATCTGTGAGCCAGACAGCAATCATTCTCAATCCCTTAGTGTATGTGTGAGAAAGTCGTCCTACAAGCTCCGCCCCTCATAACCCGCCCCCCTCTGTTATTCCTGCTGTTATACCCCTATTTTACGCCAAAACTCACGGTGAATCATAATGACAGCCACCGCGCAAATCCGCGTAGGTGAGATAGGGGTATTAGTAGTTAACAGATTATGGGCCAAACTAAACTATACCATTTATCCTGTATTCAGGGTCACCGGGGGCCTAGGGCCCACCCCCGGAGACTTAGGGCATAAGGCAGGATACACTCTGGACAGGGTGCCAATCCATCGCAGGGAACACACAAACACACACTCACACATTCATTTACACACTACGGGCAATTTGGAAACGCCAATCAGCCTAATCTGCATGTCTTTGGACTGTGGAAGGAAACTGGAGTACCTGGAGGAAACCCACCAGGCACAAGGAGAACATGGAAACTCCATGCACACTTCATGACCCCGAGGTGAGAATCGAACCCAGATCCAGGACAGTGCTAACCACTAAGCCACAGTGTTGCCTGATTTTTGCATAAATCTGGAAAAGCATAAAACCAAATATTTATTTCTACATTTCCAAAAAGCATTTTCTGTTCGTGCCAAAATCTTAAGCCAAGATAAGCCAAATACATTTTCAAATTCACATCCTGATACTTTTGACTGAGCTCATCTAGATCTTATGATCAAATTGCATTCCTGAATTATTCATTCAGACAGGATTTTTATCCCTTTTTTTTCCAATAAGTCTCTTCCGTTTTGACTAAAATGTCCTCCAGTCTGGAGTTGGTGCTCTTACAGTATTTTGCCTGGTCTTGCGTGTGTCCCCCATGTCCCCCATGCCATTGACAGGGTTCTTTCAAGAACTCAACAAGTTTGTGTCTCTCGTGTTTTTGGGCACAGGAGACCTGCAGTGGTATAAAAAAATCAGAAATTAAATTAGATTATATTGTATCATGAGATAAGGATGTATAAAGGGGTATGTAGACTTTCTATGGCCTGCATTAGTTTAGTACTGCATCTGATTTGAGTGATTATGCATGACGCTTTCGCATGTGGCATGAACTAATATCTTGTCTTCGGAATGACGTTTGTTTGATACACATTTTCCTTGTAGATATTTTGCTTGCTCGGTAAGATTAATATTTCACCCTAAAACAACAATCTCGATCAGGAATTTCAGGAGTTTTAATAAGAAACATCTGATTAAAACTGTCAAAAATATGCATCTACAGTACTGTGCAGATGTTTTAGGCAGGTAAGAAAAAAAATGCTGTTAAAGATATTTATTTTAGGTGTTTTTAGAGTGCAAAGTGAGCAAACAGAAGAAAAATCTACAACAAATCAATATTTGGTGTGACTACCCGTTGGCTTTGGTTACTTATCAGTTACAGATACTTGCACACTTGCACAAAGACATGATTTTTTTAGTATCAGAGTCAAGTGTGTGATTAACCAATTATACCAAGCAGGTAGGTTGAAATACAGTCATGAACTGAAACATAAACAGCTGTATAGAAGGCTTAAACTACTGGATGAGGAACCACCAAGCTGCTGCTGAGGTGAGGTTGTGGAAGAAGGTTTCATGTCACAGGTTATTCAACATGGCAGAACTGAGCACAAAAAGACACACCTTTCTTACTTACATTCAACACTGGAAGATGTCCAGCAGTGCCTTTGGCAAAGAACTGTCAGAAACTACTGGGACTCAGATACGCTCGTCTCCTGTCTGGAGAAGTCAGATCAGAAGTGGTCTTCATGGAAGAATTGCAGCTTAAAAACCATACCTTGGATAAGGAGACAAGGTCAAGTGACTCAGAAAACATAGGGACTAGGGTGAAGAACAATGGAAGCAGGTGTTTTGGACTAATGAGTCAAGATTTGAACAAAGTGGCTGTAGCAGGAGGCAGGGTGTTTGCAGAAAGAGCTGGAGAGTGGTACAATAATAAGTGTCTGTAGGCATGGTGGAGCTTCCTTGCAAGTTGTTGCAAATAAAGTAAGAGATTTGGTCTGGATTGATGGTGTCTTTTCATCATGCAATACCATCAGAGAGGCGTCTAATTGGACCTAAATTTATTCTTCCCCAAACATACAGCCGATGTAGAAGAATTATCTTCAAGTAAAGAAAAACAAGGAGTCCAGGAGGTGATGTTTCGGCCCGCGCAGAGCCTGTCGAGTCTGTCTGGGATTACGTGACGTGACAGAAGGATTGGAGGTAGCTTACATCCACAGAAGATCTGTGGTCAAGTTCTTCAAGATGTACTGTACGGAACAACCTCCCTGCTGAGTTCCTCCAAAAACTGTGTAGAAGAATTGAAGGCAACTCTGGTTTTGCAGGGAAAAGGTGGTCACACCAAATCCTGATTTGATTTAGATTTCTCTTCTGTTGATTTACTTTCCATTTAGTTAACTGCTGAAGATAAACAATTATACTTATAAACAATTTACAGCATTTTTTTCACACCTACCTAATACTGCTGCTCAGTACTAAATATAAAATATTTCAAGTTCTGTTAATTGTAATATATACAGTATATATTTGTGTTTCTAATTCTGATTTTGTTCCAGGGTGAAATATTGCTTTTATACCCTTACGTAGATATTTTCGCTTGACTTGCTCTAAACATCTGAGAATTTCACCAGTGTTAACATTAACACAGTATAAAACATACATAAAAAGAGAAACCGCTACACTTAAATGCCTTATAATAAACATAACATAAACCTATTCGTGAGAGCGTTATGAATGCAACTTCCCAGCATGCACTTGGCACACGGCCGATCGGTTCATGGCTATGGCAAGCAGAATGCAGCTACATGTCGGCTACACATCTGCTGCACAGCTGGCTTAGCCTCATTTAATCCGTTCTCTCTTTGGACTCTCAATGCAGGAGATCACCTAAACTGTAAGAGTGTGCCTGTGTGTGGTTGTACTGTATGTATGTGTGTGTGTGTGTGTGTGTGTGTGTGTGTGTGTGTGTGTGTTTAAAAAAAAAACGGGAAGAGTTAAAGCTTGGGAAGATCTGACTGGCCAGCGTTCGTCGTGCAGTGATGATGTCATGCTCCACGTTCTTCATCTCCAGAATGGAGTTTAATAAAATTGAGATTTTTATGTACATACATTCAAATCTGAAAAACAAATCCGCCCTGGTTTGTTAATTCTTGCTATTAGTGTTGTGCATTATTATTATTTATTTACTGACACAAATGCCAAACTCTCATTATTACTTTATTGTAACAGAAAAAGTGAAAAATTCATATAAGATTGTGAAGACTTGACAGTTTTATCACTGGTTTATTTATTAAGAATACATTAAGGGATGAATAAATGGATTGCTAGAATTTGTTTGCTTATTTGTTCCAGTTACACACACAAAAAAGATGGAAATGTATTCCTTTTTATGAATGTTTTACAAAATGTTTTCACTGGTGAAATTCAATTATTTGTGTTTAATCTTGTCATGCATGTGTGTCAGTAAATGTGTTCACGTTTCCTAAACACGTCTTGGTGTGTCTTTATTTATTCATGTACTGTGTGTGTGTGTGTGTGTGTGTGTGTGTGTGTGTGTGTGTGTGTGTGTGTGTGTGTAACTACACTAACCTTGAGCCTTCGTAGCTATTTAAAAAATGTGAAAGTACAATGGTGGACAAAGTACACAATTCCTGTACTTGAGTTAACTTAGAGATAGCTCAGTAAAATGTTACTACAGTAAAATTAGAAGTCCTTTATTTACCTTTCTACTCGAGTAAAAGTACAAAAAAACATAATTTCAAAGTATCAAATGTGAATTATCTCACTATCATAAATCTCTCTCTCTCTCTCTCTCTCTTTCTCTCTGCAAGTGTGTTTTTATCTTCTGATTTTAAACACCTGCTACACTGTTAAGCGTTTAGTGGAGGGAAGGCAAATCATGTAATTAGCCATAATAGTCAGCAGTTTATTTCTCCTTCCAATAATATGCACCACTCATGCAGAAATTTGGTGAAGTAAAAGGTTAGGATATTTGTTGTATGATGTAGTTAACATAGAAAATGTAAAAAGAAAATGTATGCTTTAATAAAACTACATACAGGTGCGTATAATATTGTAGCGTTTTTACCGCTAAGCAGAACTTGGAGAGACAAGTGAGCTTCCTGGCTGCCCAATGCAAATGGCTGGGAGTACTTTATTGAGCAATATCACATTCCACAGTCACTAAACAGACATCTATCTCCACACACACACAACCTGGCCGAAGCCACTACCCCAAACACCTTTCCCCAACACGGTGAACACATCATAACCCCTCCCGCAAAGCATGATGGTCGTCTGTCAAACCCCACCCACGCCACACTGCCCCCACCCGAGCTGTGACCGTCCCCGGTCACCATGGCGAACTCAGTCCTGGAGGCGTGACGGTGGCCGGCGCTGGCGTTGTGAACGCCGGAGTCCCTCCGCGGGGGAAGGAGGGGTGCAGCCCCCCTCCCGAGGTGGACCGGCCTCCACAGAGTTCAATGTTTCACTGGCGTTGGGCCGATAGGGGGCGAGACGGTCTCGGTGGAGCACAACCACTCACGACCGCCCCGTCAACCGCACCCGGTAGACTACATCGGAGAGCTGGGCAATGACCCTGCAGAGGCCCACCCAGTGAGACATGAGCTTAGGCGAAAGCCCCCTTTTCCTTCCAGGGGAATACACCCACACCTGCTCCCCAGCAGCAAAGTCTCGCCCCTGGCTGTGAGTGTCATACATGCGGCGCTGTTTAACACCGGCGTCCGCCAAGTGTCTACGTGCCAACTCGTGGACACGGAACAGTTTGTCTTTCAGTACAAAAAAATAATCCAACCCCGGCTGCGTGGGTAAATCCACTTGTGGGGGGGACCCGAACACAAGGTCCACGGGCGTGCGCAACTCGCGACCGAACATTAACGCAGCTGGCGTCAGCTGTGAGGACTCCTGCACTGCTGTGCGATAAGCCCAAAGCACGAGAGGCAAATGTTCGTCCCAATCCTTTTGACGGTCGCTGGTAAGCACGGCGAGTTGGGTGGTGAGCGTGCGATTGAAGCGTTCCACGAGGCCGTCACTCTGCGGATGAAGGGGCGTGGTGCGGGTCTTTTTCACCCCTAGGCGCTCGCACACCGCCGCAAACACCTCCGCCTCGAAGGTACGCCCCTGATCGCTGTGCAACTCCTCCGGGGCGCCGAATCGGCAGAACACCTCATCCACCAGCACTCGAGCCGTGGTGGAAGCGCTCTGGTCAGGGACAGCAAACGCCTCCGGCCACTTGGTGAAATAATCCATGGCCACCAGCACATACCGGTTCCCGCGATCGGAGATAGGAAACGGCCCAAGAATGTCCACTCCCATACGCTCCATGGGTGCCCCCACCCGAAAGTCTTGCAGGGGTGCCCGCGAGCGCTGGGTAGGTCCCTTCTTTGCCATGCAGATGTCGCATCTGTGCACAAAGAGTTCACTATCCGTGTGGCAGCCCGGCCAGTAGAAGCGAGCGCGCAACCGCCGCAGCGTTTTAGTGACTCCGAAGTGTCCCGCACCCGCATGCCCGTGTACCATTCCCAACACTCGTGACCGCAGATTCCGCGGCACCAGCAGCTGAAAAGATTCGCCAGCGCCGCACGGTTGTTCCCAGTGACGGTAGAGTAAACCTCCCCGCAACACTAGTCGGTTGAACTGCGAGTGGAGAGCTTTTTCCTCGGGCCCCAGGTGAGCAACCGCGGCATAATCCGGTCTCCGGCCCGCGTTAACCCACCCCAGCACCCGCTGCAGCGCCGGATCCTTCTCCTGCTCGGCAGTTAGCTGATCACAGTCCATCTGGAGCACAGGCGAAACGGCTACAGGCGATGGTTTACGTGACGCGATAACTCGGCTGCACACCGGATCGGACGGCTGATTACCGATGGGGGCTCCGGAGGACTGCGCAGGGAGAACATTCGGCTTCACGGGGGTCAGAGAGTGTTCGATGTCGCGATCACCCACGCGCTCCTCCACCCGCTCGCAGTGCCGACAACGCTCTTTGCTGCACGGCCGGCGGGATAAGGCATCGGCGTTGGCATGCAGTTTTCCCGCTCGGTGCTGAACGGTAAAATGGTAGTCCTGCAACCGCTCGAGCCATCGCGCTAACTGCCCCTCGGGCTCTTTAAAACTAAGCAGCCACATCAGTGAAGCGTGATCGGTCCGCAGCAGGAAGGATTGCCCGTATAAATACGGCCTAAAATGTTTAAGGGCCGCGACGACCGCTAGCAGCTCGCGCCGGGTGACACAGTAGTTCCTCTACGGTCCTGACAACGCGCGGCTGAAGTAAGCTATAGCATGCTCTTTACCCTCAGAAACCTGAGACAGGACGGCCCCCAGCCCTACATCGCTTGCGTCCGTGTCGAGGATAAACATACGAGATGTATCAGGATATCCGAGAACGGGCGACGTGACCAAAGCTTTCCGTAACCGAGTAAAAGCACGCGCGTGCACCCTGTCCCAGCGAAACGGCTGATTCTTTCTTGTGAGCCCGTGCAGCGGACTGGCGATCGTGGCAAAATCCTTCACAAACCGGCGATAGTAAGAGGCTAACCCGAGGAAGGTGCGCAGTTGTGACACATTTAGCGGTTCAGGCCAATTCTGCACTGCCGCAATTTTTGCTGGATCGGTGGCAATACCTCTAGCACTAATTACGTGTCCTAGAAAACCCGTCTCCCGCCGCAACAGCTGGCACTTTTTGGGGTTGAGCCGCAAATTCGCCCGCCGGATAGCCGAAAATACTTCCCGCAAGTTAGCTAGCGCGACCTCAAACTCCTTGCCGTGCACCAATAAATCGTCCAGGTAAACGACGCAACGGTTGCGAGGAATATCCGTCAACACTTTCTCCATCAACCGTTCGAACGTCGCTGGCGCGTTACAGAGGCCGAACGGCATGCGCCGAAATTGCCATAACCCTTGGCCGATCGAGAACGCGGTTTTTGGTCGTGCTTCCGGGGCGAGCTCTACTTGCCAATACCCGCTACGCAAATCCAACGAGCTAAACCACGCCGAGCCCGCAAGGTGCTCCAGCGCGTCATCTATCCGCGGTAACGGATAAGAATCTTTACGCGTTACCTCGTTTAACCGCCGGTAGTCCACACAAAACCGCCACGATTCGTCCTTTTTACGCACGAGCACAACGGGTGAAGACCACGGTCCGGACGCTGGCTCTATGACGCCCGAGTCGGCCATCTCGCGCAGCTTCTGCTCGGCGATAGCTCGTTTAGCTAATGGGAGGCGTCTCGGATGTAGCCGAACAGGCGCTGCGTTACCCGTATCAATCGTGTGCTGCACCAGATTGGTATGTGTGCACTCGCGCTCATCTACCGCGAAAATATCCGCGAACTCGTGCAAAAGGGACTTCACGGTGTCGGCCTGTGACTGGCTAAGCCCTACACTGCTACGCTGCATTAGCTTGGCCATTATCCTAGCTCGGTCGGCTACCGGATGTTTACATGGCGCGTCCACCAGAAGTTCCGCCCCCCTGGTGCGTGCTTCTAACCCGTCCGGCTGCGCTTTGGGCACTAGCAACCTGGCTAACCCGAAGTTACCGCGCAGAGTTCCGTCCACGAGATTCAGTACCGCACCCCACCTTTCCAAAATGTCTAAACCCAAGATACAATCATCCTCGATGTCTGCCACAGAGAACGGATGGGAAAGAATGATTGCACCTACTTGTATTAGCACCGTGCGACAGGCCCGTATCTTCAAATAACTTCCCGATACGGTGCGAATGCTCAAAGCCGGGTCCGGCAGCATACAACCGCGCTCGCCTTGATCTAATACTCCCCAGCGCAGCAGCAAAACCGTAGAGCCAGTGTCCACGAGCGCCCGTAGCGAAACGTTGTCCAGGCCACAGTTCACGTAGACACCCGCGCGATTTCCTACGCGTCCTGACCGGAAGTTGAACCCGGCCGTTGGGGAAGCAAAGACGGCTGTAGGAGGCGGCTTCTCCTCGGCTAGTTTTAACGGCTGCTGAAGTACGTTGTCCTCAGGCCTGATAGCGTCGCAGCGGTAATCCGTCAGTCCCTGGCCTCGGCGTGGTCGCGGAATCTCGGAGGCTGAGTCGAGGCCTAGCCGCGACGGGTAGCCCTGTCCCCGGCTAGGTTCACCTACCGAGCGGCCCCGAGCCACGGGAAACCGCTCGGCTCTTTCGCCGTGGTGGTCTGCCATGATGGGCTCTGCGCGCTCGGCCTCGAACAGGGAAGCCGGTGCCGCCAACCGGATGTGCTTGCGAAGCCGCGACGGCCGAATTCCCCGCAGGAACGCACGCCGTGCTAGCTCTTCCTGCTGGACGGGCCCGAATTCCGGGTAGCCCCGGCGTGCGAGAGATCTCAGGTCCATGGCGAACGCCCCTAGTGGCTCGGAGGCGCTTCGCACGCGGGTTGCCAGCTCCTCGCACGTGGCCTCGTTACGGTCATTCGCGCCGAACCGGAAGTGTAGCGACTCCCGCAACTTCGCCCAGTCCTTCCGCTCATCTGGCCGGAGGTCTTCCAACGCCCGGAGAGCTTCGCCCTCCAGCGAGAGGGCCACCCGGACGGCTGTTTCCGCCGGAGACCAGCCCGCGAAGTCAGCGGCTAGCTCCACCTGGGCGGTGAATGCGTGGGGCTCGACAGCGCCGTTGTAGGACGGCAGGTGCAGCTGCAGGTCGCCTCGCCGGCTGACGGCGCACGGAGCTGTAGCTTGCTCTGGGGTGCGCTCTAAGCCGTTACTCTCCATCCCACTTCTGACACCAAATGTAGCGTTTTTACCGCTAAGCAGAACTTGGAGAGACAAGTGAGCTTCCTGGCTGCCCAATGCAAATGGCTGGGAGTACTTTATTGAGCAATATCACATTCCACAGTCACTAAACAGACATCTATCTCCACACACACACAACCTGGCCGAAGCCACTACCCCAAACACCTTTCCCCAACACGGTGAACACATCATAACCCCTCCCGCAAAGCATGATGGTCGTCTGTCAAACCCCACCCACGCCACAATATGTACTTAAATACGGTAACAAGGAAAATGTACTTCATTATCTTCCAACTCTGCTAAACCAAACACTTTATACAGAAGAGTGGTGTTCGTAAGACATCTACAAAGGTTAACTCAAAAGAGTTTCAGCTGTCTTTAGGATGGCATTTGCCATGTTTCATATGAAGTAACATTCTGAGCTGATCCACGCTAGTGTATAAAGTTTGTTCCTTATAGATAAGTCTCGCATTTACACTTTCTGATATTTGGAAATAACAATGACTGGGAGGAATAATAATAATAATAATAATAATAATAATAATAATGGGGGAATGTTATTCTGTTTTACCCAAGGGGTGAAAAATGAGTCGAGTGCGAAAGTTCCAAAAGGTGCAGTTCCTTGAATGATCACTAGAAACTGGCTCCAGAAGTGAATCTCCACACACCGCCATGTTAAAAATGTACAGTTTGATACGGTTTTGGTCTCCATAGCGAGATTTCCCTCATCACCTCATCACATAATGGAGGGTTTGTCAGTTTCTCATACAGTCTATGGTATGGCATGGTGTGGTGTTTATAAAACTGAGCAGCACCTTATTTTAGTGAGCATGAATGAGCTGCACCTTTAAAATTTCAATACAATAAGTCCCCAACTTACGAACATTCAAGTTACCGATTTCTCGCAGATCTACGAACATTCATAGACATGAACAAATCGCAGAAGTAGCTTACGTGTATTGTACAAAAAAAAAACACTGCAGTGCACTAGAAACCGATATTTATAATTATATATGATATTTTTAGTCTCTACAGTAAGTGAATGTTAAAAATGTTTTAAAAAACAGTATATTATATTTGTGTGTGTGTCTGGGAGAAAGGAGTCGGCCTGATCGGTCTTAATGAATCAGTCCGGGAACATGAGGATAGAAAATGTCTGTCCTGTAAAGCGGTCTCGATGGTGAATAATTAGAATTTCAGAAAATCCTCAACAAAACAGCTGTCCCATCCTCCCAATGTTAATTTAAATAAGGTCGGCTGACTTGTTAGGCATGTTTAAAAGGGCTTAAATGGTTATGGTTATGGTTTTTAAACACATGGTGGAAGTGTTTGGCAAAGGGCACAAGTGCACCGCTTAAATTTAGCCAAGTGGATTGGTATGCTTTACATTGTATATTCGTGTCAGAGGTGTATAAGACTCTTTTTGTCGGACTTAAGAGCAAATCAGACTTATGAATATGTGCCTCGAACGGAACTTGTTGAACTTGCAAGTGAAGATCAAAGGTGCAATGTTATACAGTGGAGTGAATATGAAGTGTACTTCCAGTGATAAAAGTTCTGTAATTTCATGTACTGTAAATTTCTGCTCCGTGTAGTCGTAAAAAAAATATTTCTATTTTATGCTAATGAGATTAATTTAATCAATACCATTAAAAAAAATTAATTTAGTGGAAAAAGTTTGTTCCTGTTTTTCTGCTGATTCCAAGTCTAACTTCATGTGTCCAAGTCGTGGAAAGCTTTCTGTGTGTTATACTTACACTGGAGACAAGGACAATTATCACACTTAGATTGTTGTAAAAGTCTATGTGAATAATGTATTAAAATGAGAACACTCGTATAAATATATTTAAAAATGCTGGTATAGAGATTTGATTTGATTGCAGAAGTGGCTTGGTATTTAGCATTAAAAAAAAACATTGTCGTTAAACAGATTATACAGTAAAGGGAGTTTGTCATTATGTGGATATTTTCAGGTTTTCACTTCTAGTGCAAATGGAACAATGCCTAAAGTGAAGAGGAGCGCCCCCTTGCCTGATTATGAGGTAATACAGCCTATGTTTTTGTAAGGCTATCAAATAACTCACAATGTAAAATAAAATATAGTTTTATAAAAAGCAACAATGTTTTTATAAGCTCCTTCCTCACATTTCTGTCTGTGTACAGCCTTCAAATAATGCAAGAAAGAGAAATACACAAAAGGTAAGTGAAGTGGGTTTGTTTTTTAGTTAGGAATTAATAAACAAGGATTTGTACAGGCAACGTGACCGCTACTGCATTCTTTACTCTCGTTTTAGAAAAAGAAGCCGAAATACAAAGATCCAGTATCTGCGGCTGAAGTGTACAAGGAAACAGATCTAGCTGCTGAAGCAGAAAGAGGAGTGGAGAGACAGGCTAAAATAGAAAGAGAGATGACAGAATGGGACATGGAGGAGGAAGAGAAACAAGGGATACAGGACCAGCCGGAGAATGACCAGAGCTCAGGAGACAGAGACGAGGAGAGGAGCGATGAGAAGGAGGACTGGGACTGGGATGAAGAGAGAGAGAGAGACAGGATGGAGATGGAGAGAGAGAGGATGGAGCTTGAACGTGAGAGAGAGGAGGAGTTGGAAAGGGAGAGAGAGGAGGAGTTGGAAAGGGAGAGTGTCATGTCGAGGAAACAAGGGAGGGAGATGGAGAGAGAGGAGATAGTGGATAGACAAAGGATGGAGTGGGAGATGATGGAGAGGGAGAGGATGGGAGAGGTGGACAGAGAGGAAGACATGAGAGCACACATCTCTCAGTATGAACTTCTCAAGGTAATAAGTTCATCACAAAGGTCATGTGATGAGCACTACACCGAAATACATTAAAAACAAACAAATTAAACCGTTAAATTACCATAATTTAGAATCACAAAACCAGTAAAATCTGTTTGTATACAGTTTTATGTTAAACAGTATGACTATTAAGTGGAAATCATTATTTTCTTCTCAAGGGACCTCCTGGTGAAAATGGTCTACCAGGACCTAAGGTGATTATGATTATAATAATCTCATAGTAATATATTTCTTGTTTTATTATTCAGTTTAATTCCACCCACACATGTGACATCATCCACCCCCTGTTTGCCATGTTGGAAAATTATTACTGTCAATCAAACTGGGTGGCTTGAACAGCATCCTCACTCCATTAGCTTTGATGTCCTCATAGTGCTATTTTTATGTTATCACTACCGGGAGCGTTTCATCAGAATATTTATAATTTTCCTCACTCTCTCGTTTTCCTTTGCTGATAGCAAGCAATGTTCTTGAAAAACTTTTCTGTCTCCTTTCCTCCCAGTTAACCCCTTAAATTCAGTCGATTCACTTTTCTTACTCTCATGACCGCATATATTTTATTGGACATAACACTTAATCTTCCTCCATCATATTGTCTGGGCCCCACTTGTCAAACAAAAGCATATCTGACCCGTTGTGGCCTGGACTCATCACATTCCACCTATCCTCTGGATTGAGATTTGGAGAATTTAGAGGCCAAGTCATCACCTTAATCTCTTTGTCATGTTCTTCACCACAGTTCCGAAACATTATGTGCAGTGTGTCAGGGCAAATTATCCTGCTGAATGACGCCAAAGCCGTCAGGAGATATTGTTTCCATGAAGGGGTGTACTTGGTCAGCGGCAATGTTTGGTGTGTCAGACCAGGCCACCTTCTTTCATTTTTACATGGTCCACAGGCCTATTGTAGGTGCTTCCTTCAGTGGATATTCAGAATTCAGCCTGGGATCTTTTACCATTCTGCATTTAAAATGGCATAATGGCATTTGGCAGACCCCCTTATCCAGAGTGACTGATCAGGACATACAGTACTTACGTATTACTAACTAAAAAATTAGATAAAATATTATTCTAGCTATTATTCTAGCCAGTAAGTATGTTTTTTTTTTTTTGCTTTCCGTGTTTGTACAGGGTGAGATTGGGGAAAAAGGACAAAAGGTAACTATTTTAAAGCTGATAATGAAAAACAGCTAATATTTACAAAATTAAACGTTTTAGACTTTTGATTGAAATACTGTTGTGTTCTTCAAGGGCGAGCCTGGAATAGGACACCGTGGTCCGGTTGGTCAGGCTGGTTCACCTGGTCAAAAGGTTAAACACTTCTATCATCCATTTGTTTACACTAAAAGTCTGTCAAGGAAGGAGCATTCCCAACTCATGTCCCGCACAATCTAAAAATTTCCATACATACAACATATAAGACTTCTCCGATTATGAGCTGATCAGTGTAGAATATGGATATAATCAAGAACTCCTTGATTAGTGTTCTTGATTTTGTCAAGTCCCAAATGAGAGTTAAGCCGGGGCCCGAAACTAAAACCATCAAATGCTTTTTAAGGACAAATGCATGTTTCATCCATCAGTTGCTCCAGTAGGTTGTGTTCTAAAAGAAAAAAAAATGACTTCTTTCCAAATTTGTGGGAAGGCCCGGGTTCGATTCCCAGCCAGTGCCCAAACCCCAGCCACTGGATGCAGTGCCGGTCCCAAGCCCGGATAAAATGGGGAGGGTTGCGTCAGGAAGGGCATCCGGCGTAAAACCTGTGCCAAGTTGTACTGCGGACTGGGTATTCCGCTGTGGCGGCCCCTTTCCGGGAGTAGCCGAAAGACCGACAACAACCTTACTTTATAAAAACGTATTACAAATTGAAAGAGAAAATTAAATCTACAATCAGTTTGATCATGTGCATCAGCAGTATAGGAAACCTTCAAACTCTTCAGGTCAATCTTTCCTTAAAACTCAAGGTCTAGTTCCCAACCCTGGTCCTGCATCTCACTGCCCAGCACTTTTTTTTTCTTTTCATTTTTTTTAACCATAACACACTCACTTCAACTCCCTAATAAGATTAATCAGATGTGGACAAGCAATGGTGCAGGTTTTTTTCCCTGCTGTTTTTATTCTGGTTTCTGCTCTATCTTGTAACTCCAGGGTGAGCCTGGAGAACCGGGACCTTCTGGAGCCCAGGGCATTCAGGGCATCCGGGGCAACCCTGGGATCCCAGGAACACCAGGTCAAAGAGGTGAAGCAGGAAACCCCGGGGAGCCAGGTAAAGAGGTAAGTGTCCTAATTCAGCTTGACCTGGATGACGCAGTGGATGGCTGTCCAGTTGCTTTAGTTACTTAATTTTGTACACAAGAGAAGAGCTTCTAAACGTCAAGGAAAGACCTGCTGAGGACTTTTTCCCCACTTTTCTCAGCCCATTCCTGGTTTAATTTGATGTTTTTGTAAAAGGTGCCCTTGCTTCTGGCCATAGAGCTAGGTGCCAATGCAGTGCACTTCTTTGACTACAAAGATGAGGTCTTTCTACTCTATTACTGTTTGAAATGGTTTTTTTTTTTTTTTTTTTTGAGGAATGTCGAAATCATTTTGCAATAAAGTGTTCTATCAATTTGAAGGCCAGTCGTGACAGTTATGACACCATCCCTCTGAACCTTTCCATCTACATCAGCTGTCTAGGTCCTACTTCCCTGACATACAGTACTATAACTGGGGCCCTGTCAGTACTCAGTTGTCAGTACTCTCACCTTCCAGGAGAGGGGTGTCAACAGGATGGTCAAAGGATAGGATCCACACAAAGCAGCTGGACCAGACTCTGTCTCTCTCCATCCTGAAGCACTGTGCTGTCTTTTCTCTTTTTCTATTTTTTTATTATTTCTCTTCATTTTCTTTATATGTGAGCAGTGCAATTATCCAGTTGTCTATTTCAAGGTTTTCAGATCTCTTGTGTGTAAAACCTACTTGGCCTTGAACCTAATTCTGGTAAAGATTTAGTCCTGAAGAAAAAAGGCTTACATTCCTCACTTCTGTAGCTACATATTTTTATATTAATTTTACTGTAGAAGTAATTATAGTCACAATGGAATAATATGTTTTGAATTGAATAACTAGTTACTGTATTTTAAAGAGTAATTTTTCATCATATGTAGGGTGACAGAGGAAGGCGAGGAAAAAATGGTTCACCTGGCCCTCCTGGTACACCTGGCCCTCCAGGAAAAGAAGTATAGTAACAAACATATTTACATAAGAAATTACATTACTTTACATGAGAAAATAACACAGACTATATGTAGAATATATATATATATATATACAGTTTTGTTTTTTTACAGGGGACTTTGGGTCCACCAGGACCAAAAGGCGACAAGGTAAGACGTTTATTTTTATTTATATATTGACATCATTTATGAAAAGTAGCAAGGATCACAGAAAATACACTCCTTTTATGAAGATTATTAAGCTAAAGGATTCCAGAGCTCCTGGAATACCAGTTTCAAGGCAGCGCCACAGTATTAATCATCCATATAGACTTTACAGGTGGTTTGAGGGACTTTTCCTTGTAAGTGGTCTCTGAGACTTTCTGATTCATTATTTATGATTTTGGGACATTGATTGACGTTATGACTTCTGTTAAGGTTTAGCCCAAAAACATGTTCGTTTTGTAAAGAAATTGAGACTCAAGGGGCTTTCTCAGACACCTTAATGTTTTGCTAGAGTGCATGAAATTGTCCTTAATTACAATTCTAAAAGGTTCTTCGCCATATTTTTAGGTTGTGGCAGTTTGGAGGGGGTATGAGATGTGTTACTCTACATCTACTTGTTGCTTTCTGTCCAGACTGAAGTCTGTGATATACTGACGTAATCAGCAACACCATATGCAGTGTTATAACTAATAAAGAATATCATTTAGTAGTTAGTGTTCGGGCCATTTTTGAAGATTTGCTTAACCCATGTATTTAAGTTTTTTCCAGATCTCCAGTATTGAAAGCACACTGCTATCAGTGTCCCCACTAAACAAGAAATTTAGACCCTAGAACCTTTACTTTACGATCTGTTGTTAAGTGGTACGAACTGCCTACAAAGTCTAAGAACAATCTACAAATTGCTGCAATCCTCTTGTGAATGACTTAAGAACCGCTACAGTGTTTTGTTTTGTTTTTTGTCAGCAAATACATTTTTAAAAATTTGACCATACACTATACTGCCAAAAGTATTCGCTTGCCTGCCTTTAAATGTATATGAACTTGAGCAACACCAGTGCACAAAGCAAGGTCCACAAAGTCTCAATGAATGAGTGAATTTGGTGTGGAAGAACTTGACTGGCCTGTACAGAGTCCTGACCCTATAGAACACCTTTGGGATGAATTAGAGCAGAGACTGCAAGCCAGTTCTTCTTGTCCAACATCACTGTCTGACCTCACAAGTACGCTGCTGGAAGAATGGTCAAAAATCCCCATTAACACACTCCTAAACCTTGCAGAAAGCCTTCACAGAAGACTTGAAGCTGTTATAACTGCTAAAGGGGCAGGGCCAACATCATATTAAACCCTATTAATTAAGAACCGGCTGTTACTCAAGTTCACACGCATGTGAAGGCAGGCAAGCGAATACATTTGTCAATATAGTGTATTCCTTTTTTACTCTGGTGATTTCTCGAACTTCTAAAAGAAGGAAAAGTGTCTAAGGTCGTCTAAAAGTATGTCCAAGCATATGGCTTGCACCTCTGTAAAAACTTCTTCAATGTAACATTTTGTTACTATGTTCAAGTCTTCTTTGCTTCCCCGACCTTCCTCCTCATCCTCATCCTCCTTAAAGTGTGAGGTGGATTGCAGCCTGTGAGATGTTCTTGTATTAAAAAGTCAGTTATCTGTCAGTTATGTCATCTGTTATCTGTTACCAGGGCGACAGCATCCCAGGGGAGCCAGGAGAGAGAGGCATGGCCGGACTTCCAGGCCGCAGGGTAACATGGGATGGGATGGGGAAAGAAAATTTTAATTAAAAGCGAAATAGTATTCTTTGGCACAGGGTTAGATGCTTTTGTACTGATTTTAGGTGCATTTTAATTCATAGTTGTTTTTTTTAGGGCCCCAAGGGCACTCTGGGGGTTCGAGGGCCACCAGGACCCATGGTAAAAAGTTGGGGCATTTATTTATAAACTTTGGTTTCTCTAATTAAAGCATGAATGTCTATTCATTTTTTATAATTCCTTAAATTCTAAAACCTTTAATTTCTAAAATATTTTAATTAAATTTTATTATAGACGATTAATGCTAACACAACATATTATGGATGTTTTCCTTGTCCAAGGGTCCCAAAGGCTTTACTGGCATAAAAGGAGAGAAGGTAAAATGACCTTAAGTTAAACTTAAATTGAAATAAAAAAGAATTATTTTTGTTCTGTTATTTTAAGGGGTTAATTAAAGGCTCATCAGTTCCTGTTTTTGTGTGCGTCTTAAAAGAGACCATGTATAGAGATAAGGACACTTATTATCAGCTACATTCAGTATGTGGTTTCACATTGTTATTTAATGTACAGATTTCTAAGAAAGCATGTGTTATCCATCACATACAGGTAGTTGTTAGCTGTCAATCATAGGCTTGTATGAGGTAATTGTGTAACATGACTAGAACTGGGCCCTGAATTCCATTTGGTTTCTTGACCTGATCGAGAGCTTACCTGAGTTGTAACTGATGTACACTATATATAGCTAGCATGAAATAATCCAACCAGATTCTGTCTTTTTTTTCTACAATCCTTTGCAATTTGTTTTATATTAAGACTGTGACAATCATCAACATTCTTTTTTTTTTTTTTTTTTTTTTTTAATATCTGTACTAGGGTGATAAAGGGTTACAAGGCAACCGAGGCGAAAAAGTAAGAGCCAGCTACATTCCTAAAAAATCACATCATGATTATCACCTTTCACCTGGACTGCTTATTTTTTTAAACGTCACTTTCTGTTTGCTCTGTGCACAGGGGAGTCCTCTGTCCATGCCTGGGCCACGTGGATATAAAGGAACAAAAGGAGAAGCGGTATGCATGTTAGGGAAATCTGTTTTATCTGGGCTTTCTAGTGCATGGTACAGAATAAAGCACCTGCTGGTGTGCTGTTATGGGAAAATAATCAGAAAAGGGTCCAGTCACATAAATTAGGGTCCAAGCATAAGGAGCTAGGACACCATATACTGTAGGACACCATATACTGTAGGAGCTACCCAGTACACGTTTAAAACATATTTGAGCTGAACATTTTTCGATATGGATGTCATAGCTCTACATAATAGAAAATCACTTATTTAGGGTTGATTACAAAACACACCCAAATTTTGTTTAGATAACTTGACAAATACCGCAGCTGTAAAGCATTAACTCCAACTGTTACAGAAAACTTCACCAAAGCAAGGATTATACATTTCTGTTGTTAAAAAACATCATGTTTTTATGTATGATATTAGGTTTAGATTATCTTGAGTTTTCGCCATGCAAGTTAAGCAAAGCCTTTATTGGTCACATATACATTACTGCACAGTGAACTTCTTGTCTTTCATATAGCCCAGCGTGTTAGGGGGCAGAGCGCAGGGTCAGCCATGATATGGCGGTCCTGGAGCAGGCATGGTTACAGGCTTTGCTTAAATGTACTTGGTGCAGCTGGGACTTGAACTGCCAACCTTCTGATTAGTAACCCAGAGCTTAAAATCTTAATAATAATATTGCACCTGGCCCTCAATCAGACCGGTATCAGGAGCATCTGACCAATCAGAATAGAGAATTCAACAACATCTGGACTGCAGGGTTTTAAGGGGTGTAAAAACAATTTAAGCATTTGATTATTTTTTACAATTTTCCTTCATATTAGGGTGAACGAGGGTCTCCAGGATTTGATGGTGATAAAGGGGAGAAAGGAGAGGATGGACCTCCAGGGGTCAAGGTGAGCTGGATGGTTATTTTTCAATTCAATTCAATTCAATTTTATTTATATAGCGCTTTTACCAATGGTCATTGTCTCAAAGCAGCTTCACAAAAATGAAAGAAATTAATTTTTTTTCAATTAAAAAAAAAAGTCTCTGATGAGCAAGCCAAGGTTGATGTCGACAGTGGCAAGGAAAAACTCCCAGAGATGGCAATAGGGAGAAACCTTGAGAGGAACCAGACTCAACAAATATTTTTGTCTTGTTTTGTATAGTACCACAGAGATAACAGATTATTCCTAACCAAATTACTAAGACCAGTAAAAGGTATTTAATGATGATCTATACTATTCCAGAAAGAGTTTATAAAGCACATGCAGCATTAATAGATTTCACTCTGTGGTACCCTAAATGACATGTTTTGAAGAATTCCCAGTATGACTAAGTGATCTGTCCCTGTGCTACTATAATGCAGGGTGTAAAGGGAGAAGCTGGAATCAAAGGAATTGTAGGGCCCTTTGGAGCACGAGGACCAGTAGGACAAAAGGTTAAATTCAACACTCTTGACACACAAATGGCTCTCAGTTTTTTTTTTTCCTCCTTCAACATCATACAGTATATTGTTGACTGAACAGGATGCACTCACACTGGTTTACAACTTTGCATAAATCTTTGTCATAATATTTAACCAAAACTAACATTTCATTTGTATCATTATACTTACAGGGAGAGGCAGGAGAACCAGGCACAAATGGAGAAGCGGTAAATCATAATGCATGATCAAAGAGGTAATAAAAATATTCCATGCATATCGAACTGCAGTGTTCATCATTATATGCCTGGGCTGGTATAGGGTCGTAACGGACAGAATGGGCTGCAGGGGGAAAAAGGCGACAAGGGAGACATGGGACTGCGAGGACAAAAGGGTGAAGAGGTAAGAAACATTAACGGATAAAAACTCACTTTAACATAAGATACATAAGATACCCTGGGTATTTCAGGAGAAGATGATTTGGGTTTTACAGAGCGCTAGTCAGAAGCTCAGGGATGTCTTTACAGCAATAGGCGACTCCACAGCTGTGAAGGAGATCTTTTAAAAAGGAACACATGAGTATTGTTGTCATGGGATCGGCCTGCCACATAGCTGACCCTTACCCAATCGAGGTGCCTCTAAAAACTAAAAATCTAAACATTTAAAACTCTAAAAATCATCAAGTGTTTATATGGTGTTTTTGAAACAGCTGGTCTTATAATTAAGCAATATCACACTCAAGGTGGTACTGTTGTGCTGGATATCAGCACTCCTGTGATTTTAAATTCCTACCTGTACTATGTAGCCAAAAGGTGTAGAGAATAAGCCATGGAGGGGATGTGCAGTCCTGTAAATATCATAAGTTTCTATTTGGATTCCCACTTGTTCTGCTTTAGCATATCATCTCCCTCCATTACCATTTGGGTTCTGGAGTTAAATCCAAAATAGTATTAAATAGAAAGCTAGTGCACTACATTATGTTGTTATATGTACAATCATTGTTCCACACACCAAGTAGAGCCCTTGATCAGGAGATAGAGAGGGATTTGGGAATCATCCTCGTGTTGGAAGCTTTGTAGCTTGCCTTAGTGTAAATAAAATAATACTTAGCATGTTGTTTAAGGTGGCATAAAGGTATATATATTTTGAATTCCTACTTGGAATGTCTGGAAGGTCTTTTTAACTTTTGGCTTTTATTAAGCTCTCATTAATCTAATTAAACCTAATTAGGCCCTATTGACAAAATTAAAGGCAACAACTGATTAAACGAGTGGAGAAATGTAATGAGTATACAGATGCCTTCAGACAGATGTGCTGGATAATACAATTAAGCAATAAACAATCATCCATGTTTTGTAATGCATTTTGGACCGACCTCGATTTTGGAAAAGATCAAAGTTATTTTGGAAAAGGGTTCATCACTGGACCCTGCGGTTCTGCTGTTGTTAGACGACAATGAAGACCTCAGGAAACTGAATGCAGTGCAAAAGTTTGCATCCCCTCACTTGTTTTAAATGGAAAATTAAACATCTGTTTGAATGAATGGACGTTTTTCCTGTGGCAAGATACCGAATACAGAAATCATCAGCAGGATCATTTTAAAAGTTATAGTCCCATAAGACTTATTTTCAAAATCTGTTACAGTTCTAACAAACATGATAATGAAAATAGGTTCCATGAAATTTCCATCCATGATTAGTTTGTCTATTAAAGCCCTCTTGTGTCTTCATGTGGACGACATTATGTTCAGAGCCATCTCTACTTGTTCCATGTTTTTTTTTTAATTAGTTCACTTGGTGATGCATAGACTGTCTGTCTTTATACCTCCATCATGGGAAATGATTCTGTATTTTATTATACTGCATGTAACAGTAGAGTAAAGAAAACTAGAGGAGAAGATGTTCTCCACTTAAATGAGAATGTAAAAGCTTTTCTTTTATACAGGGTGAGCACGGAGAGCTCGGATTACAAGGAGACAAAGGCAACAAAGGAGAACAGGTTTCTTATTATTTATATGTTGTACATTAGATTAGATTCAGTTTTATCTTCACTGTGCAAAGTACTGTATGTGCAGAAAGTCAATAAACTTTGTCTTGTATATATTCCAGAAGTGCATAAATATATTTTTTTGTTTCTTCGCATCTTTAGGGTTTTCGAGGTATGCCAGGCAGGATGGGCCTCCCAGGAATAGACGGCGAACCGGTAATCATTTATATTAATTTATGTTTCTCCACACCTGACATCTTATAATGTTATGTTATGTATGTAATGAGTAGTGTCCGTTTAATATTAAATACAGGGCAGCATTGGAGACCCCGGCGCCCCGGGCATTCCTGGACTTAACGGACCGCCGGGACGAAAAGTGAGTCTTCAGAATCTTGGAAAGAAATCATAGCATTAAGTCAACATGTTCATTAAAGTGTATTGTGTAAGTGTATGGTTTTTTATTGTTTAGGGAGAAAAGGGTGATGGAGGTCTATATGGACTTGATGGTGAACCAGGGAAAAGGGGCGAGAAGGTCAGGTTTGAAATGATGTTTAAGACTAGATTTTTTTTAAAGGTCTGTTCTTTAGTTAGATCTTAAACAGTTAATGAATAATGTTGGCATCCGTACCTACTTTAAATCCAGTTTTAACATTATACAGTATCTGTAGGGGTGGTGCAAAGGGAGCAGCACATGTCTCACTAATCACTCTCACCTGCGCCTCGTTATGCCTCGTTAGCACTATGTTCTCGGGTTTTTTTAGGCTTGGGCTGTAGATGTTTGTTGTGTGTGTTTCTTTCCTTGTATCCGTAGCTCATATTAATAATACATATATATATATATTTTTTTACTATTTGTTCATCTTGACTTTACCTTCTTACCATATTTATTTTATTGCATCCTCCTACACTACCAGTTTCTGACAGAATAAAACAGACCTTGGATAAAAAATTGCATGAACACAGTGTTGTAGTGGAGTTTGCATGTTTTCCTTCCAAAGGTCTCAAGGTCCGAAGAAATGCAGATTAGGCTAATTGTTGTTTTCAGATTGCCTGTATTGTAGTGTGTGTGTGTGTGAGTGTGTGTGTGAGTGAGTAAGTGGATGTGTGTGCGTGTTCCTTGCGATGGATTGGCACCCCGTTCAGGATGTACCCTGCCTATTCCTCAGAGTCCCCTGGAATAGCCTCCAGGCTCCCAAAGAATGAATGAATTAATTAATTTTTTTCTTCAGTTGAGAAAAACGATCGTCCTGCATGTTCTGTGGTGTGTTTAAAAATACCAAGCATTATTATTTGTACTGACCACGATTTTGGATGAAAATGAGGAAGAAATGTGAATCAATGTGACTTTGGAAGAGGGTTCATCACTGGAGCCTGCAGTTAAGTGACAAAAGTGGTAAAAAGATCAATGCAATATGCAAGTTTTTTTTATTATTTATTTATTTATAATAAGGTTTCATAAAAACTTTTTTAAATGCCACAAAAATGCCATCAGTCAGGTACAAACTAGTATCTCACATTATGACTGCTAATTTTCTCTATTTTCAATGATTTCACTCTGCATTTGCACTTTTAGGTAGAACCGCACTTGTTTTTATTGTTGTTGATCACTATTTATAGCCTGTTTTTAATTTTAATTAATAATTTTTTTTAAATATCACTTTTAGAAAAATCAGATACTGTTTCTTGTCTCATGTGCAAGTCTCTGCTTTAGACGCTTTAGCTCAAGCATCCTTAATTGTTTAAATTATGCATCTATAGAAATAAACAAAAATATACAGTATATTTTGCACAACAGTACAGCACCGTTTTAGTAAAATTGTAACCTTTTTTTATAAGTTGTATTTATTTTTAGTTACACTTTTTTATTTAGTCTTAGGTGCTTTTTATTATTTTTATACACACAAGCCTTTAAATCAGGGTTTTGGTGTAACTCCTGACAGTTTCTGCTCATCTACAGGGACCTCCAGGTTTTCCAGGATTCTCAGGTTTTAAAGGAGCCCCAGGTGCACCGGGACCCACCGGAGTTCCTGGCCGACCCGGTCCGGTCGGACCTAAAGGAGAAGTAGGACCTAAGGTATTGGTGTGCCTAAAACTGAATGCATAACTCAACTGTACTGTATGTATAGAAATGATAAAATAACCAGGAAAGTAATGACAGTGCTTAATTTAATGTGTGTGTTCCGACTGTGGGTTGAAGTATGGTTTACAGGTGCTGTATGTGGTGTTGTACCGGATATATTATTTTAAAGACACATATTCTCTTGTTTTAAGTTGTCGGGCTTCTCACCAGTAGGTCTCTTTGGGAAAATTTTTTTTTATCTAATTTAAATATATATTTATATATATATATATATATATATATGTAATAGTAATATTTTGATTTAAATATTGGTGAGAACTTAGCTCCGCCTCAGGATCCAGCACTACTATCAGTTCCATCCCCCTTTTTTTTTTTAAGTATAAAGAAAAGTGGTGAATTCAAATGAAGCTTGTAGACATCTGTTCACTCAGTCTCATGTTTTAATCACTTTCCTCAGGGAGAGAAGGGAAGGAGAGGCAGAAGCAAAACTTGTCAGAGAGGTCTCCCAGGAATTCCTGGACATAAAGGCCTGGATGTAAGCATTCCATAAGCTTGTGATCTGTTCTAGAGTACACAAAGTTAAAACATGTATGTTATAATCTGTGTTTATGTTTTGTCAAGGGCGAGGCGGGACCGGAAGGACAGAAAGGAGAGAAAGGTGATCCGGGCCTGACTGTGAGTTATAGTCCCTGTCTCTAATAATGGCTGGCGACTGTGTAAAGGATTTAAATTTGATTGGAACATTTTTATCAATCATACAGGTGACAGAGGTGAAGAACCTGGTGACCAAAGAAGTAGTGGAAAAGTGTGGTGAGTCAACGGAAATCTGTTTATAAGAAATATAATACTTGGGGTGCTATATATATTTATTAAAAAAAAACATGGCTAAAAGGATTCTTCATTTTATGGGACAACTTTGCAACTCTTAAAATAACTCTACACAATGTGCATGACATTTACTTATATCTATTTTGAGAAGAGGACAAAATCATGTCTAAAACTGGCCATGTCTAATAAATTATATACCAAGGTCCACACACAACACTCAAACACTCAAACTACTAACAGCTCAGAACATCATGTCTTGTTGTGTTCATTCTGTTTAAACAGTATACAAACTTTTGCACTCATATAGTACAGTACCCCTCTATAGTAAAGCTATACCTAATAAATTGGCCACTTACCGTGTGGTCAATGTGTGGGTGGTTCATTATGTGCACTCTTTCCCCCATGTGTTTTTTCTCTATACAGTTATTTGCTCTAAAACTCCTGCTGTTGTAGTATGAGGACCCCATGGGTTCCACCATCTGTCATGTTCCACAGTGTTCTCAGTGAAACAGACTGCTGAACTAACCGGCTTCAGGAGTCATTCACAAACGACCTTAAAAGAACGAGAGAAAAAAAATTCATTAACACACATGAAACATGTGACACTTTTTTATGTTTCATCATTAAAAGAGTCTGAAATGAGAATGAGGTTCTAAGAACATCCAGCGAATCGAACAAATGATACAGTGTGTGATGACATTTCTGTCTTCTGTTCGATCAAGGGAAAGATCAAGTGTACCCTCCTGTGATGAACACCAAAGATCAAGAAGAAGAGAGTGTCCTGAAAGAGGACAAGGGAACGGAGGAGTCCCCTCTCATCCACATGGAGCAAACCACTGCTTCACCGGTGGTTTCACACACCGAGTTAAACTTTGTGTATGATAACATCACAGGTGAGCATTCTGATCATCAGGGAAGTCATTTTAAGCTTTTGATATTCATAACACATTCACAATCAGTGAACTAAACAATGCTGGAGGTTTTTTAAAGGCTTAAAACTCATAAAGTGATGATTAGATGTTTCATGTAGTGTAATCTTTACAGCCTCTTTATTAGGTTGTAGTTTCTTTTTACTATCGTCATTTTCAGGAAGCTTTGAGACATCCAGTATAAAGATTTAAATTACATTCCTATTAATTTAGGTGTCACAAATTGTCCCTCCCATTGTATGGCACATATCAGAGTAAAGAGGAAGCTGCGAATGCCTTTGTGCTTCATCTTGGTCCTGTCTCTGCCCCTGTGCTGTCACTAGTCTATTACATATTGTGCTTAAAGTTTCTTGGTTAATGATGTTCCCTGGTGGATGCTGCCAATCTGTTCTTTTGACTTTCACTGTGAATTAAGAGTATTGTATTCACCTTTGGCAGCCTCAGTGGCAGGTTTGTGGGAGTTGGCCGAGCTAATTCTCTCCAAATCCCCCCCCCCCCAAAAAAAAAAAAAACATGTAAAGAAACATGTAAGGAACCATGATAAAGTGCCTGCCAGAGTCAGAGTGCCCTCCAAGTCACGAAAATAAAAATGCCCTATAGTCTCCCCTGCATTTTAGCTTTAAGATGAAGTGCCCTATAGTCTCCCCAACATGTTAGCTACTGTATAAGATGAAGTGCCCTACAGTCTCCCCTACATGTTAGCTATAAAATGAAGTGACTTATAATCTCCCCTACATTAAAAAAAAAAGTTAAAGTGCCCAATAGTTTCCCCAACATGTTAGCTACTGTATAAGTTGAAGTGCCCTATAGTCTCCCCTTTATTTAAAAAAAGATTAAGTGCCGTATAGTCTCCCCTAAATGTAAGCTATAAGATGAAGTGCCTTATAATCTCCTCTACATTTAAAAAAAGATGAAGTGCCCTATAGTCTCCCCTACATGTTAGCTATAAGATGAAGTGCCCTATAGTCTCCCCAACATGTTAGCTACTGTATAAGATAGTGCCCTATAGTTTCCCTTCCATTTAAAAAAAAAATGAAGTGCCCTATAGTCTCCCCTACATGTTAGCTATAAGATGAAGTGCCCCAACATGTTAGCTACTGTATAAGATAGTGCCCTATAGTCTCCCTTCCATTTAAAAAAAAGATGAAGTGCCCTATAATCTCCCCAACATGTTAGCTACTGTATAAGATAAAATGCCCTATAGTCTCCTTTCCATTTAAAAAAAGATGAAGTGCCCTATAGTCTCCCCTACATGTTAGCTATAAGATAAAGTGCCTTATGATCTCGCCTACTTAAAAAAAGTTGAAGTGCCCTATAGTCTCCCCTCTATTCAAAACAAGATAAATGTGCCCTATAGTCTCCCCTCTATTTAAAAAAAGATGAAGTGCCGTATAGTCTCTCCTAAATGTAAGCTATAAGATGAAGTGCCTTATAATCTCCCCTACATTTAAAAAAAATGAAGTGCCCTATAGTCTCCCCTACATGTTAGCTATAAAATGAAGTGCCTTATAATCTCCCCTACATTAAAAAAGACAACGTGCCCTATAGTCTCCCCTGCATGTTAGCTATGAGATAAAGTGCCCTATAGTCTCCCCTCCATTTAAAAAAAGATGAAGTGCCCTATAGTCTCTCCTAAATGTAAGCTATAAGATGAAGTGCCTTATAATCTTCCCTACATTTAAAAAAAAGATGAAGTGCCCTACATGTCTCCCCTAGATGTTAGCTGTGAAATGAAGTGCCTTATAATTTTGCCTACATTAAAAAAAGATGAAGTGCCCAATAGTCTCCCCGACATGTTAGCTACTGTATAAGTTGAAGTGTCCTATAGTCTCCCCTCTATTTATAACAAGATGAAGTGCCCTGTAGTCTCACCTCTATTTAAAAAAAGATGAAGTGTTGTATAGCCTGCCCTAATTGTAAGCCATAAGATGCAGTGCCATATAGTCCTCTACATTAAATTTAAAAAAAGATGAAGTGCCCTATAGTCTCTACCGTATGTTAGCTGTGAGATGAAGTGCCTTATAATCTTCCCTTATTAAAAAAAAAAAAAGTGCCCTATAGTCTCCCCTGCATGGTAGCTATAAAATAAAATCCCCTATAGTCTCCCTTGCATGTACCTATAAGATGAATGGCCTAATAGTCTCACCTACATTTTGGAAAAAACATGAAACGCCAGATGAAATGCCTGACTTGATTGCTCCCAATCAAGTCAGAAAAAGATTTTAAAAAGACATTTGCATGTCACAAATGGGTTGATGTGCCCTACAATCTCATTTACATGCTAGAAATAGGATAAAATGCCCTAATGTACGTTCTCTCCTACACGTAAGAAATAAGGAGTCCTATCGTGTTCCTGGCACATTAACTATAAGATGAAGTGCCCTATAGTGTTATCTACATGTTAGAAATAAGATGCAGTGCTCTATGATCTTCACTACATGTAGAAGAATGAGATTATGTGGGCTATAGTGTGCCTTACATGTGAGAAAATGAGACATATCCTGAATTTTAGAAAAAATATCTCCACTGCATTTAAAAATAGGCCTAATCAAATTATGTGCTTTATTGTCTTCCCACATAGGAGAAAGTGAGATGACAGATAAAAAAAAAATATTGTGTTTATTTCTTTCTTTCTTTTTGTCATGGATGCTAAGATTTTTATCAGTTTTCAACACAGAGAAGGTGACTAAACAGGTAACATAAACCTGTTACCTAAACAGGTAATTCCATGTATGTAGAAGAGTATCTGCTATAAAGAAATTGTGTTTTTTCTGATTTGAACACAGTGATGTTACAATTGATGTCACACACTTCCACTATGACCTCAGTCTCCTTAAAAACCAGCAAAGGGAAAGTTGAAAAAGATCAAAGAAATTTAGCGGTTTTCTCCTTCATGTTAAATTCACCACAGAGACTAAATATAGTTTTGACAGTACATTTACAGGAGCTTTAAGTCTAGGCTAATCATCCAGAAAATGTTCATGCTGTGCTCTTCCATTAATGTCCCAGGGAAACAGGAAGCAGTGATAGAGCGTGAACGAGAAGTTTCTGCATGGATCAGTGAATAAACAGCCCTCAGGACTGGCAGTGGCAAATCAGCCTTAAACTAACATGCTGGCTTTCATTAAGACAGGACTTAGCAGTGTTTTATCTCTGTGCTGTTAAGTAATGCTATTTAGGATATTCAGCTTAAAAGGCAAAATCATAAATGAAATCAAAATTTGTTAAAAGAGTAAGAATATATACAGTACCAGTCAATAGTTTGGACTCACTTTTTTTGATTAGTGATTTATTTTCTACATTTTAGAGCAGCACTGATCTCCCTGGACAACAATCAGATCACTTCTTCAGCCACTGCCCACAATCTTGGGATAACTTCGGACAATCAACTGTCATTTTCCCCATACTTTATCAACTTTACTCGCTATGGTCGATTTCTTCTTTACAACAATTCGACCATTTCTTTCTTCACAGGCTTGTTCAGTCCCTTGATATTTCAAAACTGGACTACTGCAGCTTACACCTAGCAGGCCTGCCTCTGTCCATCATTTGTCCACACTGCTCTGCAGTCCCACCATCTCTCAGGGATCGAGGAAGACTATTTTCTGTTCTGGCACCTAGGTGGTGGAATAAACCTCCTCTAGAGTGTCTGGCAATCTTTAAAAGACGACTTAAGAAACATATCTTGGGTTTAAAATTAAAACAACCATTGAATTATAAGTGGTGTCCGAGTTTTGTCAGTGTAAAATGTCACATACACACACATACTCACTAGCATTTAAGATGCTGGCCTTTCCAATATTAGACTGTAAAAAGGCCACTGCTAATGTTTAAATCTTGAGTTGAGTAAATAGAACCATCAGCTGTACCAACTGCACATATGATTAATATATTGATGATCAATATTTTTACCTTACAGAAGCTGAAAACCAAAAGTGGATGCAGACTCAGAGAGATCGAAGACATGCCCTCAAGGTGGCACCAGGTATTTAAAATAATGGGTATAATATCAATCCATTAGGTCAGGTGAAGGCCTTCTAGTAAATAGGTTTCTTAAAAACACAGTGATAAACTGATTGTAAACATACTACATGTGAGTGGTGTATATGATTGTGGTGTACAGTATATGATTGTGGTGTGTATGATTGTGGTGTGTATGATTGTGGTGTATATGATTGTGGGCAGTAAATTTACCACCTAAAAAATCCCATAGGCTTAGCATTGATGGATTCTACCACAAAGCAAAAACTTTGATGAAATATTAAATTTATCACATTTGAAGAGGCTTGTAAGCTGTGTCGGAACACGCCCCACTAGAAAGTAAAAGTTTTACCCTTGGGGCGCAAGAGGTGCCCAAATTTGCCCCATTGACATATAATGGTGAAGGTACCCTCCACTGAAACAGGAAGTGCTCACAGCATTTCCCGCTAAAGTAACTTCCATAGAAACTTTGAAACTAAACCTAATTGTCATAGAGACATGGGGGTGTGGGCTCATTTTATTCAGGGAACCAATAAGTCTCTCCGGATCTGTGAGCACCTCCATGGACTCTTTAGAGCAGCTCCATGGACTGTCATTATTAAAGGTCCAGATGCCTGAGTTTTGCCACAGCAAGCACCACTCACATTTTCTTTAGAAAATGTATTTGTCTACAGTCGTCTATTGATTATTTTTTAACTTTTTAGTACAAAATAGGTCAAATGACACAATGTATTGTTGCCCTCCTGTGCAGATTCATGTCTTGAGCCGATGTCCGAGGGCCACTGCTCAGAATACGTGTTGCTCTGGTACTTTCACCCGAGCTCTGGAGCATGTCGGCCCTTCGTCTACAGCGGCTGTGGAGGAAACGGAAACCGATTCAGCACGAAGCACGACTGTCAGACTTACTGCAGCCCGGGGCGGAGGGGTAACGCATCACCCCCCAAATAATACACTAATACAGAGCAATCAGAATATCAAACACTGTATGCAGATTTACTGCAGTATCACTCTGCCTTGTTAAAACGTGTGTGTGTGTGTGTGTGTGTGTCTCATTTACTCAGATCCTCGGTCCTGATGACAGCACCTGCTGATGGGCCACAACTATAGGAGCCATTTAATCCCATGATTAATGATGTCATTTTGTATATTGTGTTACTTTCATGACTTGTTAGTTATTATTTTGTTTTTAAAGTGTGAATTTATGGTCACTGCTGTACATGATTAGTTTTTCTATAGTTGAAAGTTTTTTGAATGTATTTAACTTCTCATTTGTGAACACTGTACATCATATCTGCTTATTAAGAGCCATATTTTATTGCACTGTGGCATCAGGATGCAATTACTCCCTCTGCTATGTGATCATAGAAGTCCTTATCTAAATGTTTACTGCACATTTTCAATACATTTATACGTGTTTTAAATCACACAGCCATGATTATTAACACGTTCTGGTCATTTTGCACTAAACACTTTAGTGTTTTTTTTTAATGATTTCACTTCAGCTAGTTCTTTTTTCAATTTCTAAGCATATTAAAATGGCTTCACAGAGACATTGTTGAAAAGTTATGATGCTCAGTGTGCGTGTGCTTGTGTGTGTGTGCATGCATGGGTGTGTATATATACGTGTTTGAGTGTAAATGCGTGGGTTTACATCGTGACCTCTCACGCCTGTGTATAAACTCTGCCATATTGGCTTTGCTTCAACTCAATTTGTTGAGTCGTGTCTGGAGAGAGTCTCCTGGGGCCCAGACAGAGAATCCTCAGAGAACTGGACATTTTTAGTCTGTGTGTGTGTGTGTGCAAGTTCCAATGGACTATGGATATCCCACCCATCAATGTCCTACCAATTTCTCTCATTAGTTTATACACTTTTCTAGCCTGAGGTTCTTCTGTGAGGTATAAAGCACACATTTTGAATTCCATCCTAACTTTTAACCTTCATTTATAATATATGAATATTTTACAGTGTTTTCTTTGTTTCTTGTCTCGTGTGTGTTTTGTTAATGCAGTGTGGGCCAGCACTCCAGATGAAGGCACAACAAGACGAGAAAGTCTCCAAGTGTTTTAGGTGATTCCCAAAGCTAAACATGGCCATGAGAGGGAGAGAGAGAGAGAGAGAGAGAGAGTACAGGGAAATCGAGAGACAGAAAGCAAGGGAGAGAGACAGAGACATGTAGAGATGGTGAGAGATACATATACAAACAGCCAAAACACAGTACCGGTGCTGATATGTATGTTGTACATATAATACAGAAAATGTGTGTGTAAAAGAAGCTACTTCTGAAGGTTATGTGACGTGGAAGTGACCAATTCGCTTCCCTAAAAAATTCAAGTTGCTAACTTTATCAGTTTTGGAGAGATGATTTTATATGAGCCCCAACATTTTTCAGCATTACATTGTCTCGCTTCAAACAGTAATTATTTAAAATGCTAATTATTCATATTTCTTTATCAGTATTGAAACTAAAATTAATGTAAGCTTCTACAGTATGACCTGTAAAAACCTTTGCTTAAATTAAAGCACTCTGTGTACAATAAGGGGTTCGCCAAAAAAAATCTGTAGTGTCTGTAACCACGTCCAATTCATGTTGCAATATCTTCACAACTTTGCATTTTAGAATAATACACTTTTTCAGGTTTATGTCTTTTCATGTGAAATCTAAACAGGCCAAGTGTAATCTGATTGACAGTTAAGATCGTTGAAAGATTTGAATTCAAAAAAGGTTCCGGACACTAAAACATAAAAGGCCATGAAACTGTATTTAGCAAATTTGTTTCTTTTTATCTGACACAAATATTAAATGTGTTTGCGTATTTACAAAAAAAACAAAGCATGGATCAGGAGATAAAGAGAGTTACGTGTTATAAAGAAAAATGGTGTTATATGATCAGATCTAAAAAATCACTTTCACCCAGGTGAGACACTTTTTAGCACAGATACCATGTTTTGGCTAAAATAGAAAGAGAGGGGTGGACAGAAAGAGGAATCAAGAAATAGATGAAGAGGGTGAGAGGGAAAGATATCAGCCAAGCTCCCTATCTGCTCCAGGGGGCGCTGTATCCTATACTGACCTCAACTTCCTAACTGGAATATGTAAAAAAAAAAAAAAAAGCTGTAAGCTACATGTAACAAATAACCAAATCTTAATCCTATAGTATGGAATTTGTTTGCTAACTAGAATAAAACATTTGTCAAATTCCTGCAACAAAGTGACAAATCCGCATAATATTTGCCATTTGGGCTTGAGTCAGAGCACACACTCCTATGTTTTAGTACAACACTTACGTTTAACGAGTCTGATGAAAGACCTGGACCTTAGAACTCAATCGGCCGTGCGCATTGTGGATCACATTTTGGTCAGGGTCTGAGTAGGATACACTGCAGATTTAATGCGGTGAATCATACACATATACATAAACTTATTTCAATTTAGAGACTAGTTCATCTACTAGCATGTATTTGGAACGCGTATGGACTTAAAGAGTGTGATCACACACCGTGGAGCTACTGTATATGAGATATAATTTTTTTTTTTTTTCTTGTATTGTGTAAATCTTTTTGATTTTAAAATCATCAGCGCCCCCACTAGTAATATTTGGTGAAGTTTTTGATGAGTGAGATAACTCACTCAGGAAGGGTCTCAATATAGAACTGCTTTATAATCTTTAGATCACTCTTAACCTCCTGGCAGAGGTGTCCACTCACTAGTTGACAATATATATTTTTTCACACCGTTAATCTTTTTTGAATGCTGCAATACAACCACAAATTGTCAGTTTAAGCCCTCAAAATACTGAAGTAAAGAGTTTCCTTGGTAAGCGTGCAGATGGTAGGCATTTTATATACAGAGTCGCCCAAAAGAGGCAAAAAGTTTTATACTGGACACACTGTCACACTGTCTTATCAGTGCTTTCCATTCAAGCCTGCTGTCTCCTGGTCACTGCTGTGCAGGTGTGAATGTGTAACATCAGTTCCTTTGTAACTGCGATGCGAGCAAAAGCGGACACCCTGCTTGTGATCTGGAGCAGCACACAGTAATTTGTGATTCGTTTTTTGGGGTTTGAGGGTGAGCTTCAACAGAAGATTTACATAAACACAATTTGGAGCGATACTCTAACGAGACACAGATTTCTCACTACGAGCCTGAGAGTAAACAGCAGAGTACAGAACAGAAACAATCACAGACTGAGAAAAAGTTCAAAAGTCAACCATCAGCTGAAAAATTGATGTCGATGTTAAAGCATCCTCCCTATAGTCCTAATCTCGCTGCGTTTGACTTTCACCTGTTTGGTCCCCTGAAAGCAGCCCTACAAGGACGGAGATTGACTTCTGATGAAGAAGTGGAGGAAATGAAGGTTGGTTGTGCCTTTGTCAGTGGATTTTTATAAATTTTCATTTCTCAGTTGCTCCACAACACTTTGATATTTCTAATTAAGTAATAAGACATCGGTGTTGTTTGTGATGTGCCTGCCACGTTTCCTGGTTAAAAAGTCCTTCACAAACTTGAGACAGCTTCCCGATCCAGCCATCAGAAGGATTTAAAAAGTGTTAATTCACCCTTTTATGGGAACCTTTACATTGTGTGTATGTATGAAAACGTGTCTTGTGTGTAGACACCACACATCTTAATGAGAGAGCTGTAGAGTTGTGAACTGTTTGACCGTAGAGTGACCGTACAGGGACCACCATGCCCATGGGTGATCATTAAAACAGCCTTTTGACCTAACGAGTCTTCTTTTGGATGTGCTTTAATTACAAAACCCCTTAATTGCTGTTCATGCTGATGGACTACAAAGCAAATAGACCTTAGAGGTTCTAAACGATTAAACTGCGCTTAACAAGTGCTTTTTATATACTATTCCTAATTTCTGTCATTAAATGTGAAGCATTTATTGGTTTTTAATGATTGAAAGTAAAATAATCTAAATTTGAATGAGGACATGATTCGATACTAGGAATGTGAAAATGTATTGGAATTTCAAAATATCGGGACACATTAATGACACAGTGGTTATGACGTATTGTGGTCGTCAGTTACTTTTTAGTTTTTGCTGAATGATAATAGAACAGAAGTGAATAGACATCCATGGACGTCCATACACAGGGTTTTTCCTCTTTTACTCGGCAGAGGCGCAATCGCTTTTTTTATTTACAATAACAGTCTCGCCTGTTTAATTCAATGATTTATTTGAAATTTTATTTGTATGGCGCTTTAAGCAGTTGTCATTGTTGCAAAGCAGCTTTAGAGAAACAAAAGAAAATTATGGGAATGTGTATTAAATGTGAAAAATCTGTATGAATCAAATTGTCCCTGATGAGCGAGCCAAAGGCAACGGGGCTGAGGGTAAAACTCCCTGAGATAGCAATAGCAAGAAATGTTGAGAGGAATCAGACTCAGAAAGGAACCCATCCTCATCTGGGTGATAATGGATGGCAGGAATTGATCTGCATCATACTGTATGTTAGGAGGCTGGAAGTTCAGTATAACAGGAGATGTGTTTAAGTTAATATGGAGTCCAGTTTGTGATTAAAGGCTCAGATAGACTGTACGAGTGACTGCAGTCACGAATCCTCTTCATGGTAAAGTGGAAACGTCCCCAGTCACCACACGCATCCCAAACAGACCACACAAGTCATCCATGTGACGAGATCTTCAACCAGAAGCAGGCCACCAGGATGAGTCAGACAGGTCCCGAGGGATCACTCAGGAATTGCATGGACCCTTTATGTACAGTCGTGTGAAAAAGTCCTCTTCTTGATTTTTTTTTTTTTTTGCATGTTTGTCACACTTTAATGTTTCAGATAATTAAACAAATTTAAACATTAGTCAAAGATAATAAAAGAAAACACATCATGTAGTTTTTAAATGAAGATTTTTTTTATTATTAAGGGAAAACAAAATCCAAAAACTACATAGCCCTGTGTGAAAAAATGTTTAAACCCCTCCCTCCCAGATCAAAACCACTGCTGAGCAAAAAGAACATAAAGGATCATCTCAGTTTTGCCAGAAAACATTTTGATGATCGGCAAGACTTTTGGGAAAAAACTCTGTGGACTGATGGAACAATAGTTGAACTTTTTGGAAGATGTGTGTCCCATTATGTGGGCATAAAAGTAATACCGCATTTCAGAAAAAGAACAGTGGTGGTGGTGGTAGTGTAATGGTCTGGGTCTGTTTTGCTGCATCAGGACCTGAAAGATTTACTGTGATAATTGAAACCATGAATTCTGCTGTGTACCAAAATATCCTGAAAAAAATGTCTGGCCATCTGTTTGGCTAAAGTTAAACAAAATGAAGATTTTGGAGTCAAAGTCCTGACCTGAATCCAATTGAGATGCTGTGGCATGACCTTAAAAAGTCGGTTCATGGTCGAAAACCCACCAGTGGGGCTGAATTACAACAATTCTGCAAAGATGAGTGGACCAAAACTCCTCCACAGCGCTGTAACAGACTCATTGAAAGTTTCTCAAAAACACTTGATTGCAGTTGTTGCTGCTAAGGGTGGCACAACCAGTTATTAGGTTTAGGGGGCAAACACTTTTTTACACAGGGCTATGTAGTTTTGGATTTTGTTTTCCCCTTAATACTAAAAATCTTTATTTAAAAACTGCATGATGTGTTTACTTGTGTTATCTTTGACTAATATTTAAATTTGTTTGATGATCTGAAACATTAAAGTGTGACAAACATGCAAAAAAATAAGAAATCAGTAAGGGGGCAAACACTTTTTCACATCACTGTATATCCTGATCAGCCATAATATTAACGCATTAACATTGATTTTCAACTATACACAAGTAAAACAAGGCTTACCCTTGCACCCGAAGCTCATCCAGCAAACTTACCCTTTGTCAAAAACCATGTTTCCATCATAGACCCCGGCTCTGTTTACTAAATGGACATCAGTCTGCTTCCTATTTTTAATGAAGAAGGAAAGGTTAGCAAACTTGTTTTTGACGTTGTTACTGATGTGTTAAATTAATTTCCCAAACTAAAATGTCACCATGCTCACGGTATCGGTTAGTGACTCATGTAGGCTGTAAAAAGATGGAGACTGTTGCTTCAGGAAAGCTGATAATGTTTAAAAAAAAATATAATAAAGTTATAAAAATAAATTAATTAAATAAAGTTTTTACATGCTTTCAAGCCAAAGAGTTTATTCTTTTAATACTTAATGTAATACATCTTAGCTAGTACTTGTTTTTTTTAATGGGGAAATAATAATAATGATGTTTTATATATATATATATATATATATATATATTTATTGTTAAATCCCTGTTAACATTATATTTTGTTGTTTTACAGTCAGAGTAGTTTAGGTTAATCTTGTCTCTTTCAGCTGCTTTTTTTTTGCACTTGATTCTCTTCTGATTCAAAATATTTTACTTCACTGACCTGAGACACTTCACACATCTTTCACATTCAGTGGATTTTTCATGTTTGTGTGTTTTATGTTTTTATTAGTATATCGTTTTTGCTTCTGAATCCCCTATTTTATCATATAGCGCATTTTATTTTATTTTTATACAATTTCTGAAAGGATTTCTATCATGTGATTTTAATTTTCATCACATATCCCTTATCACGTGTTCAATTTGATGCCAAAGCATTGTTAAATGCACATATTCACATATTTCTTACTCACGTGGAAAAATATACACTGCCTGGCAAAAAAGACATGCTTTCTAAGATTTAATTCAGTCAACTTTAGCTTTGTTAACAGCACACAATGTAGTGGCCAGTTCATGATTGATTCCTTATGCTTCCAAAACCACTGGAGTTTCTTTGCCATCAGGGACGAAAACTTCCATAAATGTAATAATCTGGTCATTCAGTACATTCAGGTGGTCAGCAGACTTCATTTTATTGCCACATAACGTTGCTGAGTCTAGACCTGAGCAACTGAAGCAACTCCAGATCATAACACTGTCTATAGAGGCTTGTACAGTGGACACTATGCATGATGGTGCATCACTTCATGAGCTTCCCTTCTTACCCTGACACGCCCATCACTCTGGAATAGACTCAATCTGGACTCATCAGATCACATGACCTTCTTCCATTGCTCCATTCATTATGCTCTTTAACAAAGCCAAGCCTTTTTATCTTCTGATGAGTCTCACTAACAAGTGATTTTCTTATGGACACACAGCTGTTTAGTCCAAATCCAATGCTTCTGTTTTTTACTGTTAATTTTTGACCATGCAACTTCATCAAGTGTTTAAGTGATTTCCATTCATGATTGTTTTTTGACCACATTTCTTCTACGAAGTTGACGGCTCAACAATATCCTTCCAGGCTTTCGTAATGTGTTGAAGTGTTCTTAATCCAGATACAGTCATTGTACATGCAGCCCAATAATCTGAACCTCCTGAAATGGCAATGGAGATTTTTGCCCATGCAGTGTATGATGGAGTGACATGTCCATATATATATATACATACATATATATATATATATATATATATATATATATATATATATATATATATATATTTGAGCATGTTATCAAAAGCATTGCACAGAATTAAGACTGTAAATTAAAAATAAAAACAATCCTATGAATAAAGTTTAATTAATATATAAAATTAAAATAGGTAGATAGGTAAATAGATAGATAGATAGATAGATAGATAGATAGATAGATAGATACCTCAGACTTGATTATGTGACTAAGCAAGAAGGGGGAAATAGTAAAACTCCATTAACTCCGTCATTACGTCATGAACTGTGCACATTCCTGGACACCGCGCTTGAATATTTACAGCAATTTGGGACGTGTGTGACGTTACTGCTGGTGTAATCGGGCTGTGCTAAATAATGGCACCCCGCCGCGTGCACTCTCCGTCCGTGCGCCATCTGCTTTAGTGTTGAGCGGAGGGAGCGCGCGCTGCGCATTAACCAAAAGGAACTTTGTGCTGCGCGCGACACTGACTTTAGCGCCTTCAGATCTTTCTTCTGTTCTTCTTGTTTTTGTTTTATTCTTCAGCTGATCAGATTTTGGAGGCTTATCAAACCGCAGAAGCAGGTACATTTATAATAATGATGATTTTATTAGTAACTAGTTTGCCGTGTCTCTATTTAACTTCAGGACAGACAGACAGAAGGATGTGTTGTAGTTTGCCTCTACCAGACTGTACATAATTAAAGTGGTGCATTATAAAGTTTGTTAGCAGTAGTTTATGGTTTGAAATCCTCAGTTAAGATTGTTTTTGTCTTTAGTGACATGATGGTAAAGCGGAGCAGTTTATTGTTTTAATGTATTTTTGTATATCATACGATTTTGTCTTTATGGTCGTGGTCAGGTTTGTGGATGAATCTCCAGTGTTGTATAGCATCATTTCCTGATCGACACGTGTGTGTTTGTGCCCGACAGGAGAGCAGAAGGAAGATGCAGCCGCTAAGGACGCTCCTCCTCGTACTGGCCGTGCTCTGCACTCCGGTCTCCAGCCTCTGCCTGCGCGACGCCTACGACTCGGGTTTGCTCTGCGACGACGGCGAGCTGGACAGGGAGCGCGTCGTGAACGCGCCCGAGGACGAGTCGCGGTCGGAGGAGTCCCGGGAGCGGCGGACTTTACCCGGCTCCAGCTACAAGTTTCTGAGCCACACCCTGCTCAGGAGCAAGCTGTACGGCCACGGCGCGAGGAGTGACCGGCGCAGCAGGGTGACCCTGTCCCTGGACGTGCCCACCAACCTGATGAACGCGCTCTTCGACATCGCCAGAGCCAAAAGCCTGCGCGCCAAAGCTGCGCACAACGCGCGCCTCATGGCGCAAATCGGCAGGAAGAGGTGAACCTCCTGCGCGCTCCACGGCCTTTTTACTTATTCATTTACTTATCGGTTTGTTTGTTTGTTTATTTATTTATTTATTACCTGTGTGTGTGTGTGTTAATTAACATTATTTTGTGGCCTCACGTATTAGCAATAAGCACAGCACGGACATGTCGAGTGAGTGTATAAATCTGATCCGAGGACATTCTGGAACGCTTTACGTGGCTCTTCGTGAATAAATTATTTTTTAAAACATCACCAGAATCTCTATATGGTTTGTATATATAAATATGTTGTCTGTGTCTCCCTTAATAAGACGATAAAGATAACTGATCTGTTCTTGTGTAGGAATACAGTGCAGCAAAACAGTATTTACAAGGAATAAATAAATAAATAAATACTAATAATAATCCAGATGGTTTTTTTAATATATATATATATATATATATATATATATATATATATATATATATATGTTTAACTTCCTTAATTATATAGATAAAGCAACATTCTTGACATTCCTATACAGAAGCTGGTATTAAAGAGTTTACAAAGTTCCAGTGTCTATCTAGAACTAGATAAAGATAAATGAACAGAGAGAGAGAGAGAGAGCACAAACGTTTTTGAGTTGATTTACATTGAATATTTTCTTAAATAAAACATCTATCACTGTAAACATATGCATGAAAGGGTTAATGTTTGTAAACAAAGTGACCAGGTGATGGCACAAGTCTCACACACTCACCTAAATACTTCATTGATAAAAAAACCCAGTAATGTATAATTATATATATATATATATATATATATATATATATATATATATATATATATATATATATATGTCGTGCTATTATATGTATACTGTTTTTATCAATGAAATGATGAAATTGTATATATATATATATATATATATATATATATATATATATATATATATATATATATATATATATATTATTTCATTGATAAAAACAGTATACATATAATATATAACATTAACCCTTTCATGCATATATATATATGCACATACTAAAACCTGTTACTGTGCTGGTGCCACAAGTGCACATCCTTTCTTGCCAACAGTACAGGGAAACCTGGATATAATTTTATGATGTTATATTGAAGTTTTTTAGGAATTGAAAAATAAAGTGTATTAATCAGCCTTAATTAGAAAATATGGTTCACTGGTGCACTTTTAAGTAGATTAATACTTTATAGGTACTCACCACATGCACTTTTCACAGGTAAAAAATGGACAGTTTGAGAGCAATAACAAGACTTTCACTCATTTTGGGCAAATTACTGTTACCAGACGGACAAGGTTGTCTATAATAAAACTTATTAAAATTATGATATGTTCTTCAGTTAGAAGCTTTGAACTAGCATTGGTTTTGCTGCATTCGTGAGCTGTGATGCATTTCAACATTAAAAAAAAAATAAGCAGAGAGTTGAGAGAGAATTGAGAGACATGAGATGGACATGTACTGTTCCCACACAATGCCCAAACCCCAGCCACTGGATGCACTGCCGGTCCTAAGCATGGATAAAATGGCGAGTTTCATCAGGAAGGACATCTGGTATGAAAACCTGTGCCAAGTTGTGTGCAGATTAAATGGTCCGCTATATTATGGTGACCCTTCAATAGGAGGAGGTCATAACCTGAAAATGGTGCAATTCTGAGCATGAGCGAATAAAAGTTTTAGTAAGCTTCAGTCATGTGCAAGTCATGTTTTAATGATCTTCAAATAAGATCTTTAAGCAAATCTTGATAATTCCTTGAAAGTAATACAAGAATGTTAGAAAGCTTGTAAAACTGCACACATTGTTCATTTGCAAACTAGCAAGTGTTTCATGATATACATCAGTTTAATTTTATTTGTATAGCATGTTAAACAACAAACATTGTTACAAAGCAGCAAGATATACAGAAAGATATAAAGTCCAGCTATGAATTTGACATTTTTAAGTTTATCCCTAATAAACAAGCTAGGGTCAATTTACAGTACCAGTCAAAAGTTTGTACACACCTTTAAAGTCAGTTTTTTTGTATAATTATTTATTTTCTACTTTCTAGAATAATACTGCATTTTTTTCTAAACTATATAACTTTTAACTAAGTAAACTGGCTAACTAACCTACAGAAGAAGAAAAGGTCAAGGGTGTTAGTTTAGAAACAGAAAGAGATGAAGGTTTGTACTGTAGGTGTTATCTCTTTTTAATATTATGTATGCAGTAAAATTAGTGAGTATAGCACTTATGTTAATTCACCTTTATTAGCTTACATAACACTGCATATAATTTAATATTTAATTTTATAATTTTATGTTACCATAGGTAAAGCAAAAGTTAACTCTTTGTAAACTTAATGTAAACTAACTAAACGTCAAATAATATTAATCGTTTTATTTATAATAATACATACAATGTGTCATTGTCCCTTACTTTACATTATACATACTTTACATTATACATACTTTACATTATACATACATAATAATACATACATAGAGCCTCCAATAACTAACTGGACTCCATATTAACATCAATTAACATCAACTGTTATGCTGAACTGCCTTCCAACTAACACACTGTATGACTGCAGATCAATTCCTGCTCTCTGTTTTACCCAAATGAGGATGGGTTCCCTGTTGAGTCTGGTTCCTCTCAAGGTTTCTTCCTATTACCATCTCAGGGAGTTTTTCTTTGCCACTGTCGCCCTCGGCTTGCTCACCAGGGACAAACTGACTATTCTGATTCATACATATTCACATTCCATACGAACTTAAACAATTCTTTTGATTGTGTAAAGCTGCTTTGCGGCAATGAATTTTTTTTTTTAAGTGCTATACAAATAAAATTGAATTGATTTTTTTCCCAACTCTTGAAGCCTTGCATTTGTTTGCTTTCATAATTTTATTTTCAATAAAAAGTTATTATCAACAAAATAATAATACGGGGGGGGGGGAGGGGGCGGGGGGGCGGGGGCTGTCATATAATATCACTGTCCCTTACTTCTTGTTGTTGTTGTTGTGTGTGTGTGTGTTTGTCATATAATGTGTCATTGTCCCTCACTTGTTGTGTGTGTGTGTGTTTGTGTGTGTGTGTCATATAAGGTGTCACTGTCCCTCACTTGTTGTGTGTGTGTGTAATGTGCTCTCTCTGTGCTCCCCCAGTAGGTGGGGCAGTTAAAGTCAGGAATGATTTTATTGAATTTGTTCACGACATAAGATAATAAGACATAAGACTTAATAAGACTTAAGATAAGATAAGATAAGATAAGATAAGATAAGATAAGATAAGATAAGATAAGACAATCTGGACCCTCAGTCAGGAAGTGCAGCTCTGCCTCTATTTTATTGTACACTCACAAACTCTTATTTGAGACTTTTATTTTGAAAGACCTCCCGCCGGCCGCCATCTTGGATCTCCGGGAGCTTTGACTGCAGCAGCTGACGTGGAGCTGAGACTCGGAGAGAGTGAGAGTGAGAGGGAGACCGAGGCGCTGAGTTCTCACACTTATTATCCTCAACATTCCTTAAAATGATCAAGAAATTTGATAAGAAGGACGAGGAGGCGGGTGAGAACTCGTTTTAATTCGTTTTGCTCGTTTTATTCTGCGTTGTTGGTTGAGACAAATCGGTATGAAGTGTTTTAGACGTTAGCTTAGCTCAGTGCGATGCTAGTTCAGCTAATTAGCTAAGATTTCTCTTTAGTAAACCTTCTTCAGGCTGTTAATATAAACGATATTAATGTCTCATGCGCTTTAGTACAAACAAATAAATGCTCTTCTATAGTATATATTCTATATCTAACTAACCAGCATTGTCACAACCAGCTAACTTATTTATCATATGCTTTTAACTGAGTCAACTGTCTAACTAACCTGTACATTATTAATCTGACATTATGATGATGATGATTGTAATAATAATAATAATATTAATTAATTAATTAATAAAGTGCATGAAGTGTGATTTTATTTCTGCTTGATCATGTGACACATCACAGACTCTACAGTAAACTATTACCAGTCTAACCTCACACTGATCATCACTTATTGTGTGTGTGTGTGTGTGTGTGTGTGTGTTTTCACAGGAAGTGGCTCGAACCCGTTTCAGCACCTGGAGAAGAGCGCTGTCCTGCAGGAGGTGAGGAGACACGGGTCCGATCCGAACAGAAAGACCCGACACACTTCTATCCCTTAGATCAGTCTAATGTTGTGTCTTTGACTGCTCGGGGTTTTGGGTTAGGATTTGAGTTGGTGTTTTTTATTATGTGACTCTGGTGTTTGAGTTGTTCTATTAAGGTTTTTTTTTTTTTTTTTCTAATAAAATGTGATTTAGATTTATTTATTTACTTGCTGGGTTTGGTGTTTTCAGTGTTTGAAGTTGGATTTTCGAGTTAAAGTATATTGCATTATTTTTTTAAGTTGGAATTTTTTGTGTATTGTAGTTTTTGACCCTATTCATTTTTAGTGTTTTTGAGTTGTATGAGTTTTGTGTAGGTGTTTTTTTTTTTTTTTTTTAGTTTTTACACAAAGTGTTTTTATACAAAGTGTGATTTGGATCTGTTCGTTTGAGTTGTTGTTATTTCGTTTGTAATTAAGTATTTGAATGATAAGTTTAAATTTGGTGTGTTTGAACTGTTGCATCAGAGTTTTGTGCAGGTGCATCTGTAGTTTTATTTTACTTTTTTCTTTTTTTAGTTTGATGTTTTGCAAGTTTTGGAGATGGGATTTTTGAGCTATATTACATTTTTTGAGTTGTTTTATTTATTTTGTTTGTTATATTAAGTTTATTTTTAGTTGTTTGGATTAATTTTATGGTGTTTTAGGTGTTATGCTTAGGTTTTTGCATTGTTTAAATTTGTTTTTAGACAGGTTAAGTTTTGTTTAGGTAGATTGATGTTGAAGCTGTTGAAATAGTTTACTATTAAAATAGGTATTAAGTTGTCAAGTTCAGGTTTTTGACTTGTAACCTGAGGTGATTTTTGAGTTGGTTTTGAAACATGTTTTTGAGTTGTTGAGTTTGTAGTTGTTTGGAGTTGGTATTCTAACATGTATTGCATTTTTTGAGTTATCAGATTTGTTTTGTTTGTTACGTTTAGTTTTTTAATTATAAAGTTGTGTAGTTTAGAATTTAAAGTCCTTGCATTTTCAAAATATAGACCTTTTTTTAAATTCAATTTTATTTGTATATTGTAATCATTTAAAGGTCCTTGAGTTGTTGGATTTTTGGATTTGGTATTCTGTGGTGATTTTGGGTTATATTGCCTTTTTAAAGTTGTTGAGTCTGGGTTTGTGAGTTGTAAAAAAAAAAAAATATATTGAAAGAAATTCCAAGGTATTTCAATAGGTACTTCTGGGTTTTGGGAAATCTTGGGTGGGTGGATTTGGTGGATTAGTGTTTTTTTCTTTTTTCATTTATTATATCAGTTATATCAGTTATTTAAGTCGAGTAGCTTTGTGACGGACCACATGGTACGGTGTTGTAATACTTTGTACATCTTTGTATTGTTTGGTCAGCTAGGGTTATTTTTTTCAAACATAACAGAGCTAACAGCAGCTTTTAGGCAGTCACTGAGTCTGCTGTGTGTATGTGTGGTGTGTGTCAGAGCAGTGTTAGTGATCAGTGTGTGTGTTTTCTCACAAGGCTCGCATTTTCAACGAGACTCCCATCAACCCACGGAGATGTCTCCACATCCTGACAAAAATCATCTACCTGCTCAACCAGGTGAGTGATCTCAGCTGACTACTACGTTTCCCTCAGCGTGTGTTTCGTGCTCTCTAAGGTGTTTGTGTCTCTCCGTCTCTGCGCAGGGTGAGCACTTTGGAACCACAGAGGCGACTGAGGCCTTCTTCGCCATGACCAGGCTCTTCCAGTCGAATGATGTATATGTCGCTGTGTTAAATTTTCACTCACATTTATTATAATAATAATAATTATTATTATAAATAATATATTTTAACCTTTCTTTCCTTGTTTGTGTAGCAAACCCTGAGAAGGATGTGCTACCTGACCATCAAGGAGATGGCTAACATCTCAGAGGACGTCATCATCGTTACGAGCAGGTTGCTGTCTCTCACGGTCACATGATGTCTGTGTGTGTGTTGACTGTTGAGAAGCTTTAACCTTACCAAACCTGTTTTTATGTGTGTATTTAGTCTTACCAAAGACATGACCGGTAAAGAGGATGTGTACAGAGGTCCTGCAATCAGAGCTCTCTGCAGGATCACTGACGTGAGTCCAACGTGTCTTCGTTACATGTTTAATACATCAGCGCTTTCTCTCACTTTCTTCAGTTTAAAGTTTTAGTTTGTTTAATTTGCTTATTTATTTTTAAATACATAAAAAATGATCCTCACTCCGGTTATATTAAAACTTCTGTTAGCTGCACTGTCTCATCAGAGCTTTTAGTTTAAGGCCGCTGTCTCTCCAGTCACTGATGTGCAGATGTGAACGTGTTACATCAGTTCATTTGTAACTGCAGTGTGAGCAAAAATGGACCTCCCACTAGTGATTTACATGAAAGAACCGCAGTGTTTGGATTCCTGCAAACACAATCTAAAGCGATACTCGAACAAGAAAAAATAATCAAAAGTCAAAACCATTAGCTGGGAAATTCATCAACGCTTACAGTTTTCTGTGATTCTTGAGGGCCAGAAGTATTGGAACAGCATCAGGAAAAAAGTTCAACAATCAACGGTGCTCATTACAGTCAGACGCTTATTGAAGAGCTGAAGACTAAACTTCAGTTTCATTTTGAGGTGTTAAATCGTCCTTCCTATAGTCCTGATCTCTCTTGATCAGACTTTCACCTGTTCACGTCCCCTTAAAGCAGAACTACAAGGACAAAGATTCACCTCTGATGAAAAATGAAGACAGTGGTGCATTCGTGTCTCGCAGCTCAGCTGTAAACATTTTTAATGAGGGAAAACGAAAGCTTGTGGACAGACGGACAAAGTGTATTGAAAAACAACTTATAATATAAATATATACATCAGAAATAATTAGCAGTCAGAACAGGATCAATGTCTAAATAACAAACTACAAAAAAAATAAATCCTGATGTTGGAACAAAACATACATTTCTGTTTAATAATTAAGGGATCAAATAATGTATATAAGATGCAGAAAAGGACACTGAAAAGCTACACACACATTTTTACTGTAAAAGAAAATTCACCACAGTGTTCATCATTATGTACAACCCTTAAGTCCATTAAACATATTTTATTTGTTGTTTATATATTGAGACTTGTTTTATTTTTGACTCTTGAATAAGTGTTTAAACAAGTAAATCTAAATTTAGTTTTAAAGTTCTTAGAAAAAAATAGTCTTAAACATCTTATCTAACTTTAATATTGAAAAAAACAAAACATGACTATAGCCGTAGAAGGAAAAAAAAACAAGGCAAGAAAAATGATGCGTTTGTCTTTTCTAAAAGTTAATTAAAATTAATTCTACAGCCAGAGTGCAAATGGTTTTTGACTCACCCTTGTACTTCATTTTAAATTAAAAACACCATCCTGTTATATGAAACTTTTGAGAACATGATTTTACACATTACTCACACACACATTATGTCTCTATAGACATTTTTACATTAATAGAAAAGTACTAATTTACTTAAATTAAAAATTTTGTCATAATTGTAATGCTATGAGCTAACAGCCCCCGGAGCCGGAGCCGTAGCTGAGCTCATTTTCTAGATGACGAATAAAAGTTTGTTTTAAAATGTCTGTCGTTGTTGCCATGACGTGTATGGGATGTATTCCGTTGTCTTGTAGACCACCATGCTGCAGGCCATCGAGCGCTACATGAAGCAGGCCATCGTGGACAAAGTGCCCAGCGTGTCCAGCTCTGCTCTCGTCTCGTCTCTGGTAAGACGGAGGACAGACTCCTGATTTAAGTCATGATGTCTGAATGATGAGCTCACTGTGGGCGTGTGTTTGTGTTTTCTTTTAGCACATGGTGAAGATGAGTTATGATGTGGTGAAGCGCTGGGTGAATGAAGCTCAGGAGGCGGCGTCCAGCGAGAACATCATGGTGCAGGTCGGGCGAGCGGCTTCTACTTTTTTCTTTTTATTTTTATTAATTAAAAATAAACAAACAAATAAATAAAAAAATACCCTTACACTTTGCATTTTGCCTCACAGTACCACGCCCTGGGCCTGCTCTACCACCTGAGGAAGAACGACCGCCTGGCCGTCACCAAGATGCTCAACAAATTCACCAAGTCGGGCCTGAAGTCTCCGTTTGCGTACTGCATGCTGATCCGCATCGCCAGCAGACTGCTGGAGGAGACCGAGGGAGGGTACGGCACAGTTAATCTCAATACACACACACTGCTGTTTAAAGATCAGCATGTTTTAAAATTACTTTAACCAGCTAACACAAGTCTCAGAGCGCCCTCGGTGTGTGTGTTAATGCTCCACACAGTCTTACTTTATTTCACTCTTTCAAATGCAGTATTTCAATGTCTGCTACTCCTAAGTCATAGAACGGGTGAGCAACAAACCAGGGAAGGAGCTCTTCTTATATGAGGTCACATTTGGGGGGAAAAATCTAAATGGCTTGTTTTAACCCTGGGCAATACAAAACTGGAAAAAAAAGAAGCAAGGATGTTTTTTAAGCACATGTTTTTAGTTTTGTTTTTATAATTCTAAAAAACAATTATTTGTATAAAAGTACTTCACAGGAGATACTGTACTGCTCATGTATGAATAGTTTAGAGCACCACCTGCAGGATCACAGAGGAACTGCAACATTTTACTGCCCAAAATGCAAACATATACTGTATATCGTTTAAGAAATTATGAACATTCCTTTTTTATACTTGAAGTCAGTGTCATGATACATGAATCGCCACACAAAAGATTCACTGAATCAAGTTTTATTTTTTTCCCTTTCCATGATTCTACACACCTGTGTGTTCTCTCACAGACACGACAGCCCACTGTTTGACTTCATCGAGAGCTGTTTGAGGAATAAGCACGAGATGGTGGTGTATGAAGCCGCTTCGGCCATCGTCCACATGCCCAACTGCACCGCCCGAGAGCTCGCCCCCGCCGTGTCTGGTCAGTGTCTAAACTTTTTCCATCCTCTTCTTTGTCTTTCGGCTGTTCCCTTTCAGGGGTCGCCAAAGCGAATCATCTGCCTCCATCTAACCCTATCCCTGCATCCTCTTCTCTCACACTTCATGTCCTCTCTCACTGCATCCATAAATCCCTAAACTTTTTCCATAACTCAGTGTTTTAGTTTGTTTGTTTTCATGACTAATTGCTGATGCATGTAAATGCTATTGTTTTTTTTTCTTCAGTGCTTCAGCTTTTCTGCAGTTCCCCAAAAGCAGCACTGCGTTACGCAGCCGTGAGGACCCTCAATAAAGTGAGTCTGTTATTTTTTTAAATATATAGAACAATGTTCATCAGGTCAGGACCATATTTTGGACTTGGATGTTTAATTTATATAGTTTTAAAAAGTAAAACAAATAATGTATTAACTATTTAGACAGTTTCATAATTTTTAACCATGATGTATACAGTGGGGCAAAAAAGTAGTCAGCCACGAATTGTGCAAGTTCTTCCACTTAAAAAGATAATAGAGGCCTGAAATTTCTATGAGAGACAAAATAAGAAAAGAAAAATCAAGAAAATCACACTGTAAGAACTGGTAAATTCCTCTGTAAAATAAGTATTTTGTCACCTACAAACAAGCAAGATTTCTGGCTCACAGACAAAATCTTCTTCTTTAAGAGGCTACTCTGTCCTCCACACGTTACCTGTATTAATGGCATCAGTTATCAGTATAAAAGACACCCGTCCACAACCTCAAACAGTCACACCGAACAGCTGTCAAAGGACACCAGAAACAAACTTGTAGACCTGCACCAGGCTGGGAAGACTGAATCTGCAGTAGGTAAGCAGCTTGGTGTGAAGAAATCAACTGTGAGAGCAATTATTAGAAAATGTAAGACGTACAAGACCACTGATAATCTCCCTCGATCTGGGGCTCCACGCAAGATCTCACCCTGTGGGGTCAAAATGATCACAAGAACTGTGAGCAAAAATCCCAGAACCACACGGGGGGACCTAGTGAATGACCTGCAGAGAGCTGGGACCAAAGTAACACACGATGGAAAGAATGCCGAGTTGCATCCAAAGAACACCATACCTACTGTGAAGCATAGGGGTGGAAACATTATGCTCTGGGGCTGTTTTTCTGCAAAGGCACCAGGACGACTGATCCGTGTAAAGAAAAGAATGAATAGGGCCATGTTATTGTGAGATTTTGAGTGAAAACCTCCTTCCCTCAGCGAGGGCATTGAAGATGAAACATGGCTGGGTCTTTCAGCATGACAATGATCCCAATCACTCCACAAGGGCAACGAAGGAGTGGCTTCGTAAGAAACATTTCAAGGTCCTGGAGTGGCCTAGCCAGTCTCCAGATCTCAACCCCATAGAAAATCTTTGGAGGAAGTTGAAAGTCCGTGTTGCCCAGCGACAGCCCCAAAACATCACTGCTCTAGATGAGATCTGCATGGAGGAATGGGCCAAAATACCAGCAACAGTGTGTGAAAACCTGGTGAAGACTTACAGAACACGTTTGACCTGTCATTGCCAATAAAGGGTTTATACCAAAGTATCAAGATGAAATTTTGTTATTGACCAAATACTTATTTTCCACTTATTTTAATTTGCAAATAAATTCTTTAAAAGTCCTACAATGTGATTTTCTGGGTTTTTTTTACTTTATCTTAGAGGTATACGTACCTATGATAAAAATTACAGGCCTCTTATCTGTGGGGGGAACTTGCACACTATGTTTACCATATTTGGTCAAGTATCAAATTCAGATTTATATATATATAAAAATCTGAATTTGATACTTGACCAAATATGGTAAAATGCAAGCAAACTGTTAAATTATTCTTGAAAACAAAACAGATGCAATAAGTTAAACATAATTAATAAATATAGAGATAAACAACAGAACTACACACAAGTATTTATATGGAATTTGTTCCACCATTTAAATGGCCTCCTCTAGTGGATAAAATATGTATAGCAGTATGTTAACTACATTCCCTTTTTAATGATTGCTGTCTCTCTCTCTCTCTCTCTCTCTCTCTCTCTCTCTCTCTTTGTCCATCAGGTGGCGATGAAGCACCCATCTGCAGTGACGGCTTGTAACCTGGACCTGGAGAACCTGATCACTGACTCGAACCGCAGCATCGCTACCCTGGCCATCACCACGCTGCTAAAGACGGGCAGCGAGAGCAGTGTAGACCGGCTCATGAAACAGATCTCCTCCTTCGTCTCAGAGATCTCCGACGAGTTCAAGGTCCATAAGCTGGGAAATCATAAACCTGTGTCAGTGTGGTGTAACGTCTTAACAAGGTGTCTAATGTGCGTGTGTGTGTGTTTTTTTTTTTTTTTTTTTTTCCCCAGGTGGTGGTGGTTCAGGCCATTAGTGCCCTGTGCCAGAAGTACCCCAGAAAACACAGTGTGATGATGAACTTCCTGTCTAACATGCTCAGAGATGATGTGAGTCACGTGCAAGGGATTATGTGCCAGAAAGGGTTTTATGCAAATATTTGTGCACCCTTTGTACGCTGGGTTTACAAATGGTATGATATTAACAAGATGAAAAACTGATGCTTATTGGATTGTCTTAATGCACAATACAGCCACTTTTTTTTTTTTTTTTAAGTTTTTTTTTCAACATATTTACATTGTAAAAGGTATATATTATTTTGTGGGCGGGGGGTGCACAAACTTTTGCTTCAGCAGCCCTCATTGTTCAAATTCAATAGTGATTAATTTTTTTTTTTTAGATAAATGTATTTATTATTTATGAGTGTATTTTTACAAATATTTATTATACATTTTTACTATTTATATATTTTTAATAATTAATAAAAATATATATTTTTAAATATAATTTTTGCTTGGTATTAATATTATTATTTATTGAAGTACTAGAAATCAGTAAAACTAGCTTAATTTATTTTAACTAGCAGTAAAAAAATACTAGTTATTTATGGTAAATATTTTATATATCCTGACCTGATTTGGCCAACAAATAAACTACGACAGATATAAAAGTCCAGATGGGCGTTGCAAACTTGCCGATTCTTTTATTTTTCGTACAGGGTGGCTTCGAGTACAAGCGCGCCATCGTGGACTGCATCATCAGCATCATCGAGGAGAATCCTGAGAGTAAGGAGACGGGCCTGGCTCACCTGTGTGAGTTTATTGAGGACTGCGAGCACACGGTCCTGGCCACCAAGATCCTGCACCTGCTGGGGAAAGAAGGCCCTCGCACCCCATCGCCTTCCAAATACATCCGCTTCATATTCAACCGCGTGGTGCTGGAGAGCGAGGCGGTCCGTGCAGGTGAGCCGCAGGAAAGGGGAGAATATTAAAATAATAAACTGTCGTGTCTTTGAAAAGGTAAACAGGATCAGATAGGGGCAAGTGGTTCGACCTGTCTTCCACCATCAATACACACTCGTGGACTGAGATGGGGAGGGTTCAAACTTGTTTTTTTCATAAATATATATATATATATATTTTTTTTTTTTTATAATTAGCAGTGACTGTGGTAAAAGTTTTGAGAAAATTGGTTACACAAGGATTAATCCATAATCAATTGAGGAATAAAGCACTTGACGTGACGTCACTGAGGCCACATCGGATTCGATCATTCCCATATAAAAGCACGTGTGAAGTTTAAGAACGTACGCTTGTATGTTATGAATGTATAAAACACTCAGAGCAGTGCTGTTACAGAAAACTTATCACTGACAGCGTGACGGCGCGATGACGCAAACTTTCTGTTAAGACCCTGAACTCGATTATTATTTCACGCTTCTTACACCACAGCAATTTTTATTTATTTTTATTATTATTGAATTATTATTATTAAAGAAATGTCCTGGTTTTTAATCATGTAACCGTTACATGTAATATTGTGAAACATCCAGTTCCTGTTATCACTTTGTTGCTCTTGTTTTCACCTTTATTTTTATACACACAGTCACGTTTCCGCCAGCTTCTCCTTTTGTTTTGTGTGTTAAAGTTTACAAAAAAAATTATCTTCGTGCATCTTGTCATGTTAGAGTTTTTGCTGTTTGAAAGTTACCTCAGATTGTTACAAAGCACCGACACCGGAGACTCCGCACATGAACATTAAACAAACTATTTTTTTTTTCTTCACTGTGTAGCTGCTGTGAGCGCTCTGGCCAAGTTCGGGGCCCAGAACGATGACCTGCTGCCCAGCGTCCTGGTCCTAATGCAGAGGTGAGAACAACACTCACACCTGCTCTTATTATATTTATTTTAATGTTTTTTTTTGGTTCATTCATGTATAATATCCATAATTAGCAGTATGTTGTCGCTGATACTGTTTTACGTGTGTGTGTGGGGTGTAGGTGTATGATGGACAGCGATGATGAGGTGAGAGACAGAGCCACGTTCTACATGAACGTCCTGCAGCAGAAACAGAAGGCTCTGAATGCTGCTTACATCTTTAACGGTACGAGCCGGGTTCTCACTCAGCCATGAGTTTATCGCTTTTTAGAACTTTTTAATTTATTAAAAAAAATTTTTTTTTTAAACATAACTGTTTTGCATTTGTGCTCAGGTTTGTCCGTGTCCATTCCCGGCCTGGAGAAGTCTCTCCATCAGTACACGCTGGAGCCTACAGAGAAGCCGTTCGACATGAAGTCGGTTCCTCTGGCTACTGCACCGATCACAGAGCAGAAGACAGGTGTCCCCCCCCCGTTTCCCTGATTTACCTTCAGACAGATCTGTTCTAGATATTTAGCGTCTCACACTCGTTGTGTATATCTCTTAATTCACAAATGTGTATTTTTTTTTTTTTTTAAATAGAAATCGCACCAGTGGCTACAAGTAAAGCTCCTGAAAAACTGGCACCGTCTCGGCAAGACATTTACCAAGGTAAGCAGACACGTCCTGACGGTGAACTAATTAGAAGTTCGTTAATTAGCGTTAGAGTTCTCTGCGTTTTAGACCTCCAGGTTTCAGTGTTGCGAACAAATAAATCAACTGAAAAGTACAACGAGCTAATCGCGCTTGTTAATATAAGGTGTTTAAAAGAAAGAAAAAAAAACATGAACAAGGAAAAACATTTGAGTTACAAATTTCCGCAGATTCGAACTTGATGTTTAAATAGTGAGTTAAATAATTATTTAGTTAGTCAGAACTATTTGTATGATGCCAAAATAAATAAATAAAAATCTTCATTTGCGAATATTTCCAAAATTTGTGTTTAGTCATGCAACAGCAGCTGATTTGATTTTATGGACGTCAGCTGACCAAGAGTTTAAAAGAAAGAGACATAAGCAGAGGGAGAGAGATTGTGCAAGGAGGTGACGTTAAGGTGGCTCCAAACACTTTTTAATCTAAGTAGAGTTCGTAAGTGTGAAAGATGGACCAGATCACCTGATGAATCTTTCAGTACTACAGGTTTTGTGTAAGGCTGGAAGTTATGCACGTTTAAGGGAGAAAAAAAAAACCAAACTTATTTTGTCTGTGGTATGTATTCCATAAGTGTACAATCCCATGAAGAAAAAAAGATGATTTTAATTACATTTAAGCATTTGGCAGTGACCTTTGAACATGCTTTGTTGTTGTTGGTCTTTCGGCTACGCCCGTCTTGTAGTTTCCATTATTGAAAAGATAATGACGCTGGGTTACTAACTAGGTACCATCAGTTTAATTACTGAAGAAACAGATATGATCACATGATTATTTCATGCGTAAGTAAAAATTTTGGACACTTGGTTAATGATGTGGCACTTTGGATACAGATGTGTGTGGCTTCAAGTTTTTTTTTTACTCTCTAAACTGTTGAAGTAAGACACACAAAAAGCTTTTTAGGATTCTAAAGTGATGTAATAAATACAGGGTGGGTCACGGAAAAGTAGCCTGTCTAATACACCGGTATAATGCAGGCAACCGGCAGAAAGTGTAAACCAACTGCTGTGTATATGTTTAAACAAAATCTTTATTTATTACTCATCTTGGAATAGAAATATTTCATTCATACATATAGTTAGTCTTATGTCCCATTATGTAGACTCTTCATCCCTCTCTCTCTCTCTTAGAGCAACTCTCCACCATTCCCGAGTTCCAGGGTCTCGGTCCTCTGTTCAAGTCGTCCGAACCGGTGCAGCTGACCGAGGCCGAGACGGAGTACGTGGTCCGCTGCATCAAGCACACGTTCGCAGGTCACATGGTGTTCCAGTTCGACTGCACCAACACGCTGAACGACCAGCTCCTGCAGCGCGTCCTGGTGCAGATGGAACCGTCCGAGGCTTACGAAGTGGTGCATCACGTCCCGGCTCCCAGCCTGCCTTACAACCAGCCCGGCTCCTCCTACACACTCGTCCGTCTGCCAGACGACGACCCCACAGCAGGTGTGTGCGCTGTGTGTTAGTGTAACATCTAGTGATGCAGCATTAGTTTTTATTCTCACAACATTACGTACAGTACACATGCAGTATTCTCAAAAAAAAAAACCCTGAGTTACACTCAACAGCAGCTTAGAAAACCGGCTGAATCAGAGGACATGAGTTTAAATGTCTGTTTTAAAGTTCCTATTTTGTCATGTTCGGTATCCTAGAGATAAATGTCAAGACTGTTTTGTAATCACCCCACAGCAGTTGTTTACTTCTTACCTGCTGCAGTGAGAGAATTACTTTATCCACAGGAGAGCTGTCGCTACGCTTTTAATCTCACTCTCCCTACAGGACTAGTTTTATCTCAGAGTTTTACCATCATTTTCTGATCTGATCCGATTCTGTAAAGCTGCTTTGTGACGGTGATCATTTGTTAAAAGCGCAATCGGCTTAAAAACTATTTTATATGTTATACATATAATACAGAAAATGTGTGTGAGCCAAAGAAGCGAATTTTAAAGTTTATACAACATGGAAGTGACCAATCTTGCTTCAAGTTGTTAACGTCAGCCGTTAAGGAGAGATGATTTAATGAGCCCCAAAAATGGCTCTTTTTCAGCGTTATACTGTTTCACTTAAAACAAATCGTTTAAACCACTTCAAATCATTTAAAATGTAAACTATTCATATTTTTCGAGTATTGAAATTGGTGTAAGCTTCTAAAAGCAAATGACCTGTAAAAAATTCTTAAATCAAAGCACTTACGTAAAATTAAGGAATTATTTTCTCCCAAAAAATCCATAGTGTCCGTAACCATGTCAAATTCATGTTGCAATATCTTAACAATTTGACATTTTACAATAATACGCTTTTTTAGGTTTACATCTTTTAATGTAAAATCTAAACTGGCCAAGTTTCATCTGAATGACAGTTAAGATCGTTGTAAAATTTAAATTCAAAAAAGTTTCGGACACTAAAACATAAAAGGGCTTGAAACTGTATTTAGAAAATGTGTTTCTTTTTATCTGATAAAAATATTAATGCTTCTCATCTTTTTTTCTTTTTGTAAATATGTATAAACATTAAGTATAATGAAAAATGTTGTAGTATGATGTCTGAAAATTAACTTTTTTAACCTGGGTGAGACACTGGGACGCTGTTTAGCACCGATACCATGTTTTGGCTGAATATAAATTAAATGGAATTGAAATTAATTATAAAAATCTTAACTCCAGCTACTCTAAACCTTCAATATGAACCGTGTCCTGACCTTCTCTTTCTCCCCTCAGTGTCCTGCACGTTCAGCTGTACGATGAAATACCTGGTGCGTGACTGCGATCCAAACACCGGCGAGCCCGACGACGACGGTTACGATGACGAATATGTGGTACGTTCATTACGCTGAACATGTGCTGTATCGTACCCGTGTGAAAGCTGTTCACGTGTACACCGTGTGTATTCCTGACTTTGCTCTCTCTGTTGTTTTTAGTTAGAGGATCTAGAAGTGACGGTAGCAGACCACATCCAGAAAGTCCTGAAACCCAACTTCGGGGCAGCGTGGGAGGAGGTGGGAGCCGACTTTGAGAAGGAGGAGACGTTCGCTCTGGCGTCAGTCAGGACTCTGGAAGGTAACGTCAGGGGTTTGGGGACATGAACAGACTGCTGCTGCCACTTTCTCTAGCTAGTGGATAAAAAGAAAAGCTCTGCGCTGTTGGTTGTCCATCATGTTTGTTTTGTTGGCGGTAATTTAATCAGACATCTTGAGCAACAAAAAAAAATCATGATGTAAGCATTCGTTTCGCTACAGTTTAACACCCACTTTGCTGTGTGTGATTCCACAGAAGCCGTCAACAACATCATCAGCTTCCTGGGCATGCAGCCGTGCGAGCGTTCAGACAAGGTCCCCGAAAACAAGAACTCTCACGTCCTCTTCCTCGCCGGTACGTCCTCATTTCATCATCACGCCTCTGAAATGAAATGTAAAAGTTGAGATCTGTTGTTTAGACTCTGTAATAAACACTCATCACGTTGTGCAGGCGTGTTCCGGGGAGGCTACGACGTCCTGGTGCGGGCGCGGCTCGCCCTGGCCGACGGAGTCACCATGCAGGTGACGGTGCGAAGCACGGACGAGAACGTCGTCGACGTCATCCTGGCCTCTGTTGGTTGAGGTGATGAGGGTCACACGCCAGTCTGTACCAGTTCTTATATGTTATGACACTTGTATACCTTGCACATCTCTCGCTCGTCATTCAGCTTTATCTTTCGTTGTTTAAAACCTGACGTATGGGGAAATTAAGTAAATAAAATAAAAGTACAGTTTAAACTACTTGGCGTTAAGAACGTTAGCTGTGACTGTGTTTAAATATTAAATATTCTCTTCTTTTGTCTCGGTCACGTTCAGATCATGGGCAACATGATTTAATCCACAATGAGATTTACAATAATTAATAAACAAGAAAAACATTGATGCACATTGTTGTTGTTTATTTCCCTGCTCATTCAATACTTGTTCATTTTACAGCAGAACCTCGGCATGCAAATAAAACCTGATTCAATATTGTGATATAAGGTAAAGAAAAAAAAATTGGGGGGCAACGTCGGTACCCGGGGTTGACTCTTTTTAAACAGGTTTAGCTAATCGGGAATTCTGATTTAACTTTTTATTTTTTTTACACACAAGATAAAAAATAAAGCAGGGCTTTCGTATTCCAAGGTTCCGCAGTAATTCATTACAAGTGTACTTTCATAAAAATAATCACTTTCATACTCTCCTTTAGCTGGTGCAATTCAGGATATATATATATATATTTTTTTTTTTTTTACTTTAATATTTTAATTCAGCTCTTGTTGGAGCACTACAACAGTCAGAAAATAGCTTTCAATAAAGCGAGCCCTCACATCTGAGGTAGCGAAGCTGTGACTTGGAAGAGCGTTTGTGTGTTACAGTATCCAGAGTATATGATGCTATCTGAAACAGATTTAAATTTGATGAGATTCTCATCTCATACATGCATTTTATTTCTGTTTGTTTTCCCACCTCATCTTGTCTGAAGGTGAACTAAATCCTTTTATGTTTGAGAGTTCGACAATAAAAACTCAAACACTGAAATGTAAAACACTTAGCTGATTCCCTGAACACATTACACCCTACATCTTATTAAAAAGATACAGCCTGGTAGGAGTGAACAAATTTCCCTAAACACACTCCTAAACCTTGTGAAAAGCCTTCACAGAAGAGTTAAGGCTGTTATGGCTGCAAAGGGGCGGGGCCCACATCATATTTAACACTATAGATAAGGAATTGGATGTTACTCAAGTTCATATGCATGTGAAGGCAGGGGAGCGAATACTTTTGGCAATATAGTGCATCTTTCTAAAGCGATTCTTTCCAATAATGCATTCTAGTTTACTATAATCAGTGTAGAAATCTTTTTTGGTTCCAGGCTGAACGACGTGTTCAGTAACCAAAGTTTAGAATCAATATTATAAAAGCTGCTAATCAATAACACAAAACTAAATCCGTTCATGTACACTTCTCCACTAACATTAAGGGAACACTTGGTCACGGTTTGAGTTGGAAATACGAGTTCAAATCAAACCGAGACTAAGTCTTCTCTTCATTCTATCGAGCAGTACATTTGCTAAGCCTCCTAAATCTCCGACCCTAAAGACGACCCTGAGCCGTGACTCCCCTTCACCTCTTCTCCAGCGCAGGATGTCCGAGCGCTCCGTTCAGAAAGAGTTGATAAAGCCGAGGTAGGCGTTTGCGAAGCCCGTAGGATCCTCCAGCTGTGGGTAATGGCTGATGTGCTCGTCCAGAATCGTCACTGTGGACCTCGGGACTAGTTTTCTTTAAAAAAAGAAAAATACACACATTGTGTACACCTTTATATACATATATACATACATACAACACCCAAATACATATATACTGCCTGGCCAAAAAAAAAAAAAAAGTTACAACTTCAGAAGGGTCAAAATATTGGTCCTCATCAGGTACTAATAGAAATTAAGGAGATTTGAAACGACTGGAATTGGTTTAAGCGCTGTCCAACATACCATAGTATTAAACCCTGGAAGGACAGAGCTGAACCTTAACTTACATGGAACATAGTAATATAAATCAACAGTAAAAAAAAAAAAAAAAACAGAAGCATGTTTAATAGTGAAAATAAGAGCATGTCCACACACACGCAATGTGATGAGAACTCACAGGATTGGGACACACACGTCCTGGTGTGATAAAGGTGACTGAATCAAAAACTTAAGTGTGTGCGACTTTTTTTTTTTTTTTTAGCAGGGCAGTGTATACAGTATATACACACATACAGTATATTGTGGTGTAACAAAGAGAAATATGATGAGAAAAAAAGCAGTTAACATGCTTTTCATCAGTTAAGTTTCCTAACAGCAATTAATATTAATTATTTAAATATAAACATCCCTAATACACACAATAATGCATTAGATCTGGAGCAAATAATAAACACCTGTAATCTGCAGCTGCACTATTTTTTTTTTTTCGAGAAAATGATAGTTGACTTACTGGTAGAGATGAATAAACTGGGGGTGAGGATTGACTGGATCAAGCGGCCCATAGATCATGTGCACTGAAAGAGTCCAAAGCAGAAAGAGCTATAGATCTCACACACACACACACATCACGAAACACTAACAGGTCACATTCCACAGTGTATAAAGGGACAGTGTTCGTGCAGGAGGACCCTCAAAGAGTCTAGCAGGAAATAACACTTGGGTTCGTCTCACTTTGGCAATCCAGAGCGTCACCTGTGTTAACGTCCTGCGCGTATTAAATAAGAGTAATGTGACGACTGCAGCTTAGCCTGATCTCTAAATTATTATTATTATTATTATTAATAAATGCTAACTTAAAGAAGGATAATTTTCAGTATTTTAGTAAAGTAGTGTTTGAACTAAAAACTCTTTTTCCATATTTAAGCACTTATGCAAAAAAAAAAAAATTAGCTCCACCCATAAAACACCATATAAGGCGATTGATTCCCGGGTGTGCAGGTTTGTTTATTTCTATAGACACTCACGTGGGGTTAATGTCGAGGTGAGGGCTCCGACCCATCGCTCCCGGTGCTCCAGCCTCTGATTAATATACTGCAGGATGCTGCAGGAGACACGCGAGGAAGGAAAGGAAGAAAAAAACATTAGGACAAAAAAGGAGGGGAAAAAAGGAGGGGAAAAAAACCAGAGCGAGACAGTCTGACCTACTCGGACCTCTACTGCAGGGTTAGCAGATTCTCTACAACCAAAAACTGATTAAAAAAATCCAAATGTTGCTGTTTGACGAAGATAAAGTTCACATCACTGACATGACATTTTCGTTAACTAGACGTTTAGGGAAGGAGTCTCCAGTGTCAGAGCTTTGAGATTTAAAGCCGTCACATTTCTGACGTCCTCATGATAGAGGAGTGTCGACCTCTCAGGAACACGTCAAGCTGTTGAGGGAATCATTCTTTAATAAAGATTAAAATATTGTACAAGTTTTAGAAATCACTTTAGCACCTGCTGTAAAGAAAAAAAATACATAATCGTCAGCTTCACAAATTCTGCTTCGTCTCATCGTTGTTGACTGTTTGTCCATATAAACCACGTCCCGTCGTGTCTCTACTCGTTTAACATCATCACCTGTCTATGACCAGGTTTCCGTCGTTAAAGCGGATTGCCGTCCACATGTCCCAGAGCTCGGCCTCGGTCGGCTGCGTGTGCGGCCCGAAGACATCCCCGATCCTGCCAGACGCAGACAAAACACTTTCAGTAGCCTTTAAAGCTCAGAGCATTATTTAAGCCATTATTATTTGTTTTTAATAAACATTAAGAGCTCAGTATAGAGTAATATGTCCTTTTTTTCAGCAAAAAAAATGTAAAAACTTTTTCTTTTTTTTTTAAAGGAACAAACTTTTTTCTTTTCTTTTTTTTAACACCTGGCGGGGAAACGAGTCGTCTAATCCACTTACCCTTTAGAGAAGAGGTAGAAGTTTACAAGTCTGGTTAGCAGAGGAGAGATGAAACCAGAATCCTTCAGGACCTGTGAACGTCAGGGACGTGGACAAACAAACTAGTTATTCATTAATAAATAAATCAAATAAAAACAGTAACATTGTACAAACAGTGCTGTGAACTGGGACTCACTTTCTGTAGAAACCTCGGGTAATGCGTCTCAGGGAACACACCTGCAGCGACCGTGTGAAACATATAGCATTATATATACACACACACATTTCACTTTAGTGCTGTTCAAGTCCTGATGTTGATTAGAAGGTCGAATGTGTTTCCTCACAGCAGTAAAGAGGTTTATCTCAATACAAGTCTTGACATGAGCTTTATAAAGTGAGTAAACAAAACAAATACGCATGATGTGAAGTGAGAGAGACCGAGCAGGAAACGGTAGGACGTGCGGGACAGAGTGTCCTCCGGGTCCAGGGTTGGGAACCACTGCTCAGGAGAAACATCTGTGGATTCTCTATTAAACATCTTCTAACATTGAATCATAATGAAGACATGGATTTTCTTTACAGACACTTTAAAGTCTCTTGGATTAAATGCACTGACTGGCGTTACACAATCGTTTTTGTATCTACAGTTTACACCAAGACACAGGAGGACGTCTTGAGCCATTAACTCTATTTCCATATACTGTACACCACCAGTCAAAAGTTTGGACACACCTTTTTTTTCCCCCTGTTTTTTTTTTCTTTCTACACTGTATAACAAGTCTGAAGGCGTTAATCCCAAATACACAACAATCTCCGCTGGACAGAGATGTATCTGCTACTTCTGCTCTGTAAAGCTCCTCATAATGCCATGTGTGTTTTATCATAATTAAAAAAAAAAAATCCAGTATTGCTCTAGAATGTAGAAAATAAATCACTAAACAAAGAACATTGGATTAGAAGGGGTGTCCAAACTTTTGACTGGTACTGTATCTCTTTGGTTTGTTTTTGCAAATTTTGAGGCGGGAAAAAAAAACATGCGAGATCATAATGTTTAATCACTGTATCTGTAAGGTGTGTTAGCGTTAATGACTGTTAAATAAACTAAACCCCCCTGAGAATGGGATCACAACAGAACCTTCAGTCAACATGAGAGGAACGTGTGGAGAGAAGCCGGATGAAATGATAGGGACACGTTAGTGAGAGAAACGTACTGTACCTCCGTTTGAAAGGCAGAGGCTGTTTATGGCCAGGTGTCCAGTTCGATTGTTGTCACTCCTGTGTGTTAAAACCGCAGGTAAGATCACTGAAGCCCCCACACACACACACACACACACACACACACACACACACACACACCTGCAGCTTCTTCACAGCATCTTATACAGTATAACCCTCACCTCCACTCTGAGACACGGCCTGCAGGTCATATTCATGTATTTGGCAGATATTTATTGATCCAAAATATTCCATTTATTCAGTTAGTTTTTTTTTAAGTATCCTTTTATTTTTCATTTCATTCATGATATTTTCATTTCCTTCCTTTCATTATGTTTTATTATTAAGATCATGTAAGTGTAAATGCTGTGTTATTTTAAATATTGAGCTGTTTTTTTTGTGTGTGTATGAGTTCTGTTCATCTTTATCAGATGTTTTTTTTTTTGTCTGAAAACCATTGAAACAATCTGGCAACCCAGCAGTTGTCTACTAGCCATCAGGGTCGTTGTGGTTGATCACCGAAACATTCATTTCCCATTAAATGGAGTCTGATACGAGGTGGTATCAAAAAGTTTTGAGACTAGTAGTTCTGTAACACGCCAACAGGTGGCAGCAACAGGCTGCACACACAGTCACAGGGAGCACCGAGCTTCATGAGTCAGCGTGCCAAAAGACATCGTCCTGTGTATATCAGGAGCTGTGTGACTGGTGATATTTTGACGTTACCATGTCTGCTAATTTATTATGTACAGCAAGTTAGAACAAAGAGCCAACGTGAAGTTCTGTACGAAATCCGCCACAGAGACGTTTGACCAGATTCGGCAAGTTTGTGGCGATGCTGCAACGAGTCCACGACTGGAAAACTCAAGGCAGGTCCGCAGCTCGACCGAGTGCACGCTCATAATCTCTCTCGACATTAACCGCATTATGCTTTGAGAATTCGTCCCCAGGGCCTCCAGATTCTACTGCCGGGTATTAAGGCGTCTCATGGAGGACGTACGGTGCTGAAACAGAGCTTATAACCAAAGCTTATCTTGAAACCTTTTGACACCACCTCGTACGTTATGTTGTGAGGCCGAGTGTGTGATGCGAGAACACGTCCGCTCACCTGTAGAGGAGCTCGAGTGCCACAGTGTCTCCATAGTCATGTGACAGGAGGTTGATCTTCTGCTCAGTGAGGCCCAGGTGTGAGATTAAAGCCTCCACTACACCGGCCTGCTCGAAGACCGAGTACCGATGTGGCCTCTGGAACGGACAGACGAGCCGAGATGTCACGTCATGTGGCCGTGTGTTTCAGATCAAATATATTGAAAAAACTCATTTCATTCGGTGTTCAATTTTTTTGTCTCAGGTAGCACGGTGATGCTTCATTTTACATTTTTTGCTTTTGTATTATTGTAAATTAAATCAAGACTTTAACTATATTATATTTCTGATATTTGTATCCTCTACCACGTGGCTCTTTGGAGACATCAGATAAACGACTCATTTCTGCATCTACTATTAATCCACAGACCCACGTTTGAAAATCATTCGCTGTATTTACACTGAACAGCATTTCATCATCACACGGCATCAAAACTGTCATTAAACAGGAACACTGGAGATGAGGACACGAAGCTTACAGGTTTGTCCGAGAAGCCGAAGCCGAGGAAGTCGAGCGCGATGACTCTGTTAAACCGCTGACTCAGAGGCTCCCAAATCTACAAAACAACAGGTGATGATGTTAAGGAGGGACACTACTGATGCACTCATACACAAACACTTCATCATTACACATCACAATCTGTTTACTCCTTCACATACATCCAGTGTTCACTAGACGTGTCCTGGGGACCTTTATTTGACTCAATAGCCGAGAGAGACAGAGAGAGGACAAATCTCAGGACTAGGACACAGCTCACATTTAGATCATTACTGTTTATCATAATTACATAATTATGATTATCATAATCACATTACTGCTGATCATCATGTTATTTATATCATTATTTACTATTGTGTGCTCGAAAGGCTCAAGAGGAGACGTGGAAACACTTCTATCATAGAGTTGGTGGTTGAGAGGAAAACCTCAGTGTTACAACTTTAAACCTGATGACAAGGTAGAGCGTTCTCTCAGTACCAGACTGCCTGATACGTTTCTGAAACGCTGGCCACCCAGGAACTCCTTTAATGACCCAAACAAAGTGCAAGTGGTGATGGTGAGCGAGTGTGTGTGTGTGTTTACGGTTCACACAGACAGACGCATCTCCTCCGTGTCGATTCTCAGGGATCAGACGTTCCCACTCGCTAAATGTTCACAGACAGACGGCGTCCTTTATGATGTTTGCGCCGTTCAAATGTTTCAGAGTCTCATCGCTGTATCGTTCACAAAGTCTTATGTAAAAGTCAAATCACTTTTACGCCTTCATTCACCAGGAACATTATCACTAATCCCGGTTTGACTCGAACGGCCCTTGTATAATGACAAAGCTACAATTATCCAAGAAGGAAGCAGTGAAGCTAACAGTTAACTTGGGAAGATGTTGTGCTCGGTCATAAAGAAGCTGTTCAGAGCCTCGTCACGCTTTTTCAAGCAGGAAATTTCCAGCACAGTGACTCACTGGCACCTTTAGGGACGCATCTCCGAGCGTCATCTGCTCGAATGGATGGAAGGACAGGTGAATTTTCAGGGAGAAAGATGAATCCTAGATCAGATGATATTGCAATTCTTTTGTGGGCCAATTCACAAACGGCCACACTGAGTCCCAAATAGTTTTTTTTTTTTTTAATATGTTTGCACTTGATGTAGTTAAATGTTGCAGTTCTTCTAATATCCTAAACTATTCAGACATTGGCGGGAAGCACGGTGCCCTCCGGTGTGGTAGGAGTAAATTATTTGTGAAGATTGTTTAGAATTGTATATATTACATAATTATATACAAGATAATTTTATATATACAGAGTCAGCCAAAAGAAAATGTATACACACTTCAGGAAAAGAAAAACTGTGCACCAGATACCAACATTTACAATTACATACAATATTTTCAGCGTGTAAGTGAATGAATAAAAAGTTCGATACACTGTACGTGTATGGATAGAAAATGTCTGTGCTATAAAGCTGTCCTGATGGTAAGTAATCATAATTTCTGAAAATAATCAAAACAGAGTTCACAGTCCAATACAGTGGAAAACAGCTCCGAGACAAAATGATGTCCAGGATTCCCTCTCGTGATTTAAGGGCGCAAAGGCAATACTGTTTCTTTACACATGTGTGGGGAAAGGGGACAGGGATTGTTTCGAGTGGATTGTTATGCTTTACATTGTATATTCGTGTCAAAGGCGTATAAGACTCACTTTGTCGGACTTAAGAACAAATCAGACTTACAAACCTGCTCTTGAAGCAAAACCCGTTTGTAAGTAGGGGACTAACTGTACGTTATATATTAATATACATGATTATGATAATATTATTAATGTTGTATTAATAAATATATATCATACTATTTTTTTTTCCCGAAGTGTGTGTACATATAATTTATATATATGATACTTATAGAACCACAATACAGATCGAATCAGCACCAGACTCCCAGTAATACTGACTTCACCTGGGACAATTTTTGTCCCTAGATATTATAATAATAATAAGAATAATAATAATACTAACATGGAGACTAAAGCGAACTGAAAGTGAGACAGTGTACAGTCCTTACCTTGTGCCAGTCGTAGCTCGAGGTGGGAAACCCATGAAGCAGCAGCACCACATCCGCGCTCCCAACAGCACCCTTTGACTCTGTCACCATAGAACCACAGCGCCTCGTTATAGTCTAACAGCGATGGTACAGTGGACAGTGTTTAGTGTGACCGAACAGCAGCACTACGCCACGCGAGCCGAGTTCACCTCTGTAAAAGATTCGGTGTCCTCTGAAGCTGAAGAAGCTCCCGGACGAACGCCAGGTGTGCAGCGCGGGTGAAAGCGGAGGCTGTGGGACGTGCAGGTAGACGGCGAGAAGAGGGACGAGGAGCAATGCACACTGCCACCACTCCCTCATCACAGCACAGGCAGATACACACTCCGCTTCTGTCGAACACACACACATACACACAACACTGCTTAGATCACGGGTCATCTTTACCACACAACACTGATGGACGAGGTATCGAGCAGCTCCGACAATACTGCACAGTGCAGTAGCGTTTCTATAGCAACAGGTGTTTAAATAACCTGCTGCTTTATAACAATAAAATAAAATAAATAAATAAAAATGTGTTATAGTCTGCAAAGTAGCCGCGGTATCGGAGTTATAAAACACTATGGAATGTTTGGTCCCGATCCCTTGAGTTCTGTCTGCATCGTACGTGTGGAAGTGCTGGTACTCTCACTATTAAACACGGATCGTTTTTTTTTTTTTATGATTTTATTTCTCTAAGCATTTAACTGATCTCTATTCACATTTATTTGGGGGGAAAAAATCCGTCCACAGTTCTTCCTCAAAGATGATGGGTCACCACTATCTGTCTAGGTTTTAATAATGTGCATCAGCTCTTAACACAATTTTAATAGTTTCAGCAACCTCCTTAGTTGTTTTCTTTGCTTGATGCAGGACAATAATTTAATCCTTCTGAAACAGAGGAACATCACTGCCAAGACCACAGGATATATCTTCTGATATGGCTGTTTAAGAAATGAAAAGCTCCGTACTGCGTCAGTTAGGATTAAACAATGTGTTGAAGCTGATCTATATTAATCACTGCAGTATTTATCTAATGGAAGGCTCTTACCTTTTTCTTTAGTTCAGTCCACATGGTGACTTTTTTCGCCTGTGCAGTGTAACGAATAAAGGCTTGGCTGAACTGAACATCCCGACATCGCTACTCAGAAGCGCTCTACTTAATCTGAAGCTGTTGAGTAACGGCTCATGTAGTGCACTTCTGTAGGGTGCTGTTGGGATTTGGTATGTCTCCTAAGTGCCAGGATTAACGTAAGCAGCTTTTAAGAGTGCAGACATGAAATGATGAACAACTGCACATTTGTATAGAAACTCTCTTTAATACAATCTGGGAAAATCTAGCGTCTTTTTGACGTATATGAATATACTGTATATATATAATGATGCTAAACTGCATCTGGTGCTGATTACTTGTACTATGCAATGACAATACACTTGTACATACCTTCCTATTACAGTATATAACAATCTTTATTTAGATTTATAGCAGGATTGATTATTAATCCCATTTCTAGACACATCTTACTCAGATCAACTTTTTAAAGAATTCATGTCTAAAAACAAATCACATTTATCATTAGTTAGTGGAATTACATACTGTAACTCTTTACATGAATAAATGTATCGCCAAACAATCTGAATCATGATATTTCTAGTTGATTTCTAGTCATTTCATAGTAGGAAATATTATTGAGATATACCTGATATCAGTGTGACGGTGCAGTTATAGAGTCTGGATCTATAGGACTTTGTCCATATAAGGAATTTAATATTGTTATTGTTATTATTATCTCTTCGAAAGTAATAAAAGACTAAACAAACACCAGCACTCATCACTCACATGCACTGTTGCCTACAGACCCAAACACTCAGGTCACCAGGTTTTCTGTATTAACTTTCATTGACTTTGTACATACATGAATATGATATATATATATATATATATATATTTATACATACATACACACACACATATATATGTATGTGTATGCACACGCATGTCTACATAAATATGCACATAGATTTGTGTATTTATACATTATTAGTGTACAGTATATACAGGTGGGATGTAGAGTACGTACAGGTGAAGAGTTCCGGGTCATGACCCTGAGTTCCTCCAGTCGCGCTGCACGAGCAGACTCACTCACTCACTCACTCACTCACTCAGTCTCACGCGCGCTCTCTCTCGCGCTCTTCCTCCTGTCCGTCCTTCCTCACATGTAACGCTTTTTGTTGTTGTTTTTGCTCTCGAGTTCACTTCGACTGTCCCTGAGCGCACACAGCTGTCCGCTGCCCCCTGCTGGAGCGGATGCCGCATTACACAATAATCCTGCACATGCAGTGTGGGTCCAGCCCTCAATCACTCCACAGGGCCTAGACTAGGACACTACATGAGCACTATTTGCACTATTGTCTTACATTAAATTGCACATCTAGTTTGCATTGCAGTTAATTTAATTTTACTTAATACAAGTGAAATTATTTATATATATATATATATATATATATATATATATATATATATATATATATATACACATATTTGTGTGTGTGTGTGTGTGTACTATGTGCGGCATAAATTAACTGAAATTGTCAAGCAGTCAAAAGGGGTAGGATTAAATAAGTTTATACTCTTTCCTACTCCTTTTCAAACATATTTGTCTGCTTGTTTATTTTATTATTATGTTTTATTTGTTATATTGTTTTATGTTTAAAATATTCAAATCAAAATGATTGTTCCTTATAAAAATATTTCTATGCTTCTCTTATATCTTGCAGTGTTTGTGTTCTTAGCATTGCAGTAGTAACTTCTGGTCAGCTCTCACATTCCCCTGTGTACAGTAATACTGACCACATGTAAGATATACAGTCTGTAATCACATCTACTTCACATCATCGCTTCTATCTGGAATGTGGCCCAGGGTAAATGAAGTATGTACTGTATGTATCTGTCTGTCTATAAAAGCGTATATGTATCTATATAAACTAATCTGTTTAACATGTTAGTGGAAACATGACACTGTGGTCTAGTGAACAGAAGAGACTCCCATCACCAGGCAACATTTCAGAAGATTACTCTCACCAATAATTAAAATAATAATAATAATAAAGTCATCATGATATTGCAATTAAAGTGATCACTCAGCCTGTGCTGTCCTCAGGGTGTGTGTTCTGGACAGGTTAGTGATTCTCCAGCTCAAACACTGAACCAACAAACCTGGAGATCAGTTCAGTAGCTGAGTGGAATCAGGTGTGATCATTAATAACCCAATCCCAGTCCAAAGCTTCGGAGTCGACTCTTCTCCCTCAGATGGAGGCAAGGAATCGACTCTTCTTTGGATTGACTCCTAACTCCAGGCCAGGGTAGGACATCAAAGTGCAACTTTATAGTTTGAGCAACTAAATCACAGACAACATGAAGAGAGAAAGAGAGAGAGAGAGAGATTGCAGTGTTGCAGCTGAAGCTAAAATTATATATTATATTAATATAATTATATTAATATTTAAAGTACACATCTTTTTTTTTAATCTTTTTTTTATTGATCCTGCGTAGAAGTGAGGTATGGATGTAAAAAATCTAAACTTTCAATGTTTTTTTTTCTTTATGTAGCTTTACCAACTCAGTTTATGTATTATGTATCTTTTATTTGAAGACATACCTTCAAAGTATCTGGAGTATTGTGATATGATTTATATATATATATAGTTACCCAAAAAATGTATACACACTAAACTTTTAAGCATGTATTGCTATATGTTATATTGATATATCTGATAATATTTTGATAATAATGTGGTAATATTAAATTACTTTATCCTGTATTCAGGGTCGTGGGGGACCTGGAGCATATCCCAGGAGGCACGAGGCGGGGTATACCCTGGACAAGGTGATCATCCATCACAGGGCACACACACACACACACACACACACACTACAGCCAGTTTGGAAACGCCAATCAGCCTAATTTGCATGTCTTTGGACTGTGGGGGGAAACCAGAAGAAAACCCACCAAGCACGGGGAGAACATGCAAACTCCACACACACACACACACACACACACATACACAGACCTGAGTTGGGAAGAAATGGAATCCTCGACCCTGGGGCCACAACGTCACCGTGCTGATTATACACAAATGTGTTTTGCTTTAGTATGCCATTCATGATGATGTAACTTTAACACACACATCACCCACCTAAACATTGTTGAGGCCGAGTTACACCCCTTCATGGAGGCGGGGCAGTGGCCTAATGCACTCAGGACCGGTTTAATCAATCAACAGCTACTGACCAATCGGCGGTTCCATCCGTTCCAGTCAGCTGTAGGGATAAAGCAGTGATTACTGTATTTCAGTACAGTGGTGCCTGTGAAGCACTCCTTGAAGTTGATGTGTTGAAAGCAGGAAAACTGGGCAAGTGTATGGATCTGAGTCACGTCACAGGGACCAGATTGTGATGTCTAGACAACTGGGTCAGAGCAAGTAGAAACCAGCAGGTCTTCTGGGACGTGTTCCTGTATGCAGCGGTCGGTACTGTACCTACCAAAGACGCTTCAAAGAAGTAGAACCGGTGACCTGGAGACAGGGTCACGGGGCCCAAGACTCAGTGATACTGTATGTGTGCGGAGTGGAGTCTGGCCCGGCCCGTCCCGGCCTGTCCGACTGGACGGCACCGGACAGCTGCTCTGTGTCGAAGCCATTCACAGGTCCTGGGTTTCTTCTCGTCTTGTCTTCTTGGTGTTTACCGGCGGTTGGCATCCACTACATTGCATTACTGCCACCTTCTGGTCATCTCCCTTCTCTTCTGTCGAGTTTAAATCCTGTTCTCTTGTCCTGTATTCATTACCAGACACATGAAATACTGTCTTCTTTGTCCTCTTTCTCCATTTTTGTGTAAAATCCTTTTCACAGTTTATTTAACCTTTCCAAATTCTTGTTGCTCGGTCATGTGTTTCATACACAAGTATAAAACTGCGACATTGAGGGTTTTTTTTTTCTTACCTGATCAAGTGAAAAAAACAAAAACACAATGTTTGTTTAAAAAAAATTAAATCTATAATTTTCATGTTGGATAAAACACAGTATTGGTGCTATTTTTTTTTTTTTTGTTGATGTTATGCATATAATACAAAAAATGTGTGTTACCAAAGGAGCTACTACTGAAGTTTATGCAACATGGACGTGAGAAAGATGTTTTGGAGAGATGATTTTATATGTGCTCCCAAAATAGCCATTTTTCAGCGTTATAGTGTCCCACTTCAAACAATAATCATTTAAAATGCACATTATTCATATTTCTTTGAGTATTGATATTAAAATTGGTGTGAGCTTCTTGAAGCATATGACCTGTAAAAACTGTTGCTTAAATTAAAGTATTCAGTGTAAAATTATCGGCCAAGTTTCATCTGAATGACAGTTAAGACCGTTGAAACATTTTAATTAAAAAAGTTCCGACACTACAGACATAAAAGGACATGTATTAAGCAAATGTGTTTCTTTTTATCTGATAATATCTGTATGAATATTTACCAAAAAAACAAAGCATAGATTAGAAGATGAGAAGCATTAAGTGTTATAAAAAATAGTGTTACGATCCTATCTGAAAATTCACTTTTTCACCTAGGGGAGACACTTTTTTTAGTGTCGTGGATGTTATGTGTAGATGCATACATTCAGGTCTAACAAACACTGTGTTTCTCTATATCTCCAAAGATACAGGGGAAAAAAAAAGATCTTTATTTCATCTGCATGATCATAAATCTAAGCTTCAAAAGAGCTGGTTAGTCAGTCAGCTGATCCGAGCTGGATATGAAGAAAAACATGGCCTTTAGATTAGGACTAAATATTCACTTGTCGCTTTTAATTCTTAAAAACCATACACGTTACTCAACAAGTTTCAAATGTAAATTGAAATCACAATAACCATTTACATTTCTCCAGATAAACAGACATGAATTACTTTTATTTCCAAATGTTAAATAAAAAAAAATATATAATAATAATAATAATAATAATAATAATAATAAACTCCATAAAACAGATGGAAAAAACATTCATCCCTGTTACAGGAAGAAGCTACAGAATAAACTCATGGATTCTTTTCTTTCCACATCTCTTCACTAAATTGCAAACTCAAGCTGCTTTTATTTATTTGTTAAACACAAGGAACAAATTAATAATAATAAATTAGAAAAAAAAAAAAAGAAGAAATGTGGATGCGCTGACTTAAAGAGCACATCCTTTTCCTTCTTTGGATTTTCTCCATCCTTCTTCCCTTACAGGAGAAAACCAACAGCCAAAAAAAAACAAAAAAAAAAATCTAATCATCTAGAACATAAAAAAGTGTTAGTATTTGACTGTAGGTGTTTTTCTTAAAGCCTGGTTCGTACTATTAGCGCCACCCTGAGAAATATAAGATTCCTAGCAGAACCGGATTCATTAGCCTTTGTCTGAAAAGCTGCTGCTGCACTGTGTATTACTGTGTAAAATTCCTCAAGGTCTGCTTCAGCAGGTCAAAAGATGTTTATGTCCCATAAAAATACAGAGGAAATCTTTATTCGTATGTTAGGTATCAAAATTTCCAAAGGGAGTTGAGAAATAGGTAAGTGTACCCTGTGCAGAGACCCCGTTATGTCCAAGTGTTTTTTTCTTTTTCCCTTAAAAATCCTTTTTTTCCTTTACGTTCCAGTATTTCAGGTGACAGATCCTGACACTCCACAGCCAAGTCACACGCAGCAATATTTCTGAATGATGAGAATATTTCTGGAATAAGATGAAGAAAGAATACAATCTGCTGTTGATGTTGTTGTAGTTGTAGTTTTTTCCCCCCCGTAAGTGGAAAAAAAAATTAGATGAGGATTTAAAATGTTAATTGTGAAACAAATCATTTACTTCAAAACAAACAAACAAAAAAGATTCTTCACTTATAATGATGAGTGTTTTGCGTTCGTTGTATCCTTTATGGTTATTAGTTCATTATTTTCCCCTCTAAGCCTGAGATCTGTGATATTACACCAAATCTCAGGGACAAAAATGTCACCAGTGGACTTACAAAAAAATTAAATAATAATAATAATAATTACAATCTGGACAATAACTCTGATGAATAGTCACTCTCTCTTGGTCTTAGCAATAAATTCTATTCCCAATTCGAGCTGATGTAATCTAAAACCTAGAGTCTCTAAAACCATGACGGCGACTCTTGAGTGATCGTGATGAACTGGAAACGCGACGCAGTCCCTTGTAAAGCGTTGATAAACTAGCTTTAAAACTGAAGAAACGCAGTAGTAAATGCCTAAGGAAATGTACTGACGGAGGAGGAGGTACCGGCTGGCCTGCGCGCCCTTTTTGTCCTCGGTCGCGCTAGCTTTCCGGACCTCAACGCTCCTCTTCGCTGCTATACAAGCCTTAGTGTTATCTATTTTGGCTAGAAGATTTCTATAATATATCCACAAATATATAACAAATAAAACTTGCAGGCAAAAATAGTTTGGTTTCCATAGAAACACCCTTTTTTTCCTGAAAATACAGCAGTATCTGAAATATTACTCTCTTTTTGTCATTTCTTTTTTCAATTTGTCCCCAGTTTTCTGCATCAGGAAGCTCCTTCACCAACAAAGAGAAAGAGAGAAAAAAAAGTATCTACAAACTATGTAAACAGACCTGCCTTTTTCAAGAAAAAAAACAAAAAACAAAAACATAAATATTAAGAAATATGAACAGCCAAAACGGAGCAGAAATTAACCTGGGTGTGATCTAGGGCCGAAGAAAGAAATGTACACCACGATTTAGGAAAAATAAAAATCTTACAGCTAATCATCTGCAAGTCATGGAGAGACAGATCGTCTCTGCTGTATTTGAGAATTAATAATTAAATAGTTATAATAATTATAATAATAGAACAACGGTAAAAAAAACAAAAAAACAGGTCACTTTCAATCTTAATTAACAATCCCTCAGTTTATCACAAAGGGGACGAATATTTTATACGCAGAGGTGGAAACATGTGGAGTCCTTCCCTCTCCGAGAGGATGCTGAGCACAACATAAGACATCAACAAAAGAAAAAAAAAAGAAGAAGAAATGGTAATAAATCATCACAACCACACCCTACATTCTGGTGAACGCTGGCTCTCGTTTCAGTCAAGCTCGAGTCGAGCTCACAGATAACACACGGCCGTTTCGCCTGTGAGTCTGCCGAGCGAGCGCAGGTCTCTGTAGAGACGGCGGGTGGGTGTGGAGGGAGGGAGGGAGGGAGGAAAGAGGGCGGAGCCGATCAGAGGGACGTCTCCACGCTGTGCATGGGGCTCGCCGGGGCCGAGGGCGTGGCTGGCTTGCTGCTGTCTAAGAAGAGGTGGGCGCCGCTGTCCACCGCGTTATTGTTCTGGTTTGGCGATGGAGAGGGAGGAGGAGGGGGCGTGGGGGTGGCGTTTCTCTTGGTGGGGGCGTCGTCCTCGGCGTCCGTGTCGTCTATGAGGGGGATGTGGGGCTCCGAGTCCTCTATCCGGAACTCTGGGTGGGTCATGAAGTTGTGGATTGAGCTGCGCGACTCGGGCTTCTCCAGCCCCTCATAAGGTGACAGGGAGCTGCGGAATGCATTCACTACTCGGATCTGTGGGGGAAGCACGGGGCATACAAAACACACACACACACACACACACACACACACACACAGTCAGATTCGATGCTTTATACAGAAATGGTGCAAACCACACAAGTCAGGCACAAATCACAAAAAACACGCTCACACTTTGCATTTTAAATACAGGCGGCCAAATAATCTAATCTGCGTGCTACTGAGGTGAACTTAAACCGGTTTTACACTGCGGGCAGAAAGAATCCTCCGTCTGTTACTTGTCTCACTGTACAGTCAGATCCAAATATCTTCAGCATGCTCTTTTATTTATTTTTTTGTCAGATAACGTGTTTTCTAGGCCAGATTATGAATGAAATTTTGCTTGAAAAAAAAAAAAAAAACAAGCAAAAAAGAAAAAAAAAAAAAAATGTTCAGGACTTTTATTTTCAATATCTGTCTAGAACAATCTTTTAGTCTGTTAGCATGTGTGGGAGATCTGAAGCTCACTTAAATAAATTTCTTACACTCTGTCGTCCTATTGCTGACTTTGAGACGCATGAGCTGGTCCGAATGGTGCTGAATCCCTGAGCATGTTACAATAACTGGATGTCAGCTGATCATCACTCCCAAATGGGTGAAGATTTATTTTTCACGACGTGGCATTTTTTATTCCCATTTTTATAAACCCATACAGTGTAAACCCGGCTTTCATTGTAAAAGGGTGGGACGAGACACACAGGCTGTGGTGAGTCAAACCGGATTGTCAGATTACTGCAAGCTCAAATGACAAGAAAGAGAGAGAGAGAGAGAGAGAGAGAGAGAAAGACAGACAAACTGTCTCTTTCTTTTTACTCTTAAGTCAGTCAAAAGTGTAAAAACAAACAAAGGTCAGAAAAACAAATGTTCAAAACATCTTCTCTCAGTAGTGGTAATAGTAGTGTCGGAAATCTCGCATAGCTAGTGTGCAATTATTCAAAATGCAAGTGAGAGAGAAACGGAGAAAGAGATGGAAAGAAAAGACAGAATGAGCAAAAGAGAGAAATATGACAAATGGAGAGAGAGAGAGAGACAGAGAGTAATTTACATTAAACTTGAGAGGTTAATTGATCTGGACATGCTTGGGTGAGTAGGATGGGGTGAAAGGGGCAGGGTGGAGGTGTTGGGGGGGAAGGTTACTGATCATTAAATCACTGATTATGTTTCGATACGGAAACTTTGAGCAGCCAAGCAGGTCTAAGCTGTACAACACAAATAAATTTCACAAACAGACAAGAGAGACTGGACCCATGCTCAGCAGTGCTACCTTTTTGTTTAACAGAAGTAAACCTTTGAGTATAGCCCATGACACATTTCACAAAATCTAAAGGAGGAACATGTCAGAGTCAGGTTTGGTTGTTTTTTGTTGTTGTTTTTTTTGCATCACTTTGGAGTTATTTAAGGGACTGTTTGCCTATAAAGAATCTACACGTTAGATGGCTTTAACAGGAATCAGCGTTCAGATCCCACATCCGACGATCCAGGGGGAAACCTAAGAGACAGACAGTGTTAGTGTGGTCGCTGGGGAGCCAGGAGAAGTTCCTGATGGCCTGTGAAAAAGCTGTGAATGATTTGCAGGATAAAATGGCATAAGAGTCAGAAAGAGTGAAAGTGATAACAATTAGATTTATGTAAAACCGGGAGCGAGTGGCGCTAGTGTAGTTTAGTACATACTGTATACGGGTGTATGTGAATACCTTAGCGTACGTAATGAGAAGACAACATCTGTGTGGGATGTATTTTGCAATCTCTCTAGTACCGAAAGGGGGTGCTGTTAAAATTCCCACAAATACAACAAGATTTCTGGGCAGCAGTGACATAGTTGAAAGTGTATGATGCTTATTTTGTTACATATTTGTTCCGGCTCAAAAAAAAATAAATAAATTAATGGTGGTACTAAATCGAGAGGCGGTCATCTTTGTATGTGTGTAAAACGTATGGCATTTGTCACGTGCATGTCATTTCTGTACAGTATATTCCTGTGTGTATATCTATCTATCTATCTATCTATCTATCTATCTATCTATATATATATATATATATATATATATATATATATATATAAAAGATAATACTAAAACCAAAATGTTATAAACTGATCTGATCTGTTAATCACTGATATGATCTCTCAAAAGAAAAAAAAGACAGACAGAATGAGAAACAGAAGAGGCAGGATGGCAGGAGAGAGATATAAGTGAAGAAGACAACACAGGACGTTGATTCCTGGAGAAGCAGACACCCGTACTCCCCCTGGAGTCTTGGTGAGAAATGGATTACTGAACATGTGCCCGTCTGCGGCAAGAGATGAACCTGGACCTGCTTCAGACCTCCAGTGGAAGAAGAAAAACACTGTTTAGCACAATAAGTTCAAAACAATCCCACGCAGCCTCTAAGCAAGGCCAATTTTTTTTGCAGTACTGTGACTGAGCTGGATGTCGGTGTGTGTGTGTGTGACCATGGGCATATACTCAAAATATTTACAAACATAGCTGTCACAGAGCCCAGCAGAGGCACCGAGGCACAGCAGCGGCCGCAGACGCAACACACACAATGTTGATCTGTTAGAATGTAAACACACTGTTTATTTAAAAAACAAAAAAAAACAGCCAAAGCCATCAAACAGAACAATGAGACAGAGACCTCAGCCCCACTGGCCTCAGAACAGTACACACAGATATATCTCCATAAATATTAGCATTCAGATTTAGAAGCAATGTAGTGGACAGTAAACGCATTGTTTACGTTTCTCTTTGTTTTCTTTTTTTTTTTTCGAAAAAAGAGGGACGTTTGTAGAAGAATGTAGAACGTTAGGCGAGTGAAGGAGGAAATGTTAATTGTCATGCACTAAGAAACACGCACTCACACCCCACAGTGGCAGAAGCTTTGTTGGAGGAGGCAGTGGCAGGAGAAAACGCTACATGTGTAGGGCTAGAAACATTGGTTACATCGTGCTGTTGGCTGGAGCTCGAGGGGTGACGCCTGAGGGCCCCCTGAAAGGAAGTGCCGCTCTGGAACGCACTCACTACATCCATCTGCAAGGAACCACACAGCATGACAGGAAGGCCCAAAGAACGCATAAGGAGAGACAGAGAGAGAGAAAAAGAGAGAGAGAACAGCAAGAGAAAGAGAGAATAAGAAATGTGGGGAGGGAGGACAGAAAAAGAAGGGCACCCATATAAAGAGAAGACAGGTAGTAGCAGCATGAAGAAAAAAAAAGGCACTGTATGGAAGACAGTGTTATAAGCTTGCTGACTTTTATCCTGATGGGTTAAATCAGAAGAGCTACTTCACCAGAAATCAAACAGAGCTGTAAAGTTCTCAGTAAGAAAAGGCTAATCAACTGTCGAGAAAGCATAGAGTGTACTGGGACCTATCCTGCTTTTTCCTCCACATAGGGTGTGTACGCAGACATCTCGGGTAAAATTACCTGAGTTTGTATCCTGTTGAGGCCTCGGAACCAGAGGATTTGTCCCCTGCGGAGCTCGCGCTCGGCGTGATCAATCTCGTCCAGGTCCTCCAGTTCCTCCAGCTCCTCGTCTGGGATCTCCTCCTTCTGCGTTCCGTGACCGGCCGTCTTCAGGAACTTCAGGCGACTGGTCGGGATGGTGGAGATCATCTGCACGAGGGCAGAGAAAGCCAATGAACCAAATCAATTCGACAGAGATGATGTGAGTAAGCTTCACCTTAAAGTCTTTTATTTTTTTAGCTCAGTTACACACACACACACACACACACACACACACACACACACACACACACACACACTATGGAACGCTTTCGACTTCCTCTTTTTATGATCATCAATGATTCGCTGAGTGCTGATGCTGTGGTTTTGTGATCTCTATGCACAATTTGTTTACTTTCATTGTTTTACTAATTTTTTTATTGTGCAATTCTGACAAATACGTTTAATCAGGACGTTACACGCCTCACACGCCGCTCAGCCAAAACAGTCTTGCTTTTAAAGTGCGAGATGAAATCGAACCAAACAACCCTCCAATGTAGACTTGACAAATGAACGTGTGAAGTTGACTCTGCTGAATAAACCTAACAAGGTGGATTATTTTAGCAACTGACAGAAAACAGATTAAAAAAAGATTAAACAGACTAAATAAGCAATCAAAAACACTAAACAGGTTTGAGTAATAAAGCTAATCATAGCAATAGCTAATTTCTTTGATGACCTATCAGGTAAATTTTCATGTCCTAAAAAGATAAATGCTTGCCATTTGGCAGCTTTGTTCTGAAAAAAAAATACCCTGGCTCCAAAGCTGTAGTCAGTGAGCTGAAATAAGTGTTCTGTGTAGCCTTTTATCCGTAAGATGATTATTTCTGCAGAATATGAACTACTGCTCCAACCCAAAGTGACACTATAAACACACACCAGAACATAAATACAGATAAAGGGTGAATTTCTGGCTCGGACACAAAACATTTGTTTATTTAACTTCAGTTAGTTTTCCCATCATCCACTTTGGTTTTTCGCCTGATTTCATTCTAGGGGTTGGCCACAAGAGTGCAGTGATCCACTACTGCAGGATTCAAACATACCTGATCCACATGCATGACAGGGAAACGCCAAACTGCTCAAAAATCATGCCTGTCTGACGTTCTTACTCGAAATTTCACATGTTAATCACAGAGTGATGCATTTTTTAAAACCTGTGGTCTTACCTGACCCCAGAGCAGAGAGCCACAGCCTAAGAAAACGCACCAGAGCCACTGGTCAATGGTAAGACCCACACAGCTGAAGGGCTTGCCTCCGAACTGTACGATGATGATCTAGAAAAGAAATGGATAGTGTTAGCCGAGTCAACGTTTCCTTAAACTGCTCGTGTTGTCTACGTCTGGTTAGTCACACTCACCTGGATGACGAACGTGCCGAAGACGATAGAGCAGAAGATGAGGTTATTGAAGATCCCCTCAAAGACGTTCCGCTCACCGTGGATTTTGCGAGCATTAATTTCATTGAAGAGCTGCATTAACACGAAGGTGTTGAAGACGATGGTGTAGTGTTCTGAGGGCGGCGCGTGGAGAGGGGCGTTGCGTCCGCTGTCTATATCGAACAGCTTTTCACCTAGGAGAAAAACAAACAAACAAAAAAAGGTAAGGTTGACTTAGGCTTTGTATAAATCTTTGAAAAAAAAAAATAAAAAATAAAGATACTACAAACTCAAGCTTTAGCCAAAGTGTTAACAACAGAAGTGTTCCCAAAGTCAACACAATAATCTTAATCTTACTTAAATCTTAACAAGAGTTGTGATAATTGTCATTTTGTGATACACAGGTGTTTTCCCTGTGTGTGTGTGTGTGTGTGTGTGTGTGTGTGTGCGCGCATGCACAGAGACACATGAAGCCAATGTATTATAGTGCAGCGATTTAAATTTATATGTTTTTACATGTCCCTGAGGAAGCACAGGTAAGCTTGTGTTCACTTTTTCGGTTAAAAACGTACCCCAGTAACAACAGTGCTTTTCTGTCCTTTACGTTAGTCCTCACCTGCAAACAACAGAGTGAAAATAACTACAAGCTGGTAAACAGCATGGCCCAGGATGTTCTTCATCATGGTTCTGGAGATGAGGGGTTTATTACGGCCGTAGGGCTTCCTCAGCAGCAGAGACTCCGTGGGAGGCTCGGTGGCCAGAGCAAGTGAGGCAAAGGTGTCCATAATCAGGTTTACCCACAACATCTGTACGGCTTTCAGTGGAGAATCCTGAGGGACGAGGAAAAAACAAAAACAAACAAACAAAAAAAATAAAGTAATAAGTACGGTAAAAACTCAGTAGATCAAAGACATAATTGCTAGTTGGTAATTAACAATCATTCATTGAAGTGATCAAACTATTGTCTTGCAATATTTTCTAGAAACATATGGGAACTTTTGGGTACAGAATGAAAAGATATGCAAAAAAGAACTAACTTTTTTTGAGACCTACAAAAGAATCAAGAGGAAACTATTTTATAGAAAAGACTTCATAATAATAAAAAAACATGCAATACCAAATGGATAAAAACATTACTAGTCTAAACAACGAAGCAGCAAAAATAAAAATACTTCAGAGTGACTTGGATGATAATGCCCCGCAAGAACAACAACTAGCTGGGTATCAGGAATAAAATCTAGATGAAGACTATAAAGACTCATGTGGGGAAATGGGTTTCACCCTTCTAAGACATGAAATGTTCTAACAATAAAATGAGAAATGAAAGAAAGACCCCTTTAGAGAGTAGAAGAAATGTACTAGGAATGTAATTGCACACTCATAAGCACAGATTAAACAATGTACAGCGCCATCTGTTGAATTTTTGTAATGAACTTATATTCTCATGTGTTACTATAAAGTGTGCAGAATGAAATTGTAAGATCACGTTTAATAAGTACATTTCAAGTGCACATTCATGAGCGTGTATAATTTTTTTTTTTAAAGTACAGCGCCATTTGTTGGATTTTGTGATGAACCAATGAGTCTTCTCAAGGTTGATTTTTTATGATGTATCTATTTACACTTCAAAGTAGCAAAATTCATTCAATAGCTTTTACGTAATGCATGCACAAGCACAGAGACAGACAAAAATTCCATAAACCATCTGTCCTATTACTCATACTACGTTCCCCAAATTATTTTTCTGAAAAATATCTTTAATGTACAGACACTTTCGGTTTTACTATGTGTATAAAATATACATTAATTTTTTTACTTTCACTCTAAAGTCTAATCTTATCCAGTAAGCTCTTTATTACAATTACACAGGAGCAAATCTTTGTCTTGGTTTAGGTTTGGTTCCTTACTTGGACCTGTTCACCGGACCATTCCAAATAAGACTGTACACTCGTGGTCTAAATACAATTTCTGGAATTGTATACAGTTTTGACAGCAACACAAACCAGCAAAATAATGACATGCCATCAGCTTACTGCTAATTTAGTCTGCTCCAGTTGGAAACGAGTTCACTCCCAGGTGAGTTGAAAGCCTCTGTTTCAGTCTCATTCTACTAACCTATTATTTTAGAGTTGCTCAGATAAGCCTTACAAACTTTCTTCGATACTTCATCTGTTAAACCTGTTTGTATCTATGTATTTATCCCACATGGCATCCTCTTTCATGCTGGTTTCAAACAGTACCTGTGTGATGCAAGCTCCAGTGAAGGCCACGATCACGGCCACTACGTTGACGGTGAGCTGAAACTGCAGAAATTTGGAGATGCTGTCGTAGACGTTGCGGCCCCACATGACCGCTTTAACAATGCTGGAAAAATTGTCATCAGTGAGGATGATATCAGAAGCCTCTTTAGCTACATCTGTCCCAGCAATGCCCTGAGAGAACAAAACAAACAAACAAACCAAAAAAAGTCTGGATCAGCATTACATTTTTGTGAAGTAGGTCTGTGTTATACGTTTTAAGTGTTTGCTGTACCATAGCAAATCCAACATCAGCCTTTTTCAAAGCAGGGCCATCGTTCGTACCGTCTCCTGTTACTGCTACTACTTGTCTCTGTTCTATAACCGTGCTATCGATGATACCTAAAAATAAAACATATGGAAGTTCACACTTCTGTACAATATCATTGGTTTATCCTGGTTCTTTTTTTTACAAAAACAAAAAAAAAAAAGTACCTTTAACTAATGTGTGCTTGTCTGTTGGAGAAGATCTCGCCAGGACTCGAAGTTTAGGCCATATTTTATCAATCCGCTCCTGTTCTATCTATAAAATGAGCATGTCATGTCTGTCAGGATTTTACAAGAAATCCTTAAAATCTCTCTCTGTGTGCAGCACAAAAGCAGCGGTTTATCTCACCTCTCCTTTCTCATTGCGTATCCTCCTGTTGAATTCTTTACCTTCCAGACAGAGGAAATCATCTCCGGGCTGCAGGATGCCGCATTTGGTTGCTATGGCACGTGCTGTGTTGATGTTGTCGCCGGTGACCATGCGTACGGTGATCCCGGCACGCTGGCACTTTTTAATAGCATCAGGGACCTGATCGAGAGGAACCCGGGTCAGACGGGACGCAGACTTAAACTAGCGCTAAAAGGAAAAATCTAACAAACACCAGAGGGTCTTACTTCTGGTCTGACGGGGTCCTCGATGCCCACCACACACACGCAGGTGAGTCTGGTGAGTATATCGGCCTCGTTTTCCCAGTCCGGTTCTCCTTCTGAGGCGGGGAAGTCTCTGTAGGCCAGGCATATCGTCCTCAGGCCTTCAGAGGCCATGGGCTCGATCACTTTTTTCACCATGTCATCTCTGTCTCTGGGACGGAACACTTTGGTCTCGCCACTGGCTGTAAGGATCTTATAACATCTAAATAGGGAAAGAGCAGTACAGGGGAAAAATAGTTATGAAACAGCAGGATAAGAGGCATCATGTAGATAATTTATCTGGGGAAATGATTAATAGCATGGCCCATGGGTTAAAAAAAAATTTTTTAAAGCGAAAGGAAAAGCATCTGACCTGCTTAGTAAGCATAATAACTAGGGATGCACTGAAATTTCGGCCGCCGAAATGTAAGAAAGCGCCGAAAATAAAAGCCGAAATTGTCGCCACGCCTCTCCCATCCTCCTGTCTCGTTCGCGCTGTCATTACGCATCAAACACGGAGTATGTCGGCGGTTTGGAAGCACTTCAAAGTTTCAGATGAGGACAGCAAAGTTGCAATATGTTACAGAAAGAAATTTTATTTAGTTTTGTTATTGTTAAACAGCCTTATTACTGTTATTTATTATCAGTAAAAGTTTGATTGCTTAATTAATTTGTAGTTTTTTCAATACAAACAAAAAGAAAATATTTTAAACGTTTTTTAATGAAGCCATTTTCGGTTTCGGTATCGGTTTTCGGCCAAGTGCATCCAAAAATTTCGGTTTCGTTTTCGACCCAGAATTTTCATTTCGGTGCATCCCTAATAATAACAAATCGTTATCTCCCTAACCCCTCTCTTTTTTTTTTTCTTTTAAAAAAATGACAAGATGCTTTAAGGTAAAGAAATGCCTACTTCTTGAGTAAAATTTCCGACGCTCCTTTGCTGAACATACGGAAGCTTCCGTCAGCGTTCTTCAGCACGGTGCTCATGGATTTCCTGACAGAGTTGAAAGTGTAAACTTTATAGAGCTTCTCCTCTGGGATCTCGTTTCGGATTGCCTGGTAGTCTTTTTTGAGGTCCAACACAAAGCCGAGCAAGGCACATTCGGTTTTGTTGCCCACCTGACGACATAAACCTCCCTCTTTTTCAGGAGGCTACGGGGAGGGGGGGTCAAAAACCACAAAGAGAAAAGATTAAATGACTGGTCAACCCCAATTCCTGTCCAAGAGGAGTAAAGAATAACCGAAATCAGTCATTTACACAATGGATGCAGGTGTACTCACCATGATCTTGGTGGTATAAGCGCTGTTGATGCTGATGCCCAGGACGAGCAGGTCCATGGTGCTGGCAGGAATTACTTCCGGCTCAGGGACCTTCCTGTAGTGCTGCTCTGCGATGTAAGCCTGCACCACGGTCATCCTGTTCATGGTCAGAGTGCCTGTCTTATCTGAACAGATGGCAGTAGCATTGCCCATGGTCTCGCAGGCATCTAAATGCCTTACCAAATTGTTGTCCTTCATCATTTTCTAAAAAAAATAGATAAAAAGATAGTGGGAGGTGGGGAAGGAACAGGATTAGACAGGGCAAGGACCAGATTAACTAAGAGAAATCCTAAAATCCTAAAATCTGTTGGCATGTAACAGGCTTGCATGAACAGTCACTATAACCGTTATGGCAAGCTATTCTCAAAAAAACAAACAAACACAAAATATCATAACAAACGTGTGCTGTAGAATGTGGTCTGCAACATATATTATAAATCGGCCAAATAGCTACATAACGGGACATACTTTGACAGAGTAAGCCAGTGAAATAGTGACGGCGAGAGGCAGACCCTCTGGGACAGCCACCACCAGGACGGTCACGCCTATGATGAAGAACTTGACAAAATACTGGATGTATATGGGTGTGCAGCTTTTCTCCCACGGAAGGCCTTGCACCCAAAAGGTATTCACTATAAACAACACCACCAGGATTATGACGGTGATGGCAGACATCACCAGACCTGCACAGAGAGAGATGAGAAAAGCACACCTTTAAACCAGTGCCATCCCCTCAAATAAAAAAAGGATAATAATAAAACAGGCACAGCAAAGAAGAGAAGGATGAAATTTGGTAATTAGGACGAGAACTAAAATGCTCTGACCTGCTTTGCCGATTTGGACTGCTAGTTTAGTCAGCTTCCCTTGGAGGACTGATTTCTCTTTTTTGGGCAAGTTGGCTTTGCGTTTCTCGTCTGCATCGGCCCCTTCGTCACTGTTCAGGGGCTGCATTTCCATTGCAGCTCCGTCTTGGGCTTTAGCTGAGGATAGGGTGGGGGAAAAAAAAAGAGAGAGAGGCAGGCTTAAAATGTATTTGAAAAACAATATAATAAAAACCATCACTGTAAAAGTCACAGGCACGGTTTTATCTTGGCACTTTGTACTTAATCTCACGACTATCACTTTATCTACATGGAGCGGTAAATCTTTTTTGTCATTATCTGTCAAGTGTTTCAACTCGTGTTCATACTTGTGTTTTAGTTTAAACCTAAAGTGTGCATAAAATCTTTTCTTTAAATTAAAAATAGGCTCCGAAGGAGAAGAAGAAATGTCATCATGGTGTGTGTGTGAACCCATACTCTCATAATTGTCTAACACAGTTAATTAGTGAGTTAGATTGTATGCAGTCATCGATATATTGTCTATACCTTCAATATCAGTGAAACGAGCCGCGTCTTCACTACTCGTACAAAAACAAATGAGTGCCTCGAGCTAGTTAAACCCTCTCTGTATTGACATTAGAGTAGAACAGAGCGAGTTTATTTCCCTGTTCGTAATGATAAAGATCATGAGGGTGCAACTTTTTTTTTTTTTTTTTGCACCTCCATACAGCACATATCTACAACCTCATGCTCCTGCTAGACGACTGCAACTTGCATTTTACTTTCCTTTCCACTTCCCTTTCTTTTGTTTAAAGAGCTACTTTTATTCCATTTGTGTGGCTGGCTACTCAAAAGGGCTTTAGGTTCAGGTCCAGCTGTGCAGCATGCTTTTGTGCATCTCGGGACCACCGGGTATAATGGGTCTCGCCTCTGTGTGGGAGAGAATGACTGCAGGGTCCCTCTGTGCTCGGTACTAGCAGACAGGCTGCGCTCACAAAAGGTGCAGAGAAACTAGGGCGGTCTTTTATCGCTTTCTAAAAATGAAAGTTTTCCTTTAAAAAACAAACAAACAAAAAAAAAAGAGCGCGGGAATATGCATCATTATAACTACACACGTCAAACAGTAATCTGCGCAAAGCAAACGTCTCAGGCCTGAATACAAGCTCAAAGTGTTATGGACACACCCTTATATATATATATATATATATATATATAAATATACGTCAGTGATATCAGTAACCCCTGTGTAACGTACATATTCAAGCACAGTGGCTGCAGTCTAAAGATATGCAAGGTGAAATGCTGGCGCGTGCATGTGTGTGCGTCTGCTGCTGTGGCAGAACGCTTCTCTACTCCATGCAATCCTAGTCTGAGGCATTAGACTTCACTCCTGGCAAGCGTGGAAGTGAGAGAGGCTCAGCAGCCTACACAGCACGGTCTTGCGTCGATATCAAATCCAGACAAATAACACACGACAGACTGGCTGTTATCTGAATTGGCACTAGCGTCCGTTTGCTCTAGCACGACTCTCCCCTGTGACTGATTATGCATTTAAGGCAGCTGATTATTACAAGCTCATGATGGAGAATAAACCGTGCGTGTACAATGTAATGAAGGGGAAACGAGCGTTTGGCTGTATGTACTTCAGGTTAGACAATAGCACTGCCTCGCTCTCGAGGTGTTCCAGGTGGTGTAGGGTATGTAAGCATGTGACCGAGCTTTGCTGAATGCAGGCACGGACTGAATGCTGCGCTGTAAATCAGTGACTCTGTCCAGCTGGAAACATGAACCAGCACGGCTCCTGCAGCAGAGCCTCCATTTCAGTTTACAATCACATGAAGCTAGGCAGGATATTTCACAGAAGGAAGCCGAGCGCTCTGGTTTAACTGCTGAGGGACAACTGACGCGCACTGTCACTAACATGGCCGTGGTAAAGCTCCTCACTGGCCATTTACGGCAATCATTCATTCATTCATTCCTTTCCTTCACTTCATCACGTCCTTCTTTTATTCATTCATATTTTCCTTCCTTCCTTCAGTCCTCCCTTCTTCTTTACAAAATTGGCTCCTTTACTTTATTTATATTTTTCCTCCTGCCCCTCTTTCCCTTTTCATCTCTTCCATTCTTTATTCAGCCTTTCATTTCTTTTCTCCCCTTCATCTCTTTTTGTTCCCTTCTTCCTTCATCGCTCCTTGTTCCTGTCCTTCATTTCTTTCCTTCCTTCCCACCTTCATCCTTCAGTTCTTTTTCCTATATCCCTTTTCTCTATTCATTTCTTTCTTCCTTTATCCTTTCCTTTTTTGTCCCTTCGCCCATCCATCTTTCATTCCTTCCTTTCCGTCCTTCATTCGTTCGTTCCTTGCCCCACTGCCTCCTTCAGTTAATCATTTCTTCCATCGTTCATCTGTCTTCCTTCCAACATTCATTCCTTTCTACATACCGTCCTTCCCTCTTTGCTTCTTGAGTCCATCTTTAGTTACTGCTTTTCCCCCAGTCAGTGTCACGGTGGTTACATCATTAAGATATTCATACAAGTGGCGTTTAAGTCAAGCTGGGACTTTTGATTGTACATAATAACAGAACTCCCACATCCTACTGTTTCACAAGTACTCGGATACCATCAAGGTAGGAAGTTCCCTTATGATCGGACTGCCTGCTTCATGCCTGAAACGCTGGCCCACCAGGAGCTCCGTTAATGGCCCAAACATGTGGAAATGTCGTGGAGCGAAGTCAGGACAATAATGTGCAAGTGGTGATGGTGAATGATTGTGTGTACAGTACAGTTCCCACAGACAGAGGCATCTCTTTGGCAAGTTGGTGACAAGTCATCTGTTGATATTTAAGGGTCAGGTGTCCCACTTGCTAAATGTTTTACAGGAATGACTGAGCCACCTCGGCGAGGATACTTCTTTAAAACATTTGCACCATTTAAATGTTTTACTGCGGCTAAGAGACTCATCGTTGAACTCGAGGAGACTTGAAGTCTCCTGTAAATGTTCCGCCGATAGAGAATTCTGAACATGACGGCACAAAGCTAGACACAAAGAGTGAGTCCGATCATGAGAGAACTTTCTACTTTTTCTTTCTTATGCTCATCAGCTCTTTATAGTTAATCCATCATAGCTTGAGCAGCTCAAAAAGCTACTTAAATGTGAACTCTGATCATGCCTAAAATCCCATTATAGTCTGCGCAGAAAAGAAGGAGGAGGAGGAGGAGGAGGAGGAGAGGTTCCTTGTTTCATCTGTCAAAGGTGCCTGCTTTGTGAAACGCAGCATATCATTAAAGCTCAACTCAATCGTATGCATGCTGTACCTCACAAAGCAACACACAGACACACACTTGCACACACACGCAGGACAGCTTTAATGACTATCTGATAGAAGTAATGGGTTAAGGCAATGGTTTTAACACAAGCTGCAGCACCTCAGAGATTGCCAGCTAAGCCAATATGAAGCTCATTATGCAGTTAAGTCAATAAGGTTACTCACCTTTCTTTCTGTTGTCCACCGAGCCATCTTGCTTTTTGTCTGCCGAGAGAAAGAGCACATCAGGAACATTCTCAAACTTATTTAACAGTCCCACGCTGTGCCTGAGATTATTCTGCCGCATCCATTTAAACCTATTTCCAATTATGCAAATGCTATCTTTGATTTAATAGACTGAGAGGCAGTACTTAGGGTTTTATATATATAAAAAACATTGTGTGTGTGTTTGTGTTTGGTGTATGTGTGTGTGTGTGTGTGGGGGGGGGGGGGGGGGGTTATATAACGGTTGGAGCCTTAATGCAGGATGAAAATCTTTGGCCAGGCCACAGACACGCCTGTGTGCACACATGCAGCAGCAGTGATATGTGCGTTCGATGAACAAAAACAAGGTCCAGGGGCATTCAGTGAAACAGCAAACACGTGAGGACACAATCCTGCTGAAATTCATTACAAAAGCTGCTGGCTAATGGAGCAGAAATCCTTGCCACATGTTAAACTGGGGATATGATGAACAGAGAGAGAAAGAGAGAGGGGAGGGCACGGGGAAAGTAAAACAAAAGTAAAACAAAACCAAAAAAAAAAAAAAAAACACAAAGAGAAACACAAAGAGAAACACTTCAGCTCCATTTGGTCCCTGCTGATTAGCAGTGGTAAAAAACAAACTAAGGAAGTTCATTATAAACCTCTATTGCTGTAGCAAGCGAGAGAAAGAAAAAAAAACAATCCGAAGCATTAAATTATACAAGAAATTAATAGTTCATTTAAGCATCTAAATAAAGACGAACCCAAATAACAATGTTTATTAGTAGCGTTTACAAGTAACTGATGTGATCTTCTTTGTGGTGTTGAATGAATGAATGACGGCTTACGCTGAGAACATTGCGTATCAAATGATAACGTTCCATTTATGCACTGCTTGGTGTCTGGTAGTGCCGTCATACTTCCTTATAGAGCTGCATGAGTTGATCAATAAATCACACTGCAATTATTTTCACATATTGCAATTTTGTTTTAAACTGTGATGGGCAGCTATTGAATGCACCATTTAGGATTTACAGCAAAATATATACAGTATAAAAATAAAATTTATTGTTATTATATAAAACTTGACAAAAGCATATTTTATCTGTAATAAACTGTAGCCTTTTGTAATCAAATAATTGTATGGTTCGACATCGTGATTTAGGTTTTTATGCGATTAACTGTGCAGCCTATTCCCTTAAAAAGCCTTTTGATTTTGATACTGAGCAAGTTATAGTAACTATTAGATATACACATTACAATAAAACAAACTTTTTTTTTTCACTAGTTTAAAATTTCCTAGAAAGTCACCGGCTAACAGACTGTGAAATAAATGTCTAGTAATAGGTTTAAAATCTTATATTTGGAAATATGAAAACAGAAAATGCTAGATACCAGGGATGGAAATCACCAGGGACTACCCAATACGATATTGTAATACCGAGTTGCAGATTATTTCTGTACTGCATTCCAATTATGTCATAATATATCCCAATTTGTTGCAATTCTAAACAAACTTAGCAAAATAATTAGCTCCTACCACACAGGATACTGTGCTGCCTGACATTGTGTGAATAATTAAGAATGCAGGATTATAGATGTAACAGCAACATTTTTATTTATTTACTGATTTTGGAGTCAGTGTGGTGACACAGGAATTGCCCTTCCCTACTAAACAAACTTTATGATTCAGGATCATTCACTTGATCATCATGACTATAATGTAATTTCATCATGCATTAAGTTGAAACTACAGGGAGACACAAAGTTTTGGTTAGAGTAACCTCTGTAATAACAAAAATATTCACTAAATGTTTTACTATTTCTCCATTCTCAACCTCCGTATTGTCTGCAACATGCAAGCTGTAACAAGACTTGTAACAAACTCCACCCACTTCACTGGTTTTCTGATGCACGTGTCAAGTTACACGTCAATTTGTTTGTTTATAAACATCATACACCATGCCAATTTTGTTCTGAAAAACTTTTTTTCCTCCATAATAAAAACGTGCATGTTCAACCCTAGCGCTGATTTGGAAGATATTACAGAGGAAATTACTTGATTACTGCTGGATTCATGGTTTTCTATTTCATACTCTTAAAAATAAATAAATAAATAAATAAATAAATCTCATTTTCTTGATTAAACAAAGAAATTAATCGACCGACTAAATTTTTGCTTTGGCTAAATGTGTTTTTTTAACTCATCTTGCCTAATGTGCATAAATATAAGTAACTGGTCAAAATGTTATTTCTTAACCGCCTGTATTGTAGTATTTAAGGCAAATTTACCTTGTCTTAAACTTAACTATTCAAATGTAAAAAAGCTCTTGCACTGTTTGCCTTTTTTTAAACTTGCAAATTTTATGCAAATTCAAACAGTAATATATGTTCTGGCAACCCTAGCGTCTAGCACTTCACCGATACGGCCTTAAATCAGGATGGCCAGAGACTCGGCGCCAGAGTGTTTGTCTATGGCGAGTGAGCCTGACTGAGCAGGAAATAAAACAAACATGACTCTAACCCACAGTAAGTCAGGCATTAGTGCAGTCCTGTTAGCTCTGTGTGTATGTGTGTGATTATGTGTGTGTGTGTGCATGATAGAGATTGTGTATTCTCCCCCTTACACAGCTGACACGCCCAAATTAGATAACAGTTTTTCTTTGGATAACAACACTGCTGCTGCCCCGCCACACTGAAAGGCCACAGACTAACATGGCCGATCTATTTTAAAACAGGTCAGACTGCCAGAGAGGCTGGAAGGACACCAAAGAATAGCGCTAGCATACTTTTCTTCTCCTTCTTCCTCTCCTTCTCTTTTTTCTTCTCCTCCTTCTCGTCGTCGTCGTCGTCCTCTCCTGCCCCCAGTAATGTGAAGATGATTCCGGTCTGGGAGTTGACACCGATGGCAGTGACGACCATTTTTCCAGAGCCCTCCATGACATGGGTACCTGTACACAAGACGACGCATGGGTGAGGGCATGCCATTTGGTCGCAAGTACGATAAACAAAAAATGTTTGCACACACAAACAAACACGCAGTGTTCGATTTCTGCGTAAGTGGCATCTAAATATGGGTTGTCTGTTGGACTGTACAACGCAAAGAAGTGGCTATTTATGAAGCACTGGACTGATCTGGGATTCGAAAGTGTTCACTTTGTTGATTAAAAGCAAAGTCTGACAGAGGCTCACAGCGTGGATCAAAGCAAAGTGATAGAAAAATACTCGGAGGATTGTAAAGAAAGTGTACTTTCCCATATAGAAGCAATTCCCATTTAGCTAGCACATGTTAGCATCATTCCTATTTCATCATTTTAACAACAGTTAAAATAATTTTCAACCATTGTCTCATCATCAATGTTTGGTGTCACTTAGATTCTTATGCTTGAACATTTCCCTGCTTCCATCACATCACTTTCAAGAACTGACTGTTCACTTGCTAAATAATAATATATCCCTCCCCTCAACAAGTGCCACTGTAATACCCAGACAATGAGTTTAACTTTATGGCTGATTGGGTAAACGGCATTGAGAACATTTTAGGTTGCATTAAGTGGCAAAATCTCCCCTTTTCTCTGACTATGACTTACATCAGATAACCACTTGATGTATAGACACTCAGCATGCCTGTGTTAACAAAATAAATGTTGTACACAGAGCATTGGAATATAAATGAAGAGAATGATTAGAGCATATTTAAATTGATAATTGAACCATTTGCCGAGTAATAATTAAAAAGAAACCCCTAATAAGACGGCAACCTTGAACATCCAAAATGACCAAACTAAGTTTCATAAACACAAAGGCGTTTTTCGGCAACAGATATCTCAACCTGTGGATGTTGTAATCCTGTGGTTTTAAAATGGAAAAACCTTAGACATTACGTAAAGTGTCACAGGCCTGTTAGATTTATCCAGTGATGGTGTGACAGAACAGAAAACTATACGACACCATTTTTTTAAACTTATTAACACAAGTGTTGGTCTATAAATAACACACTGATGATTCCAAAGTCATCTACATTTTGTAGAAGCAGCAGTAATTTGTACCTGATAACAGCATAGGATCTTTATCCAGCAGTTTCTTCACATGGTCCGATTCACCCGTCAGAGAGCTCTCATCGATTTTAAGATCGTTCCCTTGGATGAGAACGCCATCGGCAGGTAAGAGGTCACCTGCACGAAAACAAAAACAAACAAACTGTATAGAAGTTCACCGGTCATACAGAGGGTGATTTCTGCATCACGATGTGGCATAACACATTCAACGCACCCCTTTCACATACATGAACTCGCAGATGCCCATGATTGGCTAATCTTGCCGTGTCACCACTCATGTCCCATAATAAAGCGTACGGCAGCTTTCGGTTGCGTTACATTACAATAAATATTTACATCACAGCTGTGCAATGTGTGCACATACCGTATTTGATTTGTGCAATATCCCCGACTACGATCTCAGCCACAGGGATCTGAATGACTTGCCCGGAGCGCACCACTGTAAACTTCTGCTCTTGTTCAATGCGGCTCTGTAGGCCACGGAACTGCTTCTCTTTACTCCAATCGTTAAAGGCAGTCACAAGCACCACACAGATAACAGAAAGGAGGATAGCTGCTCCCTCGATCCATCCTGCTTCTGACTCGCCCTCGTCTTCCACGCCTCCTGTTACTTCCCCACAGTCTATACACACACAAAACAGTTTTAGCAAAAAAAAAAAAAAAACTAACAAAAAAAAAAAAAACACTGCTTTCTACATTATATTAGAAATAAAACCTAAAACATTACAAAATGTTACACTGAAACTTATAAAAAAAAAAAAAAGGTACTTACTATTATCACTTGATTCTGGAGGTCTATAAAAAGAAAGGCCTAATGAAATTATGGCTGCAACTTCTAGAATAATCAACGTTACGTCTTGTAATGCTTCCCATACTAATTGAAGAAAGGTTTTTGGCTTTTTCGGAGGTATAAAGTTCTGTCCAAATGCTAATTTTCTGCTTTCGATGTCGGCAGGGTTCCCGCTTAAACCTGAAAAAAAAGAAAGACAAGAAATAAAAATCATTACATTTTCAGTGATATCAGATGGATAGGTATGGAATTAAAGTACAATAACTAAAAAAAAAAAAACAGCAAAGACCAAGGCTAAGTTTGATTAACATCTGGCGTCATTGGAGAGCCACTGCCTTCATACATCGCTAGAGACTTTTTATTTAGTCAAATTTCCTTTTGGTTCAAGTGTTTCTGTTAAAAAAAATATATATATATCATGGCTCAGATGCTTTAATTTACATATTGCACTCAGCTAACGAGTTTGCGCATCACTTCCACTGTTTGTTGACTGCGGGTCAGACTTGCCTACGGCCTACAATTTGCGTCAGTATATATATATATATATATATATATATATATATATATATATATATATATATATATATATATATATATATATATATATATATATATATATATATATATATACACACATATATATACATACTAGAGTACTTTTGTTTAAAATGTATAGGACACATTTTGTATGGTTACAAAAATCGGTTGATAAAATGTGGCCGCAGTCAGCAAACGTCAGCGAGGAGAAATTCGACATCTTTAGTACGTACAACTCATCTGCAGAACAGACAGCCAGGCACGTGGTGTCGACTCGCATCACTGCCTAGAGGGGAGACTAGATTTGTTTTTTTTGTTTTTTTATTGGACTGTTATGCATAACTAAATTAACTTATGCAATAAACAGACACTTTAATGTAACAATTGGAAATGAAGCCTGAGGACGGCATGCTGCAGACTTGTGTATATGACACCACACGATTGGGATCATTAGGCTAGAACCACACGCTTCACACACACACAGCCAAACCAAACATTCTCAGCTATTACACTGAAAAAAGAGGAGCCACAAGGATGCAACCAGAAAAAAGCATTTTTTTTGTTTGTTTGTTTTTTTAAACAACACATCTGTCTCACTGTGAGGTTTAGGACAAAACGTCAGCCAGTTGTGGTCCTCTTGAAGTAGTAGATTCTTAGTACATTCTTTCTCTATTTTTTTTTTCCTCCTGTGTTTAAATCTTAATAAATGTGGCCTATGAACTCACCTATTTGCACTGTGCTTTAAGAGGAGAAATATTTGTATTACTATTATCCACTGTTATATAAAAAAAAAGCATAACAAAAACAATATTAAGCTGGTTTTTAACACCTTATTCGACACCTTTTGTGTTTAGCTTTTTGTTCATATCGTGGTCTTAGTACTCAGAATCGAATTAGAGCTAATAAACTGACTGTAAGCGGTATTCAGACAGGATGAAACGTACATAAGGTACTGGGATAATTTACTATTTTACAGTTGGCTTTGATTTTCATCTGGATGTCTGTAATTCTCTATCCTTCTGGTTCTCACCAAACCCCACACTCTTATCCACTTATCACTGGAGTCCAGATACATACACTGGTGATGTTTTTCTATACAGATTTTATTTTTTATTTTTTGCTGCCACTTAGTACTTAGTCACGACCCTCACAAGATATTAAACACTTCCTTTTCACTAAACTAAAAACCCTTTGGGGACGTTTGGTTCTTCTTTGACCACCAAGTTGTGAATGAAGCATGGTCATGTGATTCAGTCACCTTTGTTTGCTCCACCTGTGTTCTACCTTGGGCTGGATGATTCGTCAATATAACAGACTTTTCTGAGATAGATTTGTGAAATGTCCTTTTTTTTTTACTTTATTATTCTAATTGATGTTAAAATAAAAAATTTAAACCCTCACTATTTGGATGAGACGTGTACTAGGAAGTGTTGACCAGGTGGAGATTTTGCACTATTCACACTTTCCAGCAGCTCTAACACAGATGAGTCATTGGTGCTGATCAATCACAATGTCTGTGTGTGTGTGTGTGTGTGTGTGTGTGTGCACTTTAGCGTGCATGTTAGACAGATTGGCGGTGGAGTCAGCACAGTCCATTGTCATAAGGAGGAGGATGATGATACTTCTCATTACTCAGTAAACACAAACTCATTCCATGCTCTCACACACACTTTTACTACATATTTAGACACTGTCTTTTATATGAGCACATGACAAGTGACAGAATGGTTTCACTTGTCATGTGCTCATTCTCTCTCTCACACAGGTTTTGTTCTGTGTGAGAGAGAGATTGTGTGAGTAACAGAACGATGTTGCTCAGGCAAAAATTGACTGACATGACATGATGTGATGTGAAAACTCCGTTCTTAAATGTCCCTGTATGTTATTAAATGTTAATGAAAGATCATCATTGTAATGTTACGGTGTTTACAAAAAAATCTTATATTTAAAAGAAGTATTTGCGTATTTTACTGTGGTGTGATGCACATGGGAGATTCCCCCTGGGATCAATCAATCAATATAATAATCAATCTATCAACACACAAACATTTACTAGTCGGATTAATTAGCTTGCACCGACGACATATGACCTTTTCACAACCAGGAAAGTGCAGATGTGTAAAAAGACTGACAAGCCAGAAAAGGCAGGGAGAGAAGGATTATTTTTTCCCCCTAAATCAATAAATTTCCAGAAGCTAAACCGGGGGTGCCAGTGCAGCTTTAACTTCAGAGGTAATGAAGTTATCCCTTTTACGCTGCACTAATCACAATAACATCAATCTGCACTTGCCACAAGAAGTTGAAAGATGTGATAGATGTTTCCGTTAATGTTTTTGCATCAGCGACGGGAGAGATTAAAGCCCAGCAAACGACAAGACTGAAAACCTACAAACCTACCCCAGGCATGTCGACGCGTTTGTGTTTCCGTGCCATTTAGTCAGATTTGCATACAGGACTCTCGCAGTGTACCCTAGAGGATATTTTCATTCCCGCTAGGGTGAAAGAGGCAGTAATTATGGTTTAAAAAGCAAGGTGACAGACAACCCGGACTGCTAGTAATTCAAATCACTGATAGGTCCTGCAAATAGATTCGATTCAGGCGGAGATCCAGCCCCGTGCTACAAAGCATGCAGAAGAAGCCCAAGAAGAGCTCGACTTTTGCCTTATTCAGTACAAAACTATCAGCTTCAAGAGATCTTTTTCTGTACACAAGAACCAAGCATAAAAATTAAACACTAACCTTCTGTTACATGTTTATGTTTTTGATAGAAGTAACATTCATGCAAGTCGTGCATTATTGTACGATAAGCTGCAAACGTCTCAGTCCTCAAGACTTCCCTGACTGTTTCATACCACCGACACTTGAGACTCCTTACATACAATATTATGTCGACGATCCGCCAGATCTGGACAAATGCATTAATATACACCCAACTCATTTGATTCACATGCAGCACTAGTGCCAGAGATGTAGGAATGTGGTATAAGGAAAGAATAACACACCCCTGAGCATGCATTACATCATATAACAGTACGCCGGAGATTACAATGTGTTAACATAGTTGCAAGCAACGATGAGCGGGCCCATGCACTCTGGGTGATTGCCACCCGGGAGCACCAGAAAGACAGTGGGCACACACATTTAAACGGTACATACCAATAACATTATGACGTGCCACGCCCGGGGCCCAGTCTCTTAGGAATCCTAATAGCAGTAGATTCCAATCTGTCCGCCAATTTCCATGAGTTTTAAAGCTTAAGACGCCCAAAAGCCCCGGATGGTGGATGAGAAAATATAAACCCTTATAGGAACAAAAGAGACCTAACACATATTTGACGACATAGGGCTGATGTCATAGTGCTTGGGGCCAAATTTATTAGTGACCGACACCTCTGCATTTGAACTAATAACGGTTGGTTAATATAATGTTGTGGAACATTTGAGAGACAAGTCTGTATTCTTACATACATTTTCGGCTCTATAGCCTGTTATTGTCTCTTTTTTCATGCTGTCTCGGTGTTGTGCGTTCGTTTGCATGTGTGTATATACAAAGTATACACATATTGTGGCCTGATTGCAGAAAACCCCGCTGGATCACTCTACTGGTGTCCACCTACTTTCCCAGAAGTCCAGGGACAGATTTTGGGTCAAAACTCTCCCTCACTCTCTCTCCCTACCCCCCCCCCCCCCCATCATTCTCACAATCTGTCTTTCTACTCCTTCACCTCTTTCTTCTTTCCATCAATCACCTTAAGAGAAACTACTAAACAGTGTGGATCTTTGGATATTAAATTTATTAAACTGGTCAACATTACCACCACAGATTGGACACCACTGTTTGGATTAAAATGATATAACCCGAGGCTTGAAGCCCATAACCTGAGGGTGTAGTAGTTTGTGTAATGCTTATGGGTGTGGCATGTCTGTTGATTTGCACATGTTCAGCCTACAGCATGTAATGTGCGATTCATCTTGTAGACATAGAATCCCAATCTGCACAACACACAGTGTTAAAATACACAGGACCTGCACCGTTACCGGGAATATTCTGCTTTTGTGAAGTGACGGATAGCTCTGGATAACACCAACGAACATGTGTTACAGGTAAATCCCCAGCACCTGAGAAACACCACAGAAGGTGGACATTCTATCCGATGTTGGAGCATTATCTGCAGTTACAATGACACCTCAGATGGTGCTACAGAACTCATCATTGTGCCCAGATCGGACACCACTTTTAATTCACTGAAAAGTGGTTTCTATCATTAATATGTCTGTGTTATAATATAATAATATTCGGAGAACCAAATTAAATTAATTTGTGAACGTGAATCGAATTGAATCGTGGTTGGTCATATACCTGTACAGGCTGTTCAAAAACGTTTCAATCATGTGGTCTGCTCTTATAACTTAGAAATGAACAGAAAAACAAAAAGATAAGGCTTTTATTTTTGCAGGTAAAGCATCACCTTTAATAATTAGTGGTTGAAAGTCCTAACACTGACCGTGATTTTTAAACAGTCCCACAATTTACGGAGAAAAGCCTGGTATAAAACTTAGAACCAACATACTTGTGCAGAAATCCCTTTTTAATTGTCTAGCAAGAAGCTCTGCTTTATTTCCTATGATCTGTTTAATCCCAGCAGTGCATTCAAATCGGGCTCTCCTTCAGCGTGACATAGCAGAGCAGGACAGATGTCTCATCCCTGCAGAACGCTTCTCCTTCTACAGAACTCGGTTCTGACTCAACGTCTAAGTTTAGACCATCTATTCATAAGGACACATCACACCCCGGGAGCCCAGGCACAAGCGGGAGCTGTACAGTATGAGCGCTTTGCTCGCATTTGCAAGTTAAAATACTCCTATGCAAATTAGACGATCTTTACAAGCATCAGTGCAAATTGTACCAGTCATCCTGACGTCGGGTCAGGTCAGTGCTCAGGGAAGGCTTCTTTTGGGAAGTTTTGAGAAAGATAAAAACCTAATAAATGATTGAGTGTTTTAAAATAAGCTCAATTACCCAGACAGAGCACTGCTAGGGCAGGGGATGGAACGACAGAATCGGTTACATAATCACCGGAATCCAAGCAGGTACTGGCAATGTCTTAAGTATAAATCGACTCTTATCTTAAACAGATGCTTCGGGGGGAAAAAAGTAAGACAGAAAAAACATTTTGAACAGTAAGTTTCAACTTTAAGATTTAACTAGTTTCAAATTATTTAAAATAATTTAAGGAAAAGATAAATATTCCAATTCTATTACAAATCTAGAAATCTTTTATATTCTAAAAAAAAAAAAAAAAAATTTTTTTTAACTAATTCTAAAGTCTTGACCAGAAGATGATAAAAGGAAAATGTACTTCTTGTCAATATTTTATTTTATACTATCTGCTAAGGCCAGATAAATTTAAAAGTACAGTGCAAAAATACTAACAGCATCATCATTAGAAGGAGAGGAGGGGGTTTGAGATTAGTGCAAGGTGTATAAGCCATGTATCAGATTAAGAATGATTCTTTGTATTGATTTAAACTTTTAAATAGCTTGATTGCTTTATTGATTTTTTTAAATAAATTTTATTGATGTTTTAATTAAAATAATAAATATGTATAAATCAAAACGTACAATCTCACTTGAAACATTTTTTAAATTTAACTAATAATCATGAAAATCGCCTGGGACTATCTATTGAAATGTGTGGGAAATGAGAATGAAAGTGGTGCGGGGAAAAAAAAAAGAGAGAAAAATAAAAAGAGGAAATCAGCATGAGATGGTTGAGAAACAGGTTACCATGACAACACTGCTGTAAAACAGTTTTACATTTAGGGTTTTGTTGAAAGGGGATGTAATTGGTTATCACATGCTGATTTAATATATATATTTTTTTTAACTAAAGGATATTTTAATTAATATTATTATTATAATAATGATGCTGCTGTTTTTTTGTTTGGGGGGGTTGGCTCTTGTGCAGCCGTAGTGCTAAAGTGACAGAACAAGCCCAAGTTCACATGACTTTCTAGTGTACAGGTTTCCAGGCTTAATAACTGGGACTTTAAATCACAAGTGTTGCATGTTGTCATGGACTGTCGCGTAATTAAGGTTACCTTTAGTTAACAAGAGAAGTGCACTGAGAATATATTCTCATAAGTATGCTCTTGGGCGAGGGAAAGGGAGCAGCATGGGACGCTGGGATCTGGCTCACTGCAATCTTCACATCCTACTACATATATGCATGTATATATTTTTAAAACCTAATACAACGTTTACAAAAAAGGAAAAGGGCAAACAAATCAAAACACGTGGTTCTTTATGTTCTGTATAAACAGAATAAACATTGTGGCGTTTAATGTTTATGACGGCAAAATAAAACCATGCTAGCAATCGGGTGATGACAAAATAAATTAATTTGACCACTTCCGGCGCTGTCTTATTGTAAAGATGGCTTAGGAAGGATTAGTTGTTTTTTGTTAAGTCTCTAATTATTAATTGTGTTTGACATTTAAATCATTCCTTCATCGATTTATTACTCCTCGAGTCCACTCCCACACACAGTCCACTGCTCTACAGGAAATACGGTGACCTTCAGTGTGTCTACAAAATAACCAACAGGAGGCGCATCCAAACACAAACAAGCATTTTGGATGGATCGGTAGTGTGTTTTCCAAACAGGTTTTCTCAGTGACTTACTGTAATGCACTTTCGCTAAACCCACAGCTTATGTCATTGCTTTTTGTCATGCTCTACATATCCTCCAGGTTACTCGTAAGAAAGTAAGAAGCCGAGCTCTGAATCATCAAATGTCTGGGCACTGCCGTTTACTGTGATTTATTTCAAGCAGACACATTTTTTTTAAAGGTTTAAAAGTATTAAAAACTACTGAAAGTATTTCATAATTGTGTACTTGATTGTTTAAATGTTATGTCTCGTACAAAGAGATAACATTTCTGTTCTGCCAATTGTCAGTCCAATAAGTCGAAGTACTGCAATAAACCACACACAAAAACCTCAAAAGCTAAGGAATATTTTAACACAATTTAGGAATTGTATACCATTTAATTTTTGCAAATTCACCCAAAGTGAAGGTAATAAAGAGATTGATTGCACTTGCACTGTTCCAGCAATCTAAAGTAGCTCTGAAGCTATAGCGCATGTATTCTGCTTAAAATTGCAATGAACCCAGCTACACGAAGGCACGTCGGATATTCCCTATAGCCAGGTTTTCAACGTTGGAGGGATGCAATAAAATACAAATCTGTGATGGAAGTATTTTTTTCTAGGATTCAGCAAAAAACATATACGTTTAAAAGGTACCTCACAGAAAAAAAAAAATATTCTGAAAATGTTAAACAGTAGGCTGTGTAAAGAACATTATTAATTGTTCTTTATTAACACCTGCATAGGATGCATTTCTATTCATCCTGTTACTATAAAAAAAAAAAGTGCTGGATTGGTTTGAGGGGTTTCCTGTCTTCTATTATATTTATCGAAAATCCAAAAATCACTGACAAGGCCGTGCAGGAGTGTGATGTCAATGAAGCCTGCACATCAAGCAGCTGTGGAAGTGATGGATGATTATTATTATTTTTTTTAATCTAGGATCAAACCGAAAATCCCTCCTCCCCCCGCCACAGTTCAGTGGAGGTCATGCCTATGATTAAGCACAATGTCTATGAGAAGAGAATAAACTGCCGCGGGTGGATGCTTATGTGCTTATTACTGTTTCACTCTCTCAGCATCTCAGCAGGTACACCGAGGGGGCGGAGACAAGCAGTGTGTGTGTGGGGGGTTATGTTACTTAGGACATCACACACTCTTAAACCATGCTGTCACAGCTGTAACTTACTGCTGCTGCATGACTGAGCGTATGTAATAGTTTATTCTATCTTGATCTTAGTGATTAAAATCCAAAACTATTGGCACTCTCATTACTGAATGCTGTACTTCCCGGTTTGTTCCACTCCACAAATAAAAGCTTCACTTACCCTTTTGCAGACTCAATATAACCCTCGTTGCTTTACAATTTTTTCACTTATATCTAACATTAGGTAAGAAGAGCTTATGTACCATCTATAGGTGAAGTTTTCAGTCTGCTGCAGAGTCCGTTAACGTCCCCGTAAGTATCCTGGATTTTGTGTAATCCCTCGGCCCCCCGCAATTCCATGAGCGAGCGCAGCTCTTTAAGCGAGCACCCGAATTCTGCATCGTGATTGGGCTCCGCTACGGAGTTTTTCACACCGCTGTACGAGTTGTTAGCCATGTCGCTGTGGAGGGGGTAGAAAAAAAGGAGTCCCGAAAGGAGAGCTAAATCCTCAGGAGACCGATGCCAGTAGTTCCCATAAACAGCTGACGTCCTTTAGGAAAGGAGGAGGAGGAGGAGGACTGACTGTACGTGGCAGGACTGGGACAATTCAAAAGCCATTTCCCCCCAGCTTGTTGCATAAGCTCATTCGTTCATGCTGACAGGAGCCTCGCAGAACACACTCCATACAAATCTGCAGAGGGAGAGAGGGAGAGAGCAGAGGTTAGAACAATGCATTGCAACTGGACAGTGTGTAGAACCACACAAGGTTGTTATGAAGTGAAACACTGAACACCTAAAGTTCAGAAAGATTCCATTACACCTAAAAATAAATACAATGTAGGAACACCAGGTCACTGGCTAAGGTTCAACATGACACACTACCTACTCTTGCACAGGAGGAAAAAACCCTATACACTATCAAGTTGTTTTTTTAGTTTAACTTTTGTGCAACCAATTCAACATTAACAAACAACAAAAACAACCTCCGTGTGCTATTTCTACTGAGCTTACATTCCAATAAAGAAACCTTTTAGGTATCTAAAGTGTCCCTGAACTTTAAACAATGCAGTTATCAGAGTTATACTGGAACTAGGTAGCAGCACTCTGCTTGCACGTAGTGCCTTATCACACCCCACCCCAGTAGCAATCAGGTTCATATAACAGTACAGTCATGTGTTTTATTTCTTACTTGTCCATGGATCCTGTAAGCATGATTAATTATTTAAGTCTATAAGAATAACAGCTGGAATGAATCCTGCATCCTGCTCATTATTATGTAGTAATCCTGACTGAACCATCATTTTCATTTGCCTCGGAAAGAGTGGAAAAGAAGCAGAAACAATGGTTAATGTGATTAACTTGATGACCCTCACTCTGCTTCTTGCCCAGAAAGAGAAGCCTGTGCGAGAGAGTTCAGTAAACCAGAATGTTAACGTCTTTCACGATCAAAATGAAAAACGACTACTGATGCAGCAATGCAGGATATTTTACATATTTGACACAAGTATTGCTAGTATTCCCCCCACTCATGATAACAAGCGTCATACATGTGCCATGAATCTGAGTATTATCTTATCTGTGCATTTTGTTTACCAGAGAGGTCTTGCGCAAGCCATGTAGCTAAAATCCAAATGAGAAGGCAGCTTGAAGCGCCCACATGTTGGATGAGTACAGAGACCTCATTGATAACTTTCGCTTATTATTAGTCATCTGGCTACATCTTCTTTACCTAAAAAAAAAGAATGATAAAATAAATACTTCAAACGCTTTCATTCATCCTTCTCATGGCATCTCAGGACCCGAACATAAAGCGCTGTCGCCTGATGAAGGTGTCCTGCCTTTTTTCACAGATAAGCTGAAAGCACTTCTCAGGTCCATTGCTAAAGAAACACACTTCCTTGTGTGGCAAAAGTGGCATGCATCAGACAAACAACCTACTTTGCTTCCTGTCTATGCGACTGTCTCATCATAATTAAATGAGCCAGGCTGCAGTAAGCAATAACATAGTAAACCTACTTTAAAAACAAACAAACAAACAAACCAATAAAATTTAAAAAAGGCTGCATCTTTGATTAAATGGTGTAAATCAAAGCAAACTTTGTGCTGGATGTGCCAACAGGGAAACTTGGACAAGAGATTGAGCTCAGCCAAAGTGAATGCGGTGCCAACATTTGCTCCACGCTAACAGTTTCAAGTTGCAAGGCAGGTCAGATGTCACAACAGCAGAAAATCATTGTGACTGGACAGCTAAAGAACAGCTGGGATGGTACGTGGCTGAGCAACAGCATGCTAGGGTTTACCCTTTCCTCGCTGGACTAGGAAGCTTTAACAAGTACACGAAAGGACTCATAAAATATAACCTGTAATCCCGCATGTTGTGCCACATTTCGATTCGGATTCGTCAGAGCTGGTGCAAGAAAATGTTCGGAAAAACCCCCCACGCATCCTGGCTTAGCAAATGAACCCACAGTGCGTGTGTGCCAGCTCTGTGTATGCAAGTCAAGGACAGCGATTCCAGGGATCCCTCTGCACTGGAGTCACAGGCAGTGATATATTTTTAGCAGCACCTAGTCGACCCCTTCGTCGCCCCCCTCCCCGTCACTGACCCCAACTGAGGCTGCAGCTAAAGCAAGTCATGGCACGATCTATCTGCAAAGCAGAGGTGTCTGTTCTAATTGTGCTGTATGCTTTAGAAACCCCTTGGAGTGAGTGTCATTTGCTTAACAAGAGTGTGTGTGTGTGTGTGTGCGTGCATGCACCCGTGTATGTACCCGTGTACGTACATGAACATGCTCCACTGCTTCCAGAGGGAGCAGGGAAATCTCAATGTAGGCACAGTTTTAGAGATTTTAACTGGTAGGACAAGTGAAGGAAAACATAAAGCACTGGTTTAGATATACAGCTAAACCAACCTGTTTGTTACACACACAAACACACACACACACACACACACTCACACACAATGTGTCACAAATGTATTCACTATGAAGCTGTTAATTTTGCATTAAAAAAAAAAACAGGAACAGGAACTAACAGTACTTAGTCGTTAAAATGTACCGTTGGAAGGAAATCAATCAGTATGCTGTAGTAAACCTGGAAAGATAGGACACGCCCACAGGACCCCTCAACACACTGAACTACAAGCAAATGCAGGGACGGGCAGCAGACCAGCTTAACTGACCGGTTAGATAAAACACCACTTGTTTCTCAAGTTTAAAACTTCGAGTGCAAGGAGATTAACCCTTGGGATGAACATAACTGCCAAGCATCGCATAAACCTTTCCAGATAAAAACATAGAGCTTTGCAAACCATGGTCTTTGTGGACCATCGGTGCCAACATGCAAACATTCAAGTCCAGAACATCAAATTAGGCACCTCTAATGCACTAGAATCCATCCTGATCAGATTTATTGCATTATTACAGCTAATGTGTTTGATTAATCAATTACTTCCTTTTCTGATCACCAGCTTTAGTTTTCCTCCATCAACCAAACCTTTACATGATTCCCACTTGCACTCATGTAGCCTGCATGTGTTTTACAAGTAAGACCAGAGCGCTCTCACACTTACTCGTGCAACTCTCACAGTGTGCAGCTCTTTCCCTCTGAAACCCTAACTCAACACGTAGATTTCTCCTGAACACACCTGCAACAGGTATTCAGCAAAAGGGGAGTGAAAAATGTGAATTAACTTGGGGGGACCATCTACACCTTGTTCTTGTCAACAGAAGCAAGAACGTTTCTGCATGAACACTGCTGTGACAAAATGGGATCTGACACAGTGCTGTGCACAAAAACGAGGCATTTAGTGAAGAAGAAACATACAATTAGTTCCAGCTTCTACACTAATCTCGTAATGTATATTTGTCCCGAATTTTTCTTTATGCGTTTGCTTAACGGTGAGACATGGACAAATGGATTTAACGTCAAATTAATTTCAAAGCGAGATAACATAAGGGTGCTTCCTCACTGTGGTGATGGGCGAGTCACTGCTTTTCCACCTTTTATCTGTGTTCCTTTGACAATAGAGAAGCGTTAAGGACACTCAAAGTGAACACTTCAGGCCTGGCTGTTTTTGTCATTCGAAACAAACGTTACAAGCAATTATAAATAAATCCACACACTGGAGTGCTGAGGGGGAAAAAACATGACTCCAAAAAAGAAAACAGAAATATACTGTGTATAACGAATCAGCAGACCAACGAAGCAGGAATCAGAAAGGTAATGATGATGGATGGAGAAGATTTCATACCGAGAGGAAGAGAAAGAACTGTTGGTCTTAATCATCAAACAACCTTGGAGCATTTTCATGTCTGACATTTCAATTAGAAATTAAGAGAAAAAAAGAAGTTGTTAAAGATAGACACTTTGAACTGCGCCTTTCTTTCTTTCCTGATAATAATTACTGAAAATGTGCTTCATCGCCATTTTATTCTACACACGCACACACGCACACACGCACACACGCACACACGCACACACAGTCTGCTTCTTTCATGGGATTACTCCTATGATCGCATTTAGGAAAATACAGTGCAGAGCCTGGCTGACTGAGGTGCATGGAGGTTGCTGCTTCTTCACAACGCAGCATTACCTTATATGTTATACAGCAAAGACAAGAGTTTGGTGATGCATGAGCAACGTTAGGAGGATTGTAATCAAATGATGTTGGGACAATAAATGTGCACCTGAAAGCTGAACGTTTCTGCATGGTCGGACATCTAGATTAAACTGGAATGAGAACACAGTAATCAGGATTAAATGGCTTTTGGTTGAAAAAGCGTTTTGTTTGTTTTGTTTGTGGATGATTAGCTAAAATGTGCCAGCTAGCTTAATTTATTAAAAGTTATGCACAGTGACCATGACATAACGTTTACAAGAAATACAACTAAAAAGAATTGTTAAAGCACGTCTTTGTGGTTTACAACGGTTACGTTACTGTACAGTAGAGCTTCCAATACTGACGTTACTGTAGATATAACAACTGAGCTAGCTTGATCACTAACCTCCCTGTTCACGACACAGCAATTAGCAATAAAAGGGGTGGAGACAGACTGAAAGCTTAGCCCCCCGAGACAGACCTTCATGCATTTTGTTTTTTTAACACTTATTTAATGTGCTAGCTGATATGTTATTCATGTAGTTCGCCTGCCAGATTATCTTAAGCTCCCCCAAACCAAATCTTTTTACATTTTATCAGTCAATTACAGGATTAGCTATTGGGTATGTGTATGCAAGCAAACCCCCTAACCTCCCGGAATTGTTTTGCTGTAATTAATAAGGATGTGCAATAAAACACTTGATTCTTGAGGTTATGATTTTTAGTTTGTTAACATGCTCACAAGTTTTTAATATGCTCACCATCTTTCCTGATGTAATGCTTTAATATATACATTGATGTCAAAAGAGATGTTTGTGCAAAGATAGCATGAACGCCCTTGAAATAAAAAAATAATAACAATAATAATTTTACTTTAAAAATGTGATTATTTTCATTTGTGTCAAACTAACACCAAACTAACAACTAGAAAAAGGTTGGGTAAAATGTCAGGGGTTATGTCATTAGCTACTACATCAGTGTAACAGTAACACACTCCTGTAACACCTGCTGCATTACTAGTTCTTTCTATTCCACTTCAAACATCACTCCAGAGTTAAACGGATTCATTCCGACATTCATTCACAAAAACACAGCAGGTATACACTTCACAAGCCCCCCTGAGCATTACCGTCTCCTGAACCTACATCACCTTAGCAGAACGCCTGTCATGATACATGTGTGTTTAAGTGTGTTTATCCAACATACTGACATAATCAAAATCGTGACCTGAGAGTTCATGGCTAACACGATGACTCTGAAAAGCTTACTAATGCCTCTCGAGTAAGCTATGACCGACCAGTCGGCGCTCGTTAGTTCCACGAGAATGAATAACATACAGACATCTAAGAAAAGCAAAACAAATTATGCATATTATAAGGAAAGGGCATGCAGAATCTCTTAGATTTCGATTTGACCTCTGACCCTAAGTTGCAATGTTTACTTAACCCAAAATAGTAAACAAAGAAAAAAATAGAAGAGCAAATTCTATAGGCTGAAATTGGCAATTCATGTGAGGTCTTCCTCATGTAAAAAAAAAGTAAGATGGACCAGACTTATAAAATAAATGTTAACATTCCGTGCATTTAATATATCATAACAGTAATACTATGTTAAAGCATGTCGAGTATAAACGCAGCACACTTTCCTTAACGCTACTAAAATAACAGTGGCTGGAATACGAGTAAGCTGCACCTTTATCCATCAGGTATACATCATCCCTTACAAATCATCCTTTATGCAGTAATGTGATGCGAGCTAAGATGGAGTTGTGTATTAGTTTACGAATCCTTCTGCAGTGGAAAAGTTACCTTGTGTATTTCACTACACCACAGAGCTGATGAAAGAACATACACACCATGATGCACGTTAATAAGCATCTGATTTAATCCTAAAGCAAAATATTCTAGTATCTTTTTTTGCCCGAAGCATTTTGACTTTCTTTTGTGTCCCTGATTAAACTGACATCTACAAGAAAGTGGAAAAGCGGTGTTGTCACACTGCTCCTGAACTTTGACCAGATGCGTTTCTGTTTTGAACCTATGCCCTCAGTCGCGGTGACGCAGTCTCCATCGGTGCGCAGCTCCTCACGTACAGTGATACTTGAATTTCACAAAGTCCGCAGACCTGGCCTGTTAATCAACATAGCACGGAGCACTTCTCTGCTGGTGACGCTGTTTCCATGAACCACCAACAAGGAAAAATAAAAACTCTTTATAAAATATTTAGCGACATTCCAAAATTTCACTCTTTTTTCAAATTGCCATTTCCAAGGACAACCAACACGGAATCCATTACTGCATTACACAGTTATCTAATCAGACTTGCACGGAGGCGGTCTTTCATTTATAAGGCGAAGTGACAGAAAGGGAAAAGTCTAAAGACTGTAGGTTCTTGTGAAGTTTATTTCATAACGCTGGTGCAAACCTGCGGTTATTAAAACGGCAACGTTTCATCATGTGGCTGAAAGTCAAGGGATTCAGCTTCATCATTAGGGAATAAATGGGGGGAAAAAGGAAAAAAAAAAAACCCTGAGAGGAAAAGATCTACTTACTGAACTACAACCCATATCAATGTAGATTGCTCATGAGGAGTCTGCACAGCATTTTATTTCTGCATGAACTCAATCGGCGCAAAAAAAAAAGTTCGATCAGGTGTGCTAGATGATGAGTCTTCTCGCACATACATCACAGTATAAAACTAAGGAATATTACCGAAGCTGACAACTGAATTGATAATGAATAACATAAGAGTCAGACAGTGGACATGTTTGCGTTATCTCTTATACATTAACACACTTAGACCATGTGTATACACTGTAACAGTCAACTCTAGTATCAGGAGCAGCATGCAAAACCAAAACGAGGTTTTGTGCTATATTCCACACACCGAAGACCTTAAACCTTGTGCAAGCCCACCGCATGAGCTTGATCAAGAACAACATGATGCACGAGGTCTAGAACTTCTTTCTAATGTCATTTTCACCAGCTTTCATCTGGCATTGAAGCAGTTTTTAATCTCTTGCTTGTTCACAAGCTAAAATGCCCAAGAAAAAGCAAGGAAGGAAAGAATGAGAGAGAGAGAGAGAGAGAGAGAGAGAGAGAGAGAAACAGCACAGCAAATGACAGCCAGCTAAGCTAACACCTTATATTGCTGCAGAACCCTAAAAACAGTCATCATGCAAGTTATGAAGACTAGACATGTAAAAGCTCTTCTGATGATCATAATTAAGGTGATCGGCCTTCCTGCCTTACTGCTATTAAGAAGCTTCATCTCAAGAGTTGCTCGCCGGTCCAAATTTACACATCTACTTACACACACACACACACACACACACTGTTCTCAACACTCCTGCTTTGCTGTTTATTCATGCATTTTCATACTTTTAAATGAAAACAAGAAAGAAATGACCCGTTATCTATCTATCTATCTATCTATCTATCTATCTATCTATCTATCTCGCACGCGCCGTTACACAGTAGATTCAAGGCGGGGAGGGAGGTGTGTGTGTGGGGTGGGGGGGGTATGGGGTGCCTCACCTATCCTATGTATGTATCTAGCCCAGGTCTAGATATGTCGCTGTCGATATGCAAGAAATGTGTGTGTGTGTGTGAAAGAGAGAGAGAGAGATGTGATCATATATGTATCATTAAAAAAATTAAAACGCAACAATGCAATGAGCTCGAGCTCTCTCTCTGACCTGTCATCATGCTGCGCGAGCCTGGTGTGCCACGCGCGTGCACTCGAATCGCGTGCAGTTGCCTTCTTTTTTTGTCTTAATTATTTTTTTTAAACATTTAAATCCCAACGACTTAACGGTTACTTCCCAACGGTTCCTCTCATACTAATAGCCGCACTTAACTAACCTAGCTAAAAAAAACTAATTCAATGAGAAGAAAAATAATCCTTCCTCTTAAATTATTTACCCGGAGGATAGTTTTTTGTAGTTGCTGTTTTCTGCTTTTAAACACAATTAGCCTATTCACTTCACTTTATTTGCCTGGTCGTTACTATGAGCTAGTTCCCAGTGCTAGCCAATTTGGCTAGCTAACGTTAAAGAAAGGGCTGAAACAGTTCCTGAGGTGGATATATATATACAGTATGTACACAGAAAGAGATAGAGGAAAATAAAGAATAAACCTTAACCAACTGCTCATAAATGAAAGCTGCATAGAGAAATATTTTCCAACGCAGCAGTACAAAAATGTAAACGATGGACAATGATTAAAAATAAATTATAATAGCTAGATATTTATATAATAAGACACTCACCAAAGCGGCGTTCGCCCAAGTCTCCGTGAGCCGCAATCAGGCAGCCTGTCCACCACCAACCTCCTCCTTCAATCTGCAGCGAGGCCCCGCCCACCGCTGAACGTCGCGGTGGAACACGTGACCCACGTCAAGGAGGACGGCTCCCTATTGGCTCAGCCGAGATATCTGTCGCTGCTGGAAACCGTGACGTCACCCCTTATTCTCTGGAACACATAGAATTATAAGGATATATATATTTTTATTTTAATATTTACGCAGTTAAACCTTATTCGTAAAATGCTGTTTTATTATTTACTAAAAAAAAAAAATGGAAAAAAATGTATATACAAATGAAGCTCGTGCACTAGTCAGCGCCGGCTCTCTAAGCCCCGCCCACAGTCTGGGACAAGTCTTCCCCAGCGGCTAATTAAAGCCGACGTCACTCTTTCCATGACGTAGAGATTTTCTATCTTGATTCGATGGCGCTGTGCAGGCAGAACCACACACACACACACACACACACAAGTAACACTTATTTTAATACGTTATGCTGAAACATACTGTGCAAATTTCTACTTAGCTATAAATACACTGCACCTTGTACATGCACAGGGAATCATTTATACCTACATTGCACATGCATTATCTGGTCAAAAGTATTTGGACATTCAACTATCAGCGGTCAGGTTGGTTTAAGGTCCCACCCCAGATTTAGTCACACTGTTCTCTGTTCTCTTATGATAAGCTCCATTCTTGTGTGGAGACTTTTCACTCCATTTGGGAAACATGGCCATGAGGAACAGTGATGTCACACAATGATCTTGGCCAAGGAGGCCTAGTGTTCCAGTTCATCCTAAAGGTATTCAGGATGCCTGAATACCCAAATGGCAGCTCAGGTTGCCATTGTTGGAGCCTTGAGCAAGGCCCTTATCCTTGTCTTCTGTAGGAACTCTGTATCATGGCTGACTCTGTGCTCTGCCCCCAGCTATGCTGCAATATGTGAAGAAAGGATTCCACTGTGCAGTAATGTATGTGTGACAAATAAGAACTTAACATCAGTGGGGTAGAGATCAGGGTTCTGTGCACAACACTCCAGTTCTTTCAGTCCAGCCATAACACGCCCTGTTTTCACGAAGCTTGATCTTACTTTCTGCTGCTCCCCTATCGAGGAGTCATCACAGCAGACCGATCCATACAACAACCTGGCACGGGTTTTTTGCCACATGCCCTTTCTAACACAACCCTCCCATTTTATCCGGCCACGGGACTGGCACTGCAGCAACTGAGGTTTGTGCATTTGGTGGGAATTGAACCCAGGCCTTCCATATAGTAGGTGACTCAACTACCAATGTGCCACTGATGCCCATGGAAATTGTAAATACTACAGTATACCAAATTATTCTATGCAACTGTTTGCTTTAAACTTTGTTCAACAGATTTAAAAAAACAACATATAAAAGTATGACATTCAGGGCGCACATACTTTTGACTAAATTTTTTATTTCTAAGCTTCTTGAGCTAGTGTCACTATCATGAATTTTAACAGTTTTAATATTTAAGGGGCTTGTGCCCTGAACTGTTTTATTCTACATACTCCATTGTGTTTTTATGTTTGTCATTCTTAAATAAAACATTTCAGTTTCAGTTATCACTTAGACATTTTAACAGCTATAAAAAGTAGGTCCCTCACCAATCTCTTTTTTTATTTTCTTCCTTAAGCTTATCAGGTTACAAAGAAAGCAGAAAGTTTAAAGCCCTCTATACAGGTTAAATAACTGTCTCTTCACGTGTGATTATAGAAACAACAAGAATTAAACAGAGCTTTGATATTATGAGAGCGATCATAAAGTGTTAACTTCAGCATAGCATGGTGGCACAGTGGGGGCTTAGTGGTTAGCACCGTCAACTGGCACCTCCAGGGTCAGGGTTCGGTGCATGCCTTGGGGTCTGTGTGCATGGAGTTTGCATGTTTCTACCGGGTTTATATATATTAATATAGACGCATTGGAAACTCTTGCTATTAGATATACCTGCATTGACACAAAAGTCTTTAAATATCATTAGTAGCATCACTGCGGTGCTGAGAGTTTTCCACCACCAAATGATATCTTGTGGCCTCTTTTCTTCCCACAAATGGATTGACTGACATGTTGGCCTACATACACAGCGGCCCACAGTCAGTAATTAGACATGAGGCCAATAAATTTAAAGATTATCTGAACAAACCTAACACGGTTATAAACAGCAAGTCTGTATGTAAGTATGTAAGTAAATCCAAAATATTTAAGAGTTTAGGCTTTAACCCTATAGTCTGGAAAGTAATAGAAAGTTATTATAACTGGAGCTTATGAGTTAGGACTGAGAGTGTAGGCGCTGTGGTATGCACTTGAAAGTGAAAACGCAAATGGGGGTTTTCCCGTCTCTTCTGGGCTCTTAAGTTGATGACTACAAAGGCGGGCACATGTTGGTCAGGGCTAACTCATCTTTTTTTGGTCTGACACACACACACACTCACACACACACACACACACACACACACAAACACACACACACTAAGCGTGAAGTGGTCTACTGTCTCAAGTATCACCAGCAAACAGTCAGAGAGCGGCACATAAGTAGGTCATTGCATTTAAAAACCCACATTTTTCCATTTTTCATCTGCACCTGGCAAATAGGAAAACAACAACAACAACAACAACAACAAGGTGGTGTGAGTATTTTCCTATCACAGAAAGTTTTTTATTCCTACTGCACCACTGAACTTTATTGCTTTTATTTATGTTTATATCATTAAACAACACCATGTCAAACTTTTAAAAAATGTGAAAAATTCCTACAGTTAGGATTAAACACTTCACCTCTTTCTTTGTGTGTGTTAAACAGACGAGAACACAACACAGGACGCAAACCTTAAAAATAAAGCTTTACTGCTGACTATTACAAACCGCTGACAGTGGAGACTCCTTACCTAAACGTTACATAAGAAAACAAAGATATTCTTCAAAAAACTATTTCATTACAATTTTTCATATCTATGTGGCCGTTACTTAAGGGGCAGGGTTGCCAGCTTGACGTCTGACTGTTATTCTACAGGGCAATTTGCGAACGCCGATTAGCCTAACCTTCCTGAACTGTGAGAGGAAAGCCACCGAGCAAGGGGAGAACATGCAAACTCCATGCACACAGACCCCGAAGTGGGAATCAAACCCAGACCCTGAAGGTGCTAAAGGCCACAGTGCCAACCGCTCTGCCATCATGCCACTGTATGTTAAATTCTGTATAAACCTGTGATCTGCAGCTGCTCCACTCTCACAGCTGCCGTTAATGAGAATTAATCAACACCTTCTAGCCAAACAGATTTCGGATTTTTAACAGAGAAGCTGCAATCAAGTGCCAGTGAGTCTGAATATACAGTAAGCATCATGTAAATGTAGCACATAGGATACAGTACACAGGCCTGGCTGGAACGCGGTGCACATGTCGGTAGCTTTTAAACCTCCTCCTTAGCACCACATTCATCTAAAAGTCCAAAGTAGGCCTTCCTGAGCCACAAAAGCCCGTCCGCCAAGTTGCCAAAAAATCTCTAAAGCATCAGGGAGCTATTTTTACTTGTGCCACTTTCTCCTTTTGATGCTTTTATTGGGAGCTTTTAGAGCTCAAGCAGATGTTCATGCAAAGCAGCGAGCCAGGAGAGCGACTGCACAGAAGTGCACCACACTCACACACACACACACACACACACACACACACACACACACACACACACACACACACACAGAGTAACATCACAAAGTAAAAAAAAGTTTGAATTAACAAACCAGCATACCTTCGTTAGGACGATCCACAGGCAAATCTCCAGCCAGCTGTATTTAAGCGAATGCTTCAGGTGTAGAGGGCTGGGTTTTAGCCGCACGCGTCTCGTCCGATCTGTTTTAGGATCGTTACTATGAGTCTTACACATAGCATTGCCTTCCAGAGCTGTGATCGCACATTATAACTATGTACGCCATAGCACTGTTAAATTCTTCATTCTGATTGGCCAGGAAAGGCTTCAGGACAAAGGTAGTTTGTACAGTAGGTTGTGTTTTCTCCGTCCAAAGGCGAGGAAACATCTGTTTATAGCTGCTATAATGTAAGTAACTTGTCGTTCCACATGGACATCGGATGCAGCTATAAATGGATAAAGTATGGAAAAACACGGGTGTGTGTGTGATAATAAATAATAAATGCTCCAGTGGAGTATAAAGGGGGAACTTATTCCTATACATAAAGGTCATAGGAAACCGAATGAGGTAATGTAATGCATAAAAAAGAGGCTTTAAGGGCTTTAAGATAAGAAGAGATAAGAATGTTGCCTAATCAGAGAGCATGTTGAGTCTGTAAGATTATTTCATGCTCTGTAAGTGCTGAACAGAAGAAAAAATTAAACAAAAAAAGCACACACGCACACACTCACTTATTGTCTATACTGCCTTATCCTGTATGCTGTGTCCCAGGGGCCTGGAGCCCATCCCAGGAGACTTAGTACACCCACATTGGATGGGGTGCCAATCCATCACAGGGCACACACTACAGACAAGTTGCGTATGCCAACCTGCATGTCTTTGGGAGGAAACCGGAGAACCCAGAGGAAACCCACCAAGCACGGGGAGAACATGCAAACTCCATGCACACAGACCTTAAGGTGGGAATCGAACCCAGACCCTGGAGGTGCAAGGTGACAATGCTAACCACTGTGCCACCCTACAGACAAACACACACCCATACCAGAATTTTTCTGTACTGTACAGTGTTTGCTTGCGTTTAGTCAGGAAACACTGAATCACTTAAAAGAAAAAAAAAACAAAAAAAACCCAACAACAACAACACCACCCTACTCATTTTACTGATTTCTAAGAGAAACCCATTACACATTCTGGAGTTCCTGCATGACACGGCTGGTCCTCTGACATTTCCCCACGTGTTAGAGTTTACCACAACCTCAAGTCTCTCTGGGGTTTGACACGAACGTTTCATGACAGCCAGAATCACGGGCACTTCAGGAGACCATGCCTGATTGTACCCGAGCTCGGCGGGTTTTTCTTTCCGCATCATCAACGGAAAATACCCTGAGTCACTTTCATAATCTGTGCAAAAAAAAGAAAAAAGAAAAAGAAAAAAAAAAACCCACACAAATTTTAAAAAGACGTTTAATATGACGTGTCAGTGGACATCACTCGTCACAGTCTATGCACTTGCTATTTAAAAAGAGCGCCTCACTCATCAGGCTGCTTATTTTATTCTTTTTTTCCCCTCACTCATCTGGGACGGCTTTGCCAGTTCACATAAATGTAATCACCATCATCCAATATTCCAGCTGGCGCTTTGCCCGTGTAAGGGGCTCCTCCTTAATCTGGGTGTTGAGTGGCGTTATAGAGCTAACACATGGACATGAGCACACACGGACACTTCGTCAGTGACAAACTGAGAGGATTACGCGCATCAAGCGAGCGACAAAGTGCTTTATGGTTCACGCCTTTGGTCCTAATCTCATTTCAAGCAGAGTAACTAAAAACCAAAGTCCACCGACCTTCTCGATCATGTTTATGGAGAAGCGGTTCAAATAAAAGCCGTATCTCGGGGAAGTGAGACGAGCACCGGCAGGCTGTTCTCTGAGGTTATTTTTTTTTTACGAACGAAGATGCGGTTTACCTTGTAGACGTGATAGCTCTATAATAAAAAGATAAAAAAATGCAACATCCTTTATAGCACAATTTAAGGCTCGTTAAAGATGAATCTTTTTTCCCTTCTTCCAGCTGAATAATCATTTCCCACCATTTATTCCACCATAAATGTTATGGTGGAAACATTTCTGGGAGTGTTTTATTTTGCAGTTCAGAACATTCCTACACATCCATAAATTCAACCCAAGTGTGTGTGATTCTGTGATTGACACACCATGTGTGACTTACTGACATTATAATAAGCGAATTAAGTTGAGTGAAGTAAAGCAAGCACATAGGTATGCGTGTGCTCCAGATAAATCACCTGGAACTTTATCAAAATCGAAACAAAATATCCAACAGGTTCTGGAAAAAAAAAAAACAGCACATTTGTCCAGTCGAAGCCATTCTAACAATATGTGACATATTTGATAATAACCATCTTCAATCAAATAATCAATAAAGAACTTCTTCACAAAAGGGAAATTTATTTTTTAAGCAACATTCTCAAATTGTTAAAGTCATGATATTCAAGATAATAAGAATGATCTGCTATTTTATGCAATGAAATTCCTTCATCCCTCTCTCAGTCCATGCCAGCTCCATCGCTTCCTGAAGATCATGTACAGGAATTTGCCCCAGAAGTCCAGAATTCCATTAAAAATTCCTGATTTTTGTGCGAATTTTTGAGCGGAGATGGACACCCCGGCTTCAGAAAGTAAAAGTCCTGCCATATATTCGTTCCATCCATTAATTAAAATGAAATGATTCAAATTAGATAATTAACTGTTTAGCTAGAAATGTGAGAACTGATAAGTGACATCACCTGCTTTGTGCCTAGAGAGAGCGAGAGAGAGAGAGAGAGAGAGAGAGAGAGAGAGAGAAGAAGAGAGGGAGAGTTATGATTAAGCAATATCACACGACATGGAGTGCTGTAGTGATGTATATCAGCATTGCTGTACTAAAAGATCATGGACGGTTCAGGGTCTATTCGGAACGATTATCACGAGTGATTACTACGTACGCAGACAGTATGCTGTTTAAGATGACATAATCAGTCACATTAGTTGTGTGTTCTTGCTGGAAGTGCTTTTGTGACTATGAATGTGAATGTGAGTTTTGTCAGGCAGCTGCTTCCCTCTCCGTACTGTGGCCTGTACAGACCTACTCTCACCCACGCTGAGACCGACTGTTAGAGTAATTAATGACTGGACAACCCTCAACCCTCAACACTCAACTGCCCAGATGTACTGTATAATGAGATAAAATGTCAATCAGATTGCTTGGTCAAAACCAGCTGTTGTATAATACAGTACATTTGATCTGCTGCGTTAAGACTCTCGGCCATCGCTGTACTGTACAGTGTGACCCAAAAGTCTGGACACATAGGAAAAATCTATTCAAGAGTATAAAGTAGAACAAAATGCACTATTTGACGGTTTCTGACAGTCTTGTGTGTATATACTGAATAGAAGATTTCTTATTGTGTCAGAAATGTTATCATTCCATGCTTAAGTGATTTCCTCCCTAAGTGCTGGACTACTGATCAAAAGGTCCCAGGTTCAAACCCCAGCACCAACAAAGTTACTACGGTTGGGCCCTTAACCCAAAACTGCTCAGAGGTATAACGAGATAAAATATAAACTGTGCTGGGTAAGGCATCTACCAAATGATGTAAATGTAAATGCTTCAGATGGTTCCAGGTCGATTCCCATAAAGAACTCCAGTGGTCTTAGGTCTTGTTGTGTTGTTGGTTTAAAAATCATCTTCGGTTTTTAAAGAAAAAAGAAAAAAGATAATTCAAGAAAAAACATCCACAGATCCAGACGTCCTACTGCCCATAGAGAGTGTGTGTGTGTGTGTGTGTGTGTGTGTGTGTGTGCCCTGTGATGGATTGGTGCCCTGTCCAGGGTGTCTCCTGGGATAGGCTCCAGCCACCCTGTATACAGGATAAAGCGGTATAGACGACGAGTGAAATTCATCGTAAATCATTCATTTTAAAAAGACATTTAAGAGAAACATTTTTTCAGTCAGACATTACAATGAGGCTAATCTGCTGATGTGATTAGCACGGATGCTAGCTAATCACGCTTTGTGTATCTGATAATCCTATCTTTAAAAGAAAAAAACCCCTCAACGCTATCAGCCAGCGAAGAACAAAACGCAACAAAGAAAGCGTTTATTTGATCTAGAATAATTACATCTTCAAATGATTAAATGATTAAGTTTATCTTAGATTCAGTGTTATAAAACCGGGTTACAAAGGTTAAATAGCGTGCATAATGAAGATCTAATCACGCTCTCAAAAATCCTTTTTCTCATGAATGAATAAAAGTTTTCTCTTCATATCTTCATCACCATAAATTAAATATGGAAGAAAAAAGAAAAAAAAAAAACCCTAACGCTTGCTCGTGCCCTGGCGCATTGTGACACGTTCACTCCCTCTTACAGTAAGTCAGAGACGTCGGCCACAGCCTCGTGACGTGTCTTATCAAGATCGAAGATAGCGGTGTTTATTTAGCGAACGATTTCGGGGTGGGCGACGTCTGAATGAGCGTTCTGTGACAAGAATAGAGCTGGTTTCACATTCCGACACCATGTGACCCCGGACTCAGTGGACACATTGTGCTCTCTGGGGTCGACGTCGCTGAGTGTCGTGGTATGTCTATTGATCACGTGAAGTGGAGATTATTACTGAGCAAGCGACGAGGAAGCGCTAACACACCACACTTGTGAACACGGCTACACAAGCTTACGCAAGACAAAGGGGCCATATCAGGCAGGACATGCTGCATTATTGCTTCCTCTGGTCACTCAGCTAGTTTTCCACCAGCTCAGCATGTCAGCACAGGACTTCCTTTATTCGAGAAAAGCTTAGAAAAGAATGGCTGTGGAAAGAGAGAGAGAGAGAGAGAGAGAGAGAGAGAGAGAGAAAGAGAGAGAGAGAGACAGAGAGAGAGGAAGTGAGACATAAGAGAGAAAGAGGACAGTATAGAGAATAGAGAGAGAATTATTTTCAGGTTCTACTATAGTTATACTAGATCTATCATTGTGAGATGTAACTCCATCATCACATCAACTACGTCAAAAACTAAACCAAATACTAATCTCTTCCTCATCCTCCTCATCATCATCATCTATATTGTTTCATGCAATTTTACACCGTCTTTGTAAAAAAAAAAAAAAAATACTCAAATTTAAGTTCATTAATTTATTTATTCTTTATACCATTTTATTCTGTATACAGGGCTGTGGAGGACAGGAGCAGGTACAGTAGGGTACAAGCTGATACAACGGGGTGCCAATAGATTGCAGGGCACACACTCTCATTCAAACTATTTGAGCAATTTGGGAACGCCAATCAGCCTAATCTGCATGGCTTTGGACTGGGGAAGGACCACAGTGCTGACCGTTATGCGTCCATGTTTGAGTTATTAATCTTAGGTACAGATACATATCTGATTATTATTTATATTTCTACTCCTGCAGTATTTTAAGTTCTATCTTTCTGTCCGTCCGTCCATCCGTCCATCCATCTACACTATACGGATAAATGTATTAGGCTAAACCTGTTAATTATTGAATTCAGGTGTTTCAATCAATCCGGCCCCTTATCCCCAGTGAAGGACAATCTTCATGCTTCAGGACACCAAGACATCTTGGACAATGCTATGCTTAACAGTTTGTGGAAGACTCTTTTCTATTCCAACATGACTGTGTCCCAGGGCACATAGCAAGAACTATAAAGACATGGTTTGATGAGTTTGTTGTAGAAGAACTTGACTAGTCCTAACACAGAGCCCTGACCCTCACCCCATTAAAACACCTTTGGGATGAACTGGAACGGAGATTGCGAGCCAGGCCTTCTCGTCCAACATCAGTGCCTGACCTTATAAATGCTCTACAGAATGAATGGACATGAATTCTCACAGAAACACACCAAAATTATGTGGACGGCCTTACAAAAAAAAAGGAAACTGTTATAGCTGCAAAAGGAGGACAGACGACCTATCTATCTAAAATGTTGTTTGCATTGACAAAAAGCTGTGGTATAAGAGGAATAAAACAACTGGATTTTTTTATATTACAAAAAAAACCATTTTCATTAATAACAACACATTGGTGTGATGTAAATTGAGGAAATGCAATGTTACTCTCACCGCCCCAAAAAGCGAACTCAAAGTCTTTTCTTCCTCTTACAACACAATGAACAGTTTGGGCGCGGGATTTTGACACCACCCAACCCAACCTAAAAAAAAAATTACTTCAACAGCCCCATTGGACAAGCGTAATTACGATAATATTATGTCCAGAGTATGTGTGTTGATGCTCCAGCTGAAATACTCATCAGATGAGGCATTTGTTCATTCCTTTATTTCACTCCTTCTCCAAATATGCTGTTTCAGTGTTTATGTAAATGAGCCAGAAGAAGTCTCCAAAGAACAGCAAAACCTAGCAACAACCTGCTGGGGGGTTCTTCTTATATGAGGTCGCATTAGGAAGGAATTCAGCTGCCTAGTGTGGAAAAATGAATGTTTTCTCTCTCTCTCTCTCTCTCTCTCTTTGTTTTGTTTGTACACTCACACTGTAGACCCTTCTGAATGTCTAAAAATGACTACAAAGTGAATTCTGGGAAATAGATCTCCTTTAATGGCTGTCTTGCCGATAGAGGGGGGAGAAAAAATAAGAAGTGATAGTCACGTGAAGAGTGAAAATGGGTTGTCATAAGCTTTGACACATCATGAGCTTTGAGCGAAAAGATAACCGGGTGGGGCCGAGGTTTGGGTGAGAAAAAAACAACAAAAAAAACAAGATAAAGGATGGATGGGGCAGGGCTGATCATGATACCGAGAAAGCGTTACTGTGGAGGAAACTGAGAGATATGAACTGAGAGGAGGAGGACTAGTAAGCTAGAGAGAAAATGAAAAGAAAAGAATGAGAGAGAGAGAGAGAGAGAGAGAGATGGAGAGAGAGAGAGAGAGAGCACTGGACTGAGTTGTGTAAGGGCATGTTTGTGTTTCCATCTCCTCCTGGAATTTATAGCCAAAGCTCGCCAAGACCAGCTCAAGAGACGGAGTGCAGCAGACAGCCTCTCTCTCTCTCTCTCTCTCTCTCTCTCTCTCTCTCTCTCACTGTATCACAGCCTGTGAGTGTGTTTAAAGCCTGAGACGCAGAAACACAGACGTGCTCTTACTCAGTGCTCAATTCGACAGGCCAAGTTTCCACTCGCCAGTAATAATTCACCTGAAGTGGCCAGTGTGCTTATATGTGTGTGCTCATGTGTGTGCTTGGGCTTGTGTGTGTGTGTATGTGTGTGTATGTGCATATGCGTGTGTGTGGGTGGGTGTGTATATGTGTTTAAGGACGACTCGCACCCTGACCGCTGCACTCCGCCCAACAGCATCCTCTGTTTCCACACTATGTTTTCCATCCCGACGTTACTGTTTACACTCACCGAGTGTGTGTTGACGGAGGAGACTCGCCTCTTTGTGAAGGTCAGTGTACCTGCATGCTATTTATGAAAACTCGTCATGCAGTGTGTGTGTGTGTGTGTGTGTGTGAAAAGGAGAAGACATTGGAAAGAAAAGACAGACAACAAGGCATTCTGAAATATATTGTTTGTAATTATGAAGGTGCATCATGTTACGATTCGTCTTTTGGTCTTTGGTCTGTCTGTCTGTCTGTCTGTCCGTCCGTCTGTCCGTCTGTCTGTCTGTCTGTCTGTCCGTCTGTCTGTCTGTCCGTCTGTCTGTCTGTCTGTCTGTCTGTCTGTCTAGCCACCCACAAACACTACAGTATGTACACACATGCATATACACAGTGTGTCTGTGGTTGTGTGTGTGTGTGTGTGTGTGGTGTGTGTGCTGTTCGCAGGTTAGCAGAGGTGACACCTTTAAATGGGCTGTAACTGTTATAATTACAGATCGCTTTTTCACTGTTTAGCTGTTCATCTAGGCAGAACGTTTGGCCCAGTAAAGCAACACCACCGCCAACATGCCACCCTCCCCTCCCCATCACACACACACACACACACACACACACACACACACACACACTGTACCGCATCACTTATTGTAATTAATCATCTATTACACCACGTCACCAGGTTCTCCCACCATGAGCTGTAATCTCAGTTGATTACACACGGTGTGTGTTCATTTGCAACACATTTTTAGGAAACAGTGTCTCTGCTCCTAAAGGCACTGTCAGGTTTCTCAAACAGAGAGCGTGAACGCAAAAGGGCACACGTCACACGTCACACATAGCAGGGATAATCATTAGATAAATGGATACTTTATTGATCCTGAAGGAAATTCCAGATATCCAGCAGCAATAGAGAGACAGGCGTGACAGCAAAGAAAAAAATAGATCTTTTTTATAATAATATAATAACTACTGGATCCTCTCTTTCATTTTTGTTTATCAAGCGAATTTCTCTCTGTGTCACATGACTGTGCGTCTCACTGGGAAAAAAAACCCTGGTCTTTCTGTTGATGGACCTGGACAAATATTTGCTGCTAGGTTTAATCATTTCATAAATTACACCATACGTCTTGTATCTTTCATATCTTTCATGGCTAAAGTTAGCAATTCATAAACAAGTGCCGCTATACTTCATTACACAGCAGCGCTTCTGCATTCTCCCACCTGATTAGTGGGAATGGTTCAGCTTCTGCTGGGGAAACAACTACTTCTAACTGCATGTGTTAAAAGGAACTAAAGCGCCTCATGGAATGTAACTATAAACAGGTATGAAGTATGACGGGATGTTCTTTAATAAATAACACTTTGCAAGTTCATGTGTTTAGACTTTGAGATGGTGACAGTAGCTCTGGTCACCGTCTCACCACACCACCCAGTTGTTGATTAATTTTATGTATCAGCACTCCAAAGAGTTTTAACACATTTAGTATAAAATGCATTGTGTTAGTGTTGGGGACAGTATAGTGTTAAATATAGTCTGTAGTGTAGTATAGTGTATAAAGCAATGGATCACATAGGAGAATGTAACATAGTGTATAGTATAGTGTATAGAATGGCATAGTGTATACAGTAATATAGTATATGCACTATACAGTAGATAGTATAGTGTACATAATAGTGACATGTACAGTACAGAGTAGTATAGTGTATAGAATGCTACACTATACTATTTTATACCATAGTCTAGTATAAAGAATGACATAATGTATAGTGTAGTATATTATGGTTTAGTATAGTTTAGTACAGTACAGTGTAGTGTAGCATAGTGTAGTATGGTATAGTATAGTACAGTATAGTATAGCATAGTAAAGTGTAGTGTAGTATAGTATGATATAGTATATCATAGTTTATTACAGTACAGTATAGTGTAGTTTAGTATAGTGTAGTTTAGTATAGTGTAGTATAGTATAGTACAGTGTAGTATGGTGTAGTGTAGTACAGTGTAGTATAGTGTAGTATAGTATAGTACAGTATGGTATTGTATATCATAGTATACAGTCATGTAGTGTAGTATACAGTAGTGTAGTGTAGTATAGTATATAGTATAGTACAGCATAATGTAATGTAGTGTAGTGTAGTATTATAGGGTATGTCATAATATACATTAGTATAGTGTAGTGTAGTGCAGTATTGTATAATATTGTATAGTATAGTATAGTATAGTATAGTATAGTATAGTATAGTGTAGTATGGTATTGTATATTATAGTATACAGTAATGTAGTGTAGTATACAGTAGTGTTGTATGATATGGTATGTCATAGTATACAGTAGTATAGTTTAGTGTAGTATAGTGCAGTGCAGTATAGTATAATATAATGTAGTATAGTATAGTGTAGTGTAGTGTAGTATGGTATTGTATATCATAGTATACAGTCATGTAGTGTAGTACACAGTAGTGTTATGTAGTGTAGTATAGTACAATATAGTGTAGTGTAATGTAGTGTAGTGTAGTGAATATGTGTATAAAAGAGCATACAGAATGGTAGAGTGTGTTGTATATCAGATGATATTATAGTACAATGTATGGTATGGACTATGTTTGGAAGGATAACGTAAATGTAAAGAATGGTATAGAGTAATGTATATAGTAGTACAGATATGTAGTAGTATAGAACGATATAGTGCATAGTATAGAATGGTATAGAGTATATTTTTTTAGAGTAGTATAGTGTATAGAATGACAGTGTATAGTGTATATAATGATATAGTGAATAAATTAGAATGTTATATACTATTGTATAGAGTAGTACAGTGTGTAGAATGATATAGTGTATAGTATAAAATAGTATAGAAAATTATAGTGTATAAAATGACAGTGTATAGTATACAGAATAATATAGTGCATTCTATATAGAATGGTATAGAGTATGGTATAGAGTAGTATAGTGTATAGAATGATATTGTATATAGTGTACAGAATGATGTAGTGTGTAGTATAGAATGCTGTAGAGTATGGTATATAGTAATATGGTGGATAGCATAGTGTATAGAGTAGGATAGTGTTTAGAATAGTATAAAAATCGGTGTCCCTCCTTTTCAGAATGATATAAGATGCCATAAGGACTAAGGCAAAAGGCCTGAGAAATTATATACAGTATCTAGCAACAATAAGCAGTTTGGCGAAAACGGCACTATTTAAAGTTTCCACAGCAGTTCCTAGTTCCCATATCTTAACTATTTCACACAGGTTCACAGAGTACACAAAGGAAGAGGAAACACTTTAGTAGGTGCCCCTTTCCTGATTTGGGGAAAATGCAATTCAATAACTTTTTTTTGCATAGTTCTTTTAACAATTGACATTTCCCAACAGCTGCTTTACAGAAAGCTGAATGCAGACATGGAGCCCCAATAAACAAGCCAGTGGTGAAAAAGGTGAAAAAAAAATGATGTAGACAAGAACATTCATGAGGACCCAGAGTCATCCAGACAGCCTCATGCGTACAGTGTAGTAAAATTCTTTTCCGTGTTAAGAAGCTGAGGTCAGAGCTCAGGGTCAGACATGATACAGCACCCCTGGGGCAGAGAGGGAGAAAGGCTTTGCTCAAGACATCAACACGGCTGGGATTTGAACTGACAGCTTTTCCAAAAGTAGATTGAATCATTACACACTGAGCCAGGAATTTTTTTGTAATTTTTTTTTTAAAAGCATCGTCATATTTAAAAAGAAAAGTGTATAGCTGTTGTCCTGTAACGAGACTCCAATGTCTTTTTAATATTCTTGTTTTGTAATGATTCTCAGTAACATAATAAGTGTCAAACAACCCAGTCATTGATTATTTCTCTATAACACAATGCCCTCAAATGTTCAAATCCTATTTTTTACAAAGCATAACCATGGGTTTATGCATCAAGGCCATGTTTCTCAAAATCTATATCGTCAGCCTCAAATTACTTAACTTGTGGTAACTGAATTTAATTTGAGTGAGACACAGAGACAGCAACCAAGTCAAACAGTTGAGCAATGGAGATGATGGTAATATTATATTACACTCAAGCAGCAGCATGGATATACCATTAGTTCATGTCGCAGTAAGTGAATTCTGGTGGCCATGTATTAAGTATGAAGTTGTGACAGCATATTAGGGGCGAGCTCAAGTTACACACGTTCTGGCCATGATGTTTCATATGTGGTGGCAAATCATTAATTTCCTGCCTCAATATAAGAGAAAAACATTCACATGGCTCTTTTTAACCCGCTGACAAGATCTTTAAAAACAGGCCAGCCTACTTTTCAGAGAGCACACATCCCGACTGAAAGGGCAGAAGAAGTCTGCTTAATAACTCGGTTGTAAAAACTCAACTGAATGATCTACAGTGTTTGTTTTTTTTTGCATATGTGCATTATTAACCCCTACTGAACACTTCCACATTGTGTAGTGTTCCAAACCCAGAACTGAAACTGACTTCAGTGGAAATTATATTCCATAAGTCTACACACGAACCCATGACACTGAAATGGTAAAGTTTTAATCAGACACCATATGGTTAGTTTCATGGGGTCAACCTATGTGGAATTAAAGTGTCATGTGATCTCATTATTAATACACCTGATCCAAATCAAGAAAAAAAACAAGTCAATATTGTGGACGTATTAATCAGCCTCAATAATCAGTGTTTAGTGTGAACATCCTAGAAACCATCATTAAACTGACTTTTAAAAATAAACACAATGTAGCACACATTCTAAAAGGTTGCCAAAAGAAAGCCATCCACCAAGGATCAGCAAGTGTTTAAGGAGGGGAACTTCAGAAATGTAGACCATACACCAAGGGCAGATCTGCAGCTCAGATTGGAGAAGCTGTTAAGGAGAAAACTTGGACCTGGATCCTGACCAGAAATTTTATACATAATGCTAGGTTTGTAGGAAAGCCACCGATGGACATCACTGGAGTCGAGGGAAAGATGGATGAAGCCAAACACAGAGCCTAGAAGAAAACTTGCTCAAGGTTTCAAGAGGGAATCTGAATATGATGGAACTGTCCAGTCAAAACCCAGCCTTCAATCTGATTGAGTATCTGTGGCAAGACTTAAAAGTGTCAGCTACGTGTAAAAGCCTCCAAGCAATCATGTAAAGCTATAGGAACTGAGCCAAGAAAAACAGACAAAACAATATCAGAATCCAGATGTTCAAAGCTGATAAAGGCATATCCCGGAATTGTAGAATACTAGAATAATGGACATATTGTGTACAACAAAAGGTTAATTATGTCCAGGGGAGCAAATTTACAAAATAAATATATAGTTTTAATATACATGCAGAATCAAATTTTACTTTATGCCATCTTCTTTAGATATACATACTGTAATCCTGCATATGGTCGCAGATGACAATATATATACTGTATATATAAATATAAAACCAGTTGATAGTCAGTACTGTCTATCTACTGTCTAGAATAATCTACTGTATCTGCCTGTGTGCACTTTACCTAGAATTTATTTCATCATCTTTTTGACCACAATGTGGCTTGTCTGGGTTTAGCAGACCACAACACTTACAGCTACATAACTATGAGTGCAGCATTAAGTGAGCATGTAGTCAACAACCAGCGGAAAGGCTGTAGGAAAAGGTATGACGAGAAGGAAAACCAATTGAAAAATAACCCTAGGAAGAAGTTTAACCACAACCCTGTCACAAGCAACTTTTTCCTACTTCTAACTAAGAGAACAAGAAAGCTGAAAAACATTCACATTGGGCTGTACTGTATGTAGGGTCCTAAGTTACAGTACAATAATATTTAGTTTGGAAAAGTTTGCATTTATGCAGAGAATACGTTTTCTAAAGTGCTTCATTCAGGCGGTAAAAATGACCCGTGGGCAAATTATGCCTCTGAGGTTCCTGGATTTGTCTTAAACGGAAGTCTCCGGTGTATGTGTGTGTGTGTTTTTTAATAATGTCTAAATTACTACTGTGTAACACAAGCCCTTTCCTTTAAGTCTAAGAAAAGGTATAAAAAATAAGGACTGAAAAGGCAGCTTTATTTATTGCAGTCAAATTTAACATGGTGCAACATGAAAGAAAGAGACACTCACTCATCCAGAACCTGGAGCCTACCCCAGGAGGCTTAGGGCACGAGGCAGGGTACACCCTGGACAGGGTGCCAATCCATCGCAGGGCACACTCACAAACACGCTCATTCACACACTACGGGCAATTCGGAAATGCCAATTAGCTTAATCTACATGTCTTTGGACTGTGGGAGGAAACCGGAGTACCCGGAGGAAACGCACCAAGCACCAAAAACTCCATGCACACAGAGACGGGAATGGAGCCAGGACTGTGGAGATTTTTTATATATATATGGACTATAAAGACATGGTTTGATGAGTTCGGTGTGGAAGAACTTGAATGGCCCCAACACAGAGCCCTGTGACCTCAACCCCATCGAGCACCTTTGGGAGGATCTGGAACGGAGATTGTGAGCCAGACCTTCTCGTCCAACATCAGTGCCTGACCTTATAAACGCTCTACAGAATGATTGGCACGGATTCTCACAGAAACACTCCAACATCTTGTGGACGGCTTTCCAAGAAGAGTGGAAGCTGTTACAGCTGCAAAAGGGAGGCCGACTCCATATAAGAGTGTATGTATTCGGATACAATGTCAGTGCAGGTTTAGGGAAATACCGTCGTCCATATAGTGGAGCTAAACACATATCACACCACACAAAGTTATCAACAAACCTCAGCACACACTCCCTCTGGGACAATGAAAGCCCTTTGATTGAGGATGAGAAAAGTAGACAATAAAGACGTCCTTAGATCTTATTACACCTTACACACACAAACTGACCTGTTAATGTACATGAAGTGAATTGAGGACAGCCACATGCGAGACTTACAGAAAAGCCAGGGGAAGAATAATCGCTTCATGTGTTGGTATACTTTCACTACTATCTTCCACCTGATCCCGTATAGTTCAAGGTGGAATGCATTTCATAGTCACGACTACCTGTTTATCGTAGCCGCACATCTCGACATACATCCATTAATCAAAACCTATTTAGGGCGTAGTATCTGTCTGGATGCTTCAGTGCGCTACAGCAGCAAGCAAGTCTGCAGTAAGTGAGAAAGCCTAAAGATAGGTGACTCTAAGTTTAGCAAGGCCGAGGAAAAGCTGAAATTGCGTCACGTACCTCAAGAGCTAAAGCAGGTCAAACAATTAGTACGCAATGGAAATGATTTCCACCATCGCATGTTCTCTGAATTATGATGAACTTCTGATTATTTTTAGCAGGTTTTTTTTAAAGTCTTTTTTTTTTTCTTTTTCCCACTTACGTCTCTTCATCAGCACAGCTTTCAAACAGACTTCTTTGATGGCGATTGATGGATGGATTAAGCTGGGAAGGAAGATAAAGAAAGCAGGGATTGCCAAAAATCTGTTTATTTCTGTGCTTCCTTTCAGTCGGGACGAATGTCAGAAGGTGCTGGGTTCACGCCAAGAAGATTCACATGATCTGAAGGAAAGAGATATGAAAACGCATGGACGTTTGATTCCCACACCTATTAGGTATCATTGTTTTTTTTTTTTAGTCCAAATCCGAGCGAAAATTTTTGTTATTTGATTTTCTATTAGGACTGTTTGATTTACATCATGGAGTCGAGTTGGCTGAAGGCAGACTGAACCGACCTCGCTCTTGGACAACAGTGTGATTGTTCCATATTTAAGCGCACCCTTACTTTTAGCCTATGAATCCCAGGGCTCATATTACACTGAAACGTTACTATGGCTCGTCTATACCAGCGTACCTTCTCCTATATCAGTGTAACAGCAACAGCAAACGTAAACGCTCCGAGCCGGGCCGCCTTGAAATGCCAGTTCCTGGATCCTGTGACGCAGTTCGGCTGGAATCTAACAATTGTTTGCCTCCTGCTGTCAAACAAGCGCCTCAGAGCTGTCAGATGTTGTGAAGAGGTGGCAGAAGCGACAGTACACTCCCCAGAACCCTGGCTGAGAAAACGGTCTTTGCTAAATAAGGGCAGGAACGATGAGAGGAGCTTGGAGGTGCCTTGAGAGCTGCTCATCATCAGCAGCTGAAGGTTTTGGCTGTAAAGAAAAACATGACTATATTTAGTTAGTATTTGGTGTCAGTGGACACCTGACAGTTACCCTTCTCAACAACGGGTTCTTGGATGTTTTATTTTCCTTAAGCACAGCTGCTTAAAATGTATAAACTGATCCATGCCATGTTTGGTTTAAAGCATACTGTAACAAGGAGTGTGTGTGTGTGTATTAAGGGTTGCATGACTGGTATCTTTTACTTTCACCTAGTAATTAAAAACATCAACACTTACATACTGTTGGTGTCATTTCTTTTCCTTCTTTCTCTTTTTTTTTGTTAGGCCATCCTCATCAAATAAAGACTAGGCCATGATTTAAATGGTCAGCTTTCTAGGAATCCCTAGAAGATCACTCTACTCTGTTCTCGTGGATCATCCTTTACGTCAGTGGGTCCCGTTTCCTCTTGTGATGCTTACATACAGTAGGCACTGGGTTAAGGGCCTTCCCCAGGGGCCCAACGGTGACAACCTGGCGAGGCGAGAACCTCCGATCAGCATCCCATAACATCAACCACCTGAGCTACCACTACCCCTTTCTTTATCACTACCCCTTTCTTTATCACTACCCAGTTCTTTCTTTTGTTCATCCAGGATATTGCTACAAATCAGTGCAATAAATATGTAAAATCCGTATCATATTTACTCTGCACTACTTACATCATATCATATTTACTTTGCTTACACTAATTAAGGATGCACCAGCTCTTAAAACGCACTCATGTGGACGAGCCGAGCGAACGTGAGAGCGCTCAGCATGCAAGCTCGTGTCCGAAAACACCGAATTTCATTTCCTTTTTCAAAGGACAACAAAATTAACTGTGGGAAGAAATCCTGCATGCATTTTCCATTAAAGCAAGGGGGGAAAAAAACTAAACAAAAAACAAAGGCTTCTTCCAGAGTCGGCTGTACAAAGTGCACTTGCATGTAGATTTGGTTTCATCTTGTCTGAAACAGTTTCAGATGAACAAAATACACTTAACAGCTTTATTTATCCTCCGACCGAGCAGGTAACATTCAGAGAGTGGCAGCTAAACTAAAAAAACAAACAGAAAAAAACTACACTAAAACAAACAAACAAACAAACAAACAAATAAATAAATAAATAAATAAATAAATAAATAAATAAATAAATAAATAAGACTGTCCTTGTGTAGCTTTTACATATTGACATTATGTTTATTTTACTAAAGTAAACCATGGTTGTATGAATATGGATTTTTTTTTCTGTCTAAAAACAGAAACCATCCATTCATTCATCTTCTTCTATACCGCTTTATCCTGTATATACAGGGCCACTGGGGCCTAGAGCCAATCCCAGGAGACTTAAGGCACAAGCTAGCTACATCCTGGACAAGACAGGTTGGACACACTCACACTATGCAAACACCAATTATTCTAATCGCCATGTCTTTGAACTGCAGGAAGAAACCCACAAAGCACAGGGAGAACACGCAAACTTCATGCACTCAAGTGGGAATTGAACCCAGACCCTGGAGGTGCAAGGCGACAGTGCTAATTACTCCACCACTGTGCCATCTGGAAACAAACCAAACAGTATTAATGTAATATACATAATAATATAATATACATTGGCATCTACATTTTAAGAAAAGATTGTTATTATTGACAGAATTGAACTAAAAATGATTTAGATCACTTTCTAATGTTGCACATAATATAAGAAAGCAGATAAAATGGGCACCCTCCTCCTCCTCCTCTTCCTCCTCCTCCTCATCATCATTATTACAAACAAAACATGAAAGATTATGTATCTGGTAGGATGTGCACATTCTTAAAAAAAAACTAAAAACAAAATGACACATTTATCAACATATTTAAATTAAGAGCAGAATTAAATCAGAAAGAAAACTGTGGTTAAAATATATATGTTTAGGTTAAACTAATAAAATAAGGATAAGTAGATTAAACATGTAATTTATTTTAGTTAAATAATCATTGACATTAAACTTGACAACGTGTAGGCCTTAAAGCTCAGAGCATTCGTTATTTAGCCATTATTTGTCGTGTTGTTTTTTAAATAAACATATACAGGGCATCATAATAATAATAATAATAATAATAATAATAATAATAATCATCAGAGCTAATAGAGCTCTACATTTTTGCGATGTCATTCCCATATTCCTGTAGTGGTCAAATTGACCCTTTATAAAAGTAATGATAACTTTTGTTCTACCTGACGCACACGTCCGAAAACAAGACTTTGAAGTCTGAAGCCTCCTTGTTAACACACACCAGCAACGATGCCATATAAACCTTTTTTTTTTTTTTTTTTACTTAACACACTTTGCTAAACTGATCCAACGAAACACTTGGACTGGAAGTGATAGAACAAATCAGTAATTGTTTCTTTCCCACTGATATTAGCATGGACAGAGATTAGCAGAGAAGGGAGAGACAACAATGAGGCGCGTGTTTAAACTCTGTGAGTCACTTTAACCCCGGGTGATGAGACAGTCTGATGTAGAGTGATGCTGATCTGGAAACCGGAAAAAAAAAAAAAAAGAAGAAGCAGCTTTCTTGTTTTCTCCATCACGAGATTAGGCTACAAACATAGACGTGGGCGTGGCACAGAATGGGATTTTCTCCTTTGTAGATAAAAAGGCAAATGCTAGAAATGATTGAGATGACCCCAGTGGCATTTCAGAAAAAACTTTTCAGAGTTATGTGACTCAATTATTCCACTCATTGTGGAACTAATGTTCGGTCTTGACCAGCATGCATGAGTAATTCTACTGTCTTAAAATAAATAAATAAATAAATAAATAAATAATAAATACACGGCCCTAATTTTTCCAGATGTTAGAGTTAAAAACATAATGGGAGAAATCGAGATGCGGTTATGAGTAATTCAGAGGAGCCGAACAGGAAATAGTTGCATTTCATTAAATGTCATGCGCGTCCGCCGCTAACCCGAGGCCAGACATTTGATGTCATGACTGTAGAACGGTTCTTCAAACGGCTGTTACTAGATGAATCATGGTTATATCTCTGCAGCGCATCGCTCAGGGTGTGTAGTGGAACTGTCGTGTCTATCTGTGGGTGGAACGGGTCAGGAGGCTGGGCTGAAGGGGGCTTCTGGAGCAGTGTGCATTGTACCTGTTCATCCATTATGGAGAAGCCTACAAATAATACATGAGGCCGGTGAGTAACCTGAGGATGTGGTCGGACAAATGATGGAAAGAGTACTGAAAAAATTTCCACTCGAGTAGAAGTGCAACTTCTGAAAACATATTGCCTTACACCGTGACGTCCTACTCCACTTTAAGGAACAATGAGATTTATTAAAACAACATAAAGCCTATATGCTTTATATCAGGTAAATAAAAACAATTCATTTATTTGTTTGTTTGTTTGTTTCTCTCCTTGACCTAATTAATTCCCAGCCTTATTTTATCTCCTTTATTCAACCATCCTTATTAACCATCTTAACCTTACTTAATCATGCTTTTTACCTTTTAGCTCATATTTGACTTCTGTCAAAGTCAACAACAACAACAACAACAACAACCTCTCCTCAAACGAAACAGGCCAGAGGGTCTGAAAGCAGACAAGTGATGAAGAGCCAGCAACTATAAACTGAAGTGAATAACGGTGCCTTTATGACAGGCCACATCAATATCAGGGAGGAGTGGAAAGAGAAGGAGAGAGGAAAATAAGAGGGAGCGGTCTCTGATTGAGCGTGGGGTAAAAACTACATGACCAGGCAAATGTTTTTTTTATATCAAATCCTCCATTTCTAAAACTAATTTGCCATTCACAAGCCTGCATTACATACATGGACTATTACTGTATATCCCTCTAATAATCATAATGATGTAACAGACCAATCGGTATAAAAAGGCATCATGTAAACACTTCAGTCTGAACATTTTGGCCTGATCGAGAAGGGCGGTGTACATCTTCGATAACCTGTTCAATAAATAAATATTAGCCATGTAAACATTCCTTGGAATAAAGTGAATTATGTAATGTATGTGTAATTAGTAACAATGACGTAACAAGTTTCCGGGAGGAACCTTTTGTTTCCATTCCTAATCAGTGAACTCAGTGAGGAGAAAGAAGTCTTGTTAGACTCTTATCCATTGGGTCTCTGGCAGAGGAGGAAGCACTGATCGGCTTGCATTCCACACGTCTGTAACCAGCCATTGAGACTGAAAAACCGCTCAGATTTGTTGGAAAACATGGGAAGCCTAAACAAACCTGAAAGAGTCAACACCATAAGACATAAACTAAAAATGTTTCACAATGTGTCCCTGAATGAAGGGAGGCTCAAAATCAAAAGTACCAGTCAGTATCTGGTGTGGCCACCAGCTGCCTGAAGTACTGCAGTGCATCTCCTCCTCATGGACTGCCTATTGCGGACAGTCTGAGCACTGATGGAGGGATTGTGTGTTCCTGGTGTGACACATCAGCAGTCCTCATGCCTCCCTGCAGCATGCCTAATGCACGTTCACGCAGATGAGCAGGGACCCTGGGCATCTTTCTGTGGGTGTTTTTCACAGTCGGTAGACAAGTCTCTTTAGTGTCCTGCGTTTTTAGAACTGTGACCTTAAATGCCTACTTTCTGTAAGCTGGTAAGGTCTTAACGACCATTCCACAGGTGCATGTTAATTAACTGATTATGGTTAATTGAACATGCATGGTAAACATTGTTTAAACCCTTTACAATGAAGATCTGTAAAGTTATTTGGATTTTTACAACATTATTCTTGAAATACACAATCCTGAAAAAGGGGCGTTTCTTTTTTTGCTGAGTAATTTTATATATATTTTTACTCTATTTTTACCTAGCTAATTTTTTTTTTACTGTATTTATTTTTTATTCATTTATATTTATTTCTTATAAATAGGTTTTCACTTTTAGGGTCACTATCAATCAATTTCACTGCATATTGCATATTTTATATATACACACTAAACATATATAAACACATATATATATATAAACCTGGTGATCAGACCCTTGATAAAGATGCTAGTGGTCATTTTATTTTTTTTATAATTATCGTTATCTCTATCTCCGTATACCCCTGTATCCCCCTGCGGCCCTGCACACAGGATGAAGTGGTATAGATGATGAGTGACAGAGTGAGTGTTATTGTGCCACACATCTTGAGAACGTATAACACATATGCAGAATGTTAGCACCTATAAACATTTTAATTTCAATCCCCGAATTAAATTCCTTTAATCCTTTTATATTCATTTATTTATTTTTTATTAGTGGCTCACGTCTAGGGTCCAAACGTCCTGACTTCTAAAAGATACCTTGGCTTTGACAGACTGCGGTTCCAGTTTATTTGCCGGTCTCTCCGTCCTCTGATTAGAGCGCGTCCTGTGCAAACAGTACAAATAAATATTTATCGAATTCAAATATTTTGAACCGGGCTTAATGTAGTGGAAAAGGAGCAATAAAACAGAAGGAGTTAGCGGCGGATGAGCTTCAGCAGGCGCCCGAGTCTGGGTGGCCTTAAAGGAATATTTCACCTAAACCCAAAGCAGCACTCTCATTTGCATTATGCTGACTAGCTCCTAATATATAAACCATGCATTATGTATGATATAGTGAGTTTTCCACACTGCCACAGTGTATTCATTAGGAGTCACGCTGGGGCCACACACTGGGCTTTAATTATTGATTAAAAGAAAATACAGTGTCAACACAGAGTATGTACTGAACAATCATATCTTAATAACTATTCTAGATGTAAACATGATTGATCAGGCATTATTATGAGACCAGATATTACAAGTATATCATTTATACTAAAGCATGTTTGTAAATGTTTGTAACTGACATCGGGTTTTGTGCATGCTACTGTATAAAGTGTAAGACTAGGACATGGACTACTGAAGACTTCCCAGAGGAATGAGAAGATGTGTGTGTGTGTGTGTAAGTGTGTGTATATTAATACGCGTTGGCCTTGCGTGATCAGCTAAGTGTTCGGCGATGAAATGCATAATGAAGCAGCAGCGGATGAACAATGCAGGATGAGACGGTGCTTTCAGAGCCTCTGATGTCCGACTTCAAACAGCGTGACCCAGCGGACTGGCTGCGAGAGGCGGCTAGCGGCGGAGGAAGAGCAGTGGAGTGACAGAAGGATGGAGGAGGGATTAAGAGAAAGGTCAGAGGAAGAAGCAGTGGCAAGTCTCCTCTGCAGGACGCCCGTGCCTCCCGTGCCAACTCTCTCACTCGCTTTGGATAGACACACACACACACACACACACACATCACCTCATGGCTCCATGGTGGGAAGAGTCACTGATTCGATACACACCACTAAGAATAACAGCATTTCAAAGTTCAGATTGCTGACTTTTATAAATGAATCAAATCTGGAGTAAAAAAGGGCAGATTTTTCCATCGGATTTGATGAAACTTCAAAGTGAAAGTTGAGTGCAAAAGTTTGCACACCCTTAAATTATGTACAGTATAAATATTTACAGTATTTCCATTAATCCATTCATTCATCCTCTCTGCTGCTTATCCTGTACGGGAAGACATTTTTGCACCGACTGTACTCTCGCCCCGTGTGTCGGCCCAGAGTGATGTTGCTGTGCGGTCCTGCTGAGTGAGATGAATCTCACTGTACGAAGCACGCTTCACAGATTAATCCATACAGGCATGACGTGAGCGAGGTCTCCCCCTGATTGGACGTTCGGGCCGTGACATTGACTGATGAGACATCGCCCTTGGGTTTGATGACTTTAAAATTAAATCACAGACACACCCTGGGATAGAGGAGGCTGCGGTGAGCCGGAGGCAGAAACACATGAAGGATGATTTGTCATTTGTCGTCTCTTAGTGCTCGACACGGTGTCAGGGTGAACGACAGGTTAAATATGAATTATTGTAAGAATGTATCATAAAACTAATACCAGGCACGCTTGACCGAGCCTGAGGATGTAATAAAAAAATAAATCAGATTTTTTTCCTTTTATAATAAAGACTGTATCATTTACAGTGCTGTGAAAATGTATTCGCTCCTTCCTGTTTTTTTTTTTTTTCTGCATATTTGTCCTACTTAAATTATTGGGATCATTACGCAAATTCTAATATTACACAAAGATAACCCGGGGAAATACAAAATACAGTTTTTAAATGATTATTTCATTTATCAGGGGAAACAACCTGTACAAATCTACCTGATCCTACGTGAAAATGTAATTGCCCCCCTTAATAAACCAAAAATGAAATATGATTTATTAAAAAGCTGATTTGAATTCCACACCCAGGCCTGATTACTCACAGTCCTGTTGAATCAAGAAGTCACTTAAATGGAACCTGTCTGACGAAGTGAAGCACGCTAAATATCTCAAAAAGCAACAGGATCCACCGAAATTTAAAAACAGATGTGATTGACATGTACAGTGTCAGCCTGGAAAGGGTTACAGAGACATTTCTAAGGCTTTGGGACTCCAGCGAGCCACGGTGAGAGCCATTAATCCAGAAATGGAGAAAACTTAAAACAGTGGTGAACCTTCCCAGGATTGGGCGCCCTAGCAAAATTACTTCGAGAACACAACAGCATCTCACCCAGGAGCTCATAAAAGAAGACAGAAGAACATCTAAAGACCCGCAGGCCTCACTCGCCCCAGTTAGGGTCAGTGTTCATGATTCAACACTTAGAAAGAGACTGGGGGGCTAAAAAGGCGTCCATGGGAAGGTGAAAGCCACCGCTGACCAAAAACAACACAAAGGCTCGTCTCACATTAACCAAAAAAAAGTCTTGAACATTTGGGCAAATATTCTGTGGACTGATAAGACACAAGTTGAACTTTTTGGAAGCTATGGTGTAAAACTAATGCAGCATTTCATAAAAAGACCATCAGACCATCAGTCAGACATGGTGGTGGTAGTGTGATGGTCTGGGGCTTTGGGACCTGAATGACTTGCCATAATTGATGGAACCATAAATATAAATTCTGCACAAAATTGTAGTTGTTGCTGCCCAGAGTGACACAGTGACCAGTTATTAGGTTTAAGGAGCAATTACAGGGACCGTTTGTTTTTTTAACATGAAATCATCATTTAAAAACTGGCGATAAGGTGAATAGATCTTGCCTTGCACCTCCAGGGTCCAGGTTCGATTCCCATGTGTGTGTGTGTGTGTGTGTGTGTGTGTGTGAGTGAAGAGTTTGCATTTTCTCCCCATGCTTGGTGGTTTTCCTCCCACAGTCCAAAGACATGAAGACTAGGCTGATTGGTGTTCCAAAGTTGCTTGTAGTATCCATGCCCAGTGATGACTTGGCACCCTGTCCTCCTGAGATAGGCTCCATGCCCACCACGACCTTGAATACAGGACTAAGCGGTATAGCGGTATGAGTGAGTGATCTCAATCTTTTAAGTGTGACAAATATGCCAAAAATTAATCAGGAAGGGGCAAATACCTTTTCACGGAACTGTATACGTTAACACATGTTGCTTTTAAAGATTCTGTACACACACACACACACACACACACACACACAATATTAAAATTACACACTGAGCTCTAATTCATGCCCTCACCAACATGCTGAACCCAAAATATAAATTAGGCACCACCCTGAGAGTGTTAGACGCGTCAGCACCGCAACCTGAACCTGAAATAAGGGATTTGAGCAGAATGACGGGTCTCCTTAGACTACACAGACTGAGTACGGACAGCATTAATTTTTCTCACGACTATCATTATCCTCCACCGGGTCACAACCTTGTGGGAACAGATACTTATCAAGACCTAAAAGACATTTTGGTTAGAAATTTGTAAACAGTGAAATGAAATGTAATGTTCATGCGAACGAAATTTTGTTTAGGAGCAGGGAAGTGTGTGTGTGGGAAGATTTAAGAAAACACTTCTAGGTCAAAAGCATAAAAAAATTCTGTTAAGATTTTCCTCAATGCAAAACATTTTTTTTGTCACTTTGTGTCACTGCGTGATTTAAGATGTGTTCTTCCTTATTATACATGAATAGTAAAAATGAAGACCTTTAAAGGGTGCACAAACTTTTGACTGGTAGAGTAACATTTTCCCTAAGAAGACACGAGTTCTAATAAATTGAATTGATGTTTTTTTTACTCACTGAGCCCTAGCTTATTCTTCACAAAGCTCCGCCCCTAAACCTATTGTTAAAGGGGGTTAACTGGGGGGGTTAACTGGCGATAGCAGGCTAACAGGGTTACCATTAGCAACAACTGTCATGATATCAGTGCAATCAGGCTTCAACTGTTACAACTCTATAAACGTGAAACTTTTCCTTATAGTTCTTTATGAGGACGTAGTTGTGGATTGGAGGCGTGTCTATAGAATGATTGACAAGAGGCCACTTCAAAGACAAAAAACAAAACAAAACAAAACAAAACAAAAACTCATTCTGGACATGAAATCTTGTTTTTAATTCAGCTACTTAAAACAATTATTTGGACACAGCACTATTATTTATTTAATTATTTCTGCGTGTTTTTTTTTTATAAAAAGAAATGTAAAACTAAAGGAAGGAGTCTCTAGTGTTAAAATGTCTCTTGTAGAAATAACTGTTTATAGCTGCTATAATGTAAGTGATAGCAGGAACTAACTCAAATCATGGATTTTAACTATATATATATACAATTTTAAAATTCATTCTTTATGTTACAACCACAGCAGCAACCTCATTTCCCCTCTCATCATTCAGCATCAGCAGTATACTAATCACCTGATCATGTGTCATCATCCGCGCCTGTTTCTCACTGATTCAGGCCTTAAGTTAGATGGGTTCATGCTTGAATGATCTTTAGGTCACAGTGCGGCTTAACAAACATTAAAAACATTTCTCTAAAATTGCTGGAGTACAGGGACCGAAAAAAACCTAAGAAACGCCAAATGCAAGAAAGTCTGGCTCTTTAGAAGCAAAATATGCAGAAATGAGATTGAAGATTTTGCACAGTACTGTACTGGAGGTGTTAGAAATCATTTGGGTGCTGACAGATCTGTGATAGTTACACTCAAAGCTGCAGATTTCCAAATGTGATCATAATCACTTTCCAACCAAAAGATCTCACTCACTCATCGTTTATTCTGCTTCATCCTGTATACAGGGACACGGAGACTCAGAAGACTCTCAGAAGACTTGGGACATGAGGCGGGGTGCCAATCCATCACAGGACACACACAAACACTCATTCACACACTACAGGCAAATTGGGAACGCCAGTCAGCCTAATCTGCATGTCTCTGCACTGTGGGAGGAAACCGGAGTACCCGGAGGAAACCCACCAAACACGGGGAGAACATGCACACTCCATGCACGCAGATCCACGAAGGGAACTGAACCCGGACCCTGGAGGGGAGAGGTCGACAGTGCTAACCACTACACCGAAAGAACTGAATTCGCATTGAACATCATCTCAAACCTACACAATAATGTTCAGATCCTGAGCACCGGCAAATCTTGACTTTGGACAAAAAAAAAATTTTTTTTATTATATAACAAAGGTGATTCAAAGTACAGTATATGTTTTGATCATACCAGTGTAATTATATTAAAAAAAAAAGAAAGAAAGAAATAATCGCTTTTCTAAATCGGTCACTCATGATCCTCTATCAGTGGTTTCTTACTGCTGAGAACGCCGGGGTTGGCTGCTTAATAACTGCTAGTGGGATGGGATGTGTTCCCGTAATCCTCGCGGTGGTGATTTGTTCTTCTCACTGGGGCGATGTGTGAATGTGAATGTGAATGTGAACAGCAACACACACACACACACACACACACAGACAGAAAGCGAGAGTTGTAGATTTGGACAGAGAGCCGTCTCCTGCAAACACACACTGATTGAAAAGGATCTAGTGTGTTATAAGTACACCGCATATACACTACATACAGGACCGGGGTGTATTGTAGTGTGTATAGTGTGTTTGACTTCACAGTTCCTAATGAAACCAATGATCAACTTGTGGGTGAGACCTGTAGTCTAACTAGGGACAGTGGAGGCCAAAGGTGACCGTCGTATTTATTCTGATCTTGTCGGATTGTTGTAGGACCTCCGATCAACATTCACACACTACGGGCAATTTGGAAACATCAATTAGTCTAACCTATATGTCTTTGGACTGTGGGAGGAAACCGGAGTACCCGAAGGAAACCCACCCAGCATGAGGAGAACATGCAAACTCCATGCACACAGACCTGAGGCGGGAATCGAACCCAGATCCTGGAGGTGCGGGGTGACAATGCTGACCACTGAGCCACCATGGCGCCAAAATGTGCGGAAGAGTGAAGCGGTGTGATGAGACGGTTTAGGTTACCAAGAATGTTTCGAGAATGACGTGTAATACAGTTTATGGAAGCTTTATAGTAACGACTATGATGTAACTTCTATAAACCCTTACAGTATACAATATACCGTAGCTTTATACTGTAGTACTGTTTACTCAGTGGTGCCTGGAGAAGTGCGTATCCTGCTAATTTATTCCCAATTTATTTTTTTTTTGTTTAGCAAAGTGGGAAAAAATACTTTTTGTTTTATAAACAATCACATGTAAGACTACTCTTGCATATTGACTTCACATTAAGTTCACACGAGAAGCTGGTGGCCGTGGTCACCTGATCTGCTGCTAGCTCAGCACTGATGTAGCATCGTGAGGTCAGTTGTTCTGAAAGCTAATATTTGTTTGGATAGTTCACTTCATCTTCCCTGTCAATTTAATTTTCCACCAGCAGGCATATTTTTTTTTGTGTGTGTGTGTGTGTGTGTCACAACTGAATCAAATGTAAATCGAATCAGTATATCTCTACAGTATTAAAATGCGGCCCTTTGAAAGACGTTAATGTGTAAGACTTATGTACTAGCTCCGACATAATAGCCCGATGAGAATAGTTATTGCCATCTAGTCCTCCGTCACGCTGATGATCCTGCCGCCGAAAAATGGGTCAGAGGGAGGAGACTGTGGGCATTTCTACAGTAGTGGTTAATTGAAGGAGCGCCGACATTAACCACTGACCCTGTCTCCAAACTCTCCAAACTCAACTTAAAGTGTGTTTCAGATGAAAAGGATGCAAGGTTTGTCAGAAATAAAATTTATCAGAAATAAAATTGAATTGAATTGAACTGAATTTACATTTACGTTACAGCAGCTATAAACAGCAGCCACTTCCTTTGTAGAAAAATAACATGCCATGTTTCAGCGAAACCACTAAACGTACATTCCCGTGTCCAAGCCATAACACTGGAGACTCCTTCCATAAATTTCTAAACAGACATCTCCTAATAGAAAACCTCACCATATCAATACTCGTTTTTATTTGTTCAATCACACATTTTATGTGGAGTGTCTGGCCTGCGCGGCTTTGTGAATGAGTTACTATAGAAACGATAGCGTGTTTGAATAAGCGGATGTTTCATGTGAAAGCCATTAACGAGCTGCTGTGTGTGAGTGTGTGTGAGTGTGTGAGAGAGAGAGAGAGAGAGAGAGAGAGAGAGCAAGTAAAGGGAAGATGATGGTGTGAGAATAAATATATCGCTTGTGATGCTAGTGAGAACAAAATAAGTTTATAAATAACTCAGGAACTAACTCATGTTTCTAACAGATATTAATAATAGATATTAATAAGTATAAAATGCTGCAATGAGAGTAGGGTCAACTCAGCATGCTGGAAAAACACAGTGTATAGTCGTACTCAGTGTACATATAGTATGTGTGTGTCTCTACTGATGGTGCGTGTGTGTGTGTGTGTAATGAAAGTACATGGGAGAAATATCTTAAAGTATACTGTATAAAACATATGAATATGTGAGGCTGTGTGTGTGTGTCAGATCTGCTGAAGTGGTGAAGGTCACTCTCATTTCTATTTCAATGTGTGTGTGCGCGTGTGTGTTAGGTGAAGGCCAGGAACCGCACACAAAAGGCAGCTAATGAAAAGTGCAGGGGCAGGTAGAGTGCGACTTACCTCCGTGCAGCCAGGTGAAGGGGAGTGATGAAAAGGCACTAATTGAGCGGTGAATACTGTCACCACTAGCGCGAGTCAGAACATACTGTATATCAGGTAAAAGTCACCCAGTTTGTTGCTGAGGTTTCATTTTCAGTGCCACACCATATATGGATTCTTTAATCTGTTTTGTTTAAAGCTGTTCAAATGGCCATACTCTCTTGCCTCCTGTCACCTGGTCCTACTGGTCCTACCCCTTAACCATTTAGATATGTTCACCTGGCTCTAGCCTGCTAGTTTTGTTAACTCAGCCCTATTTTCTTAGGCTTGTAAACCTAGGCCTAACCCTATTACCTGGCCCCACCCCCTTACTCCTGTGGATCTGTTCACCTGGTCTTATCCACTTGCTCATATAGAGCTGTGCACCTTGTTAGTCTTGTAGGTCTGTTCATCTGGCCCTATATGATTGTTCTGATTACTTGGCCCTATCCCCTTATTCTTCTAGTTCTGTTTATCTGGCCATACCCCCTTACCCTTCTAGATCTGGTCACCTGGTCCTACCCCATCAACTTTCTAGATCTGGTCACCTGGTCCTACCCCATCAACTTTCTAGATCTGGTCACCTGGTCCTACCCCATCAACTTTCTAGATCTGGTCACCTGGTCCTACCCTGTTAGCTTTCTAGATCTGGTCACCTGGTCCTACCCCCTTACCTTTCTAGATGTGGTCACCTGGCTATATCCCCTTACATTTCTAGTTCTGTTCATCTGGCCCTGCCCCCTTACCCTTCTAGATCTGGTCACCTGGTCCTATCCGCTTACTCATATAGAGCTGGTCACCTGGTCCTACCCTGTCAGCTTTCTAGATCTGGTCACCTGGTCCTACCCCATCAACTCTCTAGATCTGGTCAACTGGTCCTACCCCCTTACCTTTCTTGAGCTGGTCATCTGGCTATATCCTCTTACATTTCTAGTTCTGTTTATCTGGCCCTGCTCCCTTACCCTTCTAGATCTGGTCACCTGGTCCTACCCCATCACCTTTCCTCGATGAGTATTTAGAACTTTTTAATATTTATGAGTTTTTAGAATGACACTTTTAAGAAAGTCACAAGTCAACTGAACAAATTTGATATTTTCAGCATCTGTAAGTACTTAAGTAACAGTAACTGTCACCTTAAAGTTCCACCAACTTATAATCTTTCAGACTAGCGATTTTGTCATTTTTGCCATGTGGAAGACCCGGGTTTGATGACCCATTGCCGACTCAAAGACCAACAACAATTTATTTGATTTGCAACAACTAAAAAAATGATAATTGCTATTTGATAGTATGAGTTGGGCTACTCAATAATGCTAGTAAAGAATGATTAATATGAATGATTACAGCTAGCTCAAAAACTCATAGTTCCTTGACTCATATGACTTACTACTACCTTAAATACATTTTATACACTATCTAGAATCACCTATTGTTAATTGCATGTCTATTGCTATACCTATTCTCTCTCTCTCTCTCTCTCTCTCTCTCTCTGTGTTTTACAAGATCACAATTTTCTGCAAGAATTTTTTAACAATGTTCCTAAAATTAGCAGTGTGTTGGTCCTTTGGGCATTTCTGTGTTTTTGTGTGTGTGCGTGTGTGCGCTGGTAATGCCTTCTACTTTCCTAATAAGAAACAGACCTACCTTGTTACACAAACAAGTCTAAATCACTCCTATACACTTGTTATAAATGTTTAATGAAGTTTTATTAGCATTTTGTTCTTAAGTTCAGGGTTGGTGTTAAAAATCTATTCAACTTTGCTGCTCCTACAGAGAGTTTCATTTATTTCTCACTCTCTGGACCCACTAATGAGAGGAAAACGCTGTACATAAAAGACAGTGTTAGTGAAATGAGACCATGAAAGCTCACTTAGACACACGATAATGACACAGAGTGAGTGCTGGTATAAAAACCCCACTGTGCCTCTATGGCATAATTACACAAGAGAAATCCCAGTGGAGGCGCTTGTATAATAAGATCTTCACCTCAAGCATGCTGAAAGCTGATTGCGTGTTTGTGTGTGTGTGTATGTGTGTGTGTGTGTTCGCAGATCACCTTGCATGAGCCTGGCTCGAGTATCAATGACGTTTCCATGTTGGACATCACCATGTCGACGAGTTACACCACGCTGACCACTGAGCTTCTCACATCACACCTTCCACACACAGCAGTGGAAACATGACGTCACCTCATTAGACCCAGCGATAGATCACCTACACGCCGGATCCTTTTACTGAGAGTAACATTATAGCAGGAATTATCTAGATTTCAATTTGCATCGCACATGAGTATTATAAAACCTCCACGCTACATGTACATCCTGAGCTTGTAGCAGTTGATAATATTGCAATTATTATGATTCTATATCCTATTTCCATAAATATCAATTTATGGATTTCTATTTTTCTAAAACAACAGCAAAAAAACTAACTTTTGTTACTGTATAAACTAAAAACCACTTAACTCTTAAACCTCAACATACAGTTAAGGAAGCTGGTGGATGAATTAGTTCTATACACTTGATATTGAATTCATGCTTTCTGCAAACTTGCTATCAAATATACAATACATACCTTTATTCCTACAATATAAGTCAAAATAACTTATTCTTCTCCCTCTGTGACAGTGTCTTGTTGCCAAACGAGTTGCCCGGTGCGTGCAGCCGGTAATTTACGGGTGATCGGAGTTCAACAACATACAGTACTCACACAAGGACAGAGAAAATGAGTGTTTCCAAAACTCTTGTAACTCTGGTGGAAATCCTTGGTTTGGTTTACACAAATATTTACACACACAACTTTACGAAAGTGATATATGTAATAAATGATTAAAGAATTATATGTATGTATATGTAAAATTATTATATACACATTTATTAGACTTGATCTGTACTGTATTAATGCACGTAGCCACCTAGCTACCTAGCTCATCACACCTTGTTGGTTTCTGAATCTATATAAATAAAAGAACAGTTTTGTCTGTACATCGGTCAGAACTCGCTCCTGTAATGATATCTTCACCTTCCATACAAAAGAGGATCAGAAACCAGTCTGTCAAATCTCCCTTTCTGTCTTTCTGTATGTCTGTCCAGCCAGATTGGTCACAGCATGACGCAAAACTGTCTGGACTGAATGTAATGAAACTGTTGCAGTCTTTAGATCTCTGCCGGAAGTTTAACCTGCACCATAAGTGAAGTCTAAATGTTGAGTAAAAGTTATGAGTTGGATTTAATAATCAACTTTAAAATAATCTACTAATACACTAATCGCTTAATGTAAACAAACACCTGCACCAATAAATATTAATTAGAAAAGATAAAGTGAATATTTTTACTGGGATTAGTTCATATTTCCATTTTGGTTGAAATAACAGCGCTGACGTGGTAGAAGTGAATTTTAACACGCAGGAGTCGTTTAAGGACAAAACTTCAAAAATCTTTATTTGATCAAATTTTTCCATTTCTCATCTGTGTACTGAACAGGGAGTGTATTTGTCTGATGACGACAGAAGGACAACTTAGTGTAAACAAGGCGTAAGATACTCAACCTTACAGGATGTGATTTCTTTGTTTTAATAAGTTAGACAGAGAGGTCTGCTGTACAGAAAGACAGACAGTATGTGGGATTTAACCTGAAATAATAATAATAATAATAATAATAATAATAATAATATCACTGATTACTGATATATATACTGATGTATAGCTAAAGGTTTATATTGGAATATCTTGCAAAAGTTCATTTATTTCAGTAATTCAACTTAAAAGGTGAAACTAATATACGAGCTAGACTCATTACATGCAAAGCAAAATAGTTCAAGCCGTGATTTGTCATAATTGAGATGATTATGGCATACAGCTTATGAAAACCCCAAATTCACAATCTCAGAAAATTAGAATATCATGAAAAGGTTCAATATCCTAGGCTCAAAGTGTCCCACCTCTAATACCTGCAAAGGGTTCCTGAGCCTTTAAATGGTCTCTCAGTCTGGTTCAGTAGGAAGCACAATCATGGGAAAGACTGCTGACCTGACAGTTGTGCAGAAAACCATCATTGACATCCTCCATAAGGAGGGAAAGCCTCAAAAGGTAATTGCAAAAGAAGTTGGATGTTCCCAAAGTGCTGTGTCAAAGCACATTAATAGAAAGTTATGTGGAAGGGAAAGGTGTGGAAGAAAAAGATGTACAAGCAGCAGGGATGACCGCAGCCTGGAGAGGCTTGTCAAGAAAAGGCCATTAAAAAGTGTTGGGGACTTTCACAAGGAGTGGACTGAGGCTGGAGTCGGTGCATCAAGAGCACATATGCATACTTATACTTTTCAGAGGTCCGATATGTTCTATGTACAATCCTTGTTTTATTCATTGCATGTAATATTCTAATTTTCTAAGATTGTGAATTTGGGGTTTTCATAAGCTGTATGCCATAATCATCTCAATTATGACAAATCACGGCTTGAACTATTTTGCTTTGCATGTAATGAGTCTAGCTCGTATATTAGTTTCACCTTTTAAGTTGCATTACTAAAATAAATGAACTTTTGCACGATATTCTAATTTTTTGAGTTTTTCCTGTATATACTGTATAGTAAGCTAAGTGCATTAATACAGTGCAAACCAAGGTTAGCAAATGCACACATTTTATTTGTTACTGAATAATATATAAGCAGCACGTAGAATCTATCCCTTTGTCCAGCTAATGTGCAAATTTGTCCCTGGATTTGTCACTTCCTTCCTTCCTTCCTTCCTTCCTTCCTCAATGAATGAATGAATAAAGTCATGCACTACATGCCAGTACACCTTGTTTCAGTAAAATGTACGTGGTGTCTTTCGAACTGAGTGTGTTTTTGCATTATGATGTGAAACACTGCTGTGAAAGATTATACAATTAGCACAAGACAGAAGTCTTTTGTTTCTCGTTGGTTTCATGCTGACTGTACGCTTATGTTTTTGCTCAGAGCTCGGGTAATCACTCCTTTTCATGTTGCATCATTTTCAATTGAGATGGGAACCAACTATCTGTCTGTACTACTTACAATCAAGTCAAATGAAAAGATGAAACTGGAGGACTATACACATAGTGGTTTGGTTTGCATGTGTGTGTGTGTGTGTGTGTGTGTGTGTGAGCACAGTTTGCTCAGAGCTCAGCTTCTCTGCCAGGCTGAATGTGGGTGTATTGATGAGGAATCGAGAGACTGATGTGATTCCTTTTGTCACAGGAAGCAGTTCTCACATGCCACACACACACACACACACACACACTAAATGCAGTCATGTCCTCATAGATAGTAAATATAAACTTATTTGTATCCCAGGCAACCCCACCGAGTCGACGTGTTACTGATGCGTTTCTAATTGAATTATTTGTGGAGTCAGATATAATCAGGACACCACATTGTGTAATTAAATTACCACACACATACAAACACACAACCCACTCTTCAGAAAGACTCAAATATGCAAACATGTCTCTGCACTGTAAATGAGACCGGGGACCTGATACACTGTCATGCAGAGGGAAATAAAACGTGAGCTACAGTACACTTGAACAGGAACACTGACTTCGGACACGTCCGTTTCTTACGCATTCATTGGGATGTTTAATGCTGTGGACCGTCTGTGAAGCAGCTGGCTATGTTTCTTACTTATTATTATTGTTAGAGCAGAGGGAAACAGGTGTTCCCTTCCTATGTTACCAAGAAACCAGAAAGCGTAATCTCAGGGTCGTAAAACTTTACAGGTTTCCTCTGTTACAGAGCACTGATACTGGAGACTCCTTCATTATAACATCATAACATGAACTAAAGAAACTAAAGGAAACTTTACTATTTTTAACATCATGTGGTTGGACAGATAGATAGATAGATAGATAGATAGATAGATAGATAGATAGATAGATAGATAGATAGATAAAGTGGTTTTTTTTTCTTCCATGCATGACAGCGTTCCAGGTCCTGGTGATGTAGGACTCTCTCACTGGTGCATGAACAGGTCGGGTTTGCTACCTGATACCTCCGACTCATTCATCAGGCCCTTTGTTGACTTGATGTTTAGTTGAAATGTGATCTTCTTCCGTTGAAGTTAATTTTTCTTGCATTTTAAAATGTTGTGTCTTGTGCGATGCTTTTAGTGTGTGTTACGCTTGTAAAGAGTGATGATGTGGGTAACCCTGGCCTTCCTGTTAGTGTCAATTTCCAGGGGAAAAAATTGATAAAACAAGATTTCTTTTTCAGATTCATGTCCTTCATCACATTGTTGCAGGATTTAATTTCATTTTTTAATACTGAGAATATTCCCAAAGATACTGTAGTTCAAACTGTAAACAGTATTGTTTTTTTCGATTAAAAATCGATTAAAATGAATATTCAGACCTGATGAGCTGTCAGTTTAAGTGAACACACCTCTGTGCTACTTCCTGACCACCACGTTCTCTTCCTGTTGTGTTGCCATGGTGCACAACAGAAATGAAAAGCCTTGCACGCTTCCAGGAACAGGCATGAATGCAAGCTTAAATAATATATAAACACCTTGTTTAATCGTCCGAGGGGTTATTTACGGTGTCGATACAGAAGAGGAGTGAAAATAGAAAAGACTCTTCTGTTCAAACAGATGGCAGAACAAATGAACATTATGTGCTGAAACGAAATAAAAACAACTGAATTTCGACCCAATCTTAGGAGTTCATGTGTAAGGCCAGACATTTTACACATACCTGGGATGATAACATTATGAGACAAATCAATGTTTTAGCTTTTATTGTCAATTCGTGACAATAAAGAACTTGCGTAACTTGGTCAGGTTTATGACCCTCCTTGTGCAGACAAGCTTTTTCACTTCAGTCCACACATTTCCTTCAGGGTTCGGGTCAGGGCTGTGTCATAGCTCTCCACTTTGGGACTTTCACTTTGGGTGTTTGCTCTTATTCGTCAACTTTCCGGCTGATACCTTGAGGTTTTACTCGAGTATTTTGAATGAACCTTCTTCCTTCCCCATGATGCTATCTGTTATCTAAACTGCACCACATCACCGATAACATAATGCCTTCACCTCCATATACTTGCTTTCTGTTCACTATTTTTGCTCGATCTGATTACACTTCTCCAAAAGGCACCAGACTTTACTTTCATGCTGATCTTGGAGCATCTCCGTGCCAGATACCTCCAATTCCTTTAGAGGTCCTTTGCTGTCTTGGTGCTGTGTTGAAAATTTTGGACTAATTCATTCATTCATTCATTCATCCCTTGTCTCTATTCATTTGTGCTTCTTTCCTATTTGCCCCTGAGTGTCCTACAGTAATATGAGGTCCTAATATTCCCATGTTTGCCTACAGATGTTTGTACAGATGCCGGTGGCACTTTGAAATGGAAATAGCTCCTAAGAAGAGACCGGCATTGTGGTGGGCCATGATATTTTTGTCTGCTTTGAAATGTCCTCATGGTATCAAGAGTTAAAAGGCACTGGCTCCAAACCATTTGCACTACAATATGCTTGATGTTAGGATTTTGCTTGAGCATATTGAAAGTACTCAAAGCCAAAGTCGATATTATTTTTTGTTTGTTTGTTTGTGTGATTATCATTACTATTATTATTTTAATCTTATTTGTCAGAAGACATTAATTAATTTTCTATATGATTGTAATGCACCTGCAAACCACACATGCATATTATTGGGCTTATGTTACCATATTATCACATTATACTCTAGATATTATGATGTAATTTTTTTTTTTATTATTATTTTTTTATGGAGTTGTTTATTTACGATTGATGGAAGAAAGTCTCCAGTGAGGGAATGAATGTTTACAGCTGTTATACTATAGGTGAGAAGTTGTGCATGGATAGTTTACACTATTATATTTGACTATAAATAGATTAAAACACAATTTTTAACATTTTTCCAACATTAATATGTTTTGCATGCTTTTTTTTGGTGAAATTGCTGTGGTATGAGAGGAATAAAACCCTTTAGGGGTAACAGGGGTAACAATAGCGGTATTGTTAGGGGTAATCTACTGCATAGATCAAAAACATGTACAAGTAAGAAGCAAATAATAGCATAAGACTAAAAATGAGTTTAGTGCAACAACGAGATTAATGTGATGTGGCAGGAAAGTGTTGTGATGTGTCAGGGTTTGACAGATCCTTATTACTAATACACTTCCTGCCTGATCACACACACACATGCACACACATTACGCTAAAAGCCAAAGGGGACAGTCCGGTCCTGAGAGCTGAAGTCATTCCTTTCTGGGGTTTTTTTTTCTTTCCCAGTATTAGTTTAAGGAAGAAGTTTATGAATCCAAATCATCATCATCATCATCATCATCATCATTATCTATCATACTGTACATCATAATATTTCATTGATTAGGATGAGTATTCTTGATTTTAAGCAGTACTGTTATGTTTTATCTAAAAAAAATACATTAATAATTTGCTGTGAATTAAATGAAATTCAATTAAAATTAAATGCTGTAGATTAAATAAAAAAAATGAGAACACATGTTTTACTGCAACAGGCTGCACAGTGTTTGAAGATACAATTAAAAACTGGTTGTTTATGTAACAGCCTCAGCAGCGACCTCATTTCCCCTCTCGTCTGTTCCAACCACTCAGCGATCAGCAGTACAGTACAGTATACTAATCACCGACCTGATCATCTCTCATCATCTACACCTGTTTCTCACTGGGTCAGGACTTCAGTTAGATGTTTTTTTATGTTAATATGATTCATAGATCACTGTGTGACTTAACAAGCAACAAAACAAAACAACATTCCTCTGGAGAACTATTCCCTTAAGACTACAATACAAAAAATACAAGAATGATGAGCTCTTAGTAAGCAACATGTAAAAAAAAATGAGAGTGTATACAATAATAGGAAGAATATAGTATAGGAATATGTGTGGTATATAAGGCTAGTTCATAAATATAATGCAAAATATATAATGCATAAATAATGAGTTTTTACTCTAATTTATTTATTTTATTACTCTTTATAAAAGTTTCTTTTATGCGGAAATGTTTTCAAAAGCATCTTTTGCTTATTCAATATTTTTGAATGTGCCCAAGACTTTTGCACAGAACTATAAGTAAAACAGCTGTTAGGTTTTACTGAGCTTGCTGGAGAATATGAGTTCTTCTGCTAACTTTGTCACACTCGCTCCTTTCTATTTTATGCAAATCCCAGGATTTTACATTAGTTTCTTTTTGTTTTTATCTAAAAACTGGTCTGTCCTGTACTATATAGTTTTTTTCTTTACAGCTGTGCATATATTCTCCAGTAATGTTATTTATTTATTAATGTTTTAAGTTATATATGGAAATACTGAATGATTTTGTAATAACTATCCAGACATGATAAACATGTATAACAAAATTGGTACAGCATATAATATGGTGCCTAAGACTTTTACACAGGACTGTATAAATATATAAAAGTGTGTAATAAATATGTCACTATATCAGGGTGTTGCACAAAGACAGGAATGAATCCTTAGTGGAATTATGGAGTTCGAAATATCGCAGCATGTCCAAAAGTGAGGAAAAGATTTGAAGAGATTTTCCATTAGTGTGACTGAGCTGTCGGTGAGGTGAGCAGGGAGTGGGAGGTAGTGGAGACCAGAGCACTAGAAGGAGGAATGCCTGGATGGCCTGCAGGTAAACTGTTCCTCTGGAATAAATGCTGTCTTGTCTAATAAACAGTCCGTGTGCTGGGAGATCGCGGTTTCCTCGGACATCGTGTATGAGGAATGCTCTGAAAGTCTGAGAGTTTAATGAGTTCTGCTGTTCTTACGACTCTCTAAGGACACTTGGGGTCACAGGGCGAGCTGCTCTCAAAACCAGACAGCTATCCACCCGGTCACTGTGCTCTCTATGGCACGTTTGTAAAAATTGTTCATAATTATTATTATTATTTTTTTTTTTTTTTGGAGGGATTTGGATTGGAGGGATGGGATTGGGACGCCCCGGCACGTCCTCACTGCAGGGTGAAAAATGATCAGACTGCCTCATTACATCATCAGTTTACGCAGGAGACACGTTCAAACTAAAGACAGTATTAGTGTGTTTTAATAGCCGTGCTAATGTACCGTGCTAATGTTTCAGATTACAGGAAATCAGGTGCTGATATACACATTGCTGTGTCAACGTGATGGTCACACCAGACAGCGTCTCTATAAACACGCTTCCTTTTCTGAATGGCAACGACAATAACAATTAAGGAAATCGATATATTTGTATTAGTATTTTTTTTGTAACAGCGATGGAAGGAAAAGAACCGCTTCTTTTGTGCAATAAATTATCGCTTGGATTGAACCCAAGAGCTGTCTTTATTGTGCTAGACAATATAGTCATTACAGGCTCTGAAATGGGACGAGAGCAAAGTGTCCCATTTAATCTTGTTGCACACATTATGCATAATCTCATGGAAGTGGCTGTCTGTAGATGGGGCAGAGGTAATGGTAGCTCATCGGTTAAGACCTTGGACTACAGATCAGAAGGTCACGGGTTCACACCCCATATATATATATATAGAGTATACTGTAGATATACCTGTATAGTTTTGGGACCTGGAGCATGGACCTGAACTGTTAACTGCTATCTTACGGATAATAAGATAACTTGAAGTTGTTTGAGATAAGGGTGTCTGCCAAATGCTATGAATGTAACAGACACATTTTTTTAATGAGAGATGGTCAAAGGATAATGACAGAAACGGTTCAAGATGACAGAAAGGTAACTTTTTAATAACAACACTACAACAGTGGTAAGCAGAAAAGCATCTCATCATCATCATCATCATCATCATCATCATCGTCTATACCACTTAATCTTGTATACTGGGTCGTGGGGGGCCTGGAGCCTATCCCAGGAGACCTAGGGATGGGGCGGGGTACACCCTGGGCAATTTGGGAACGCCAATTAGCTGCAGGTCTTTGGACTGTTGGAGGAAACCGGTGTACCCAGAGGAAACCCACCAAACACCAGGAGAACACACAAACTCCACACATACAGTACAAAGGTGGGATTCGAACCTGGCTGGGAATCGAACCCGGACCCTGGAGGTGCTAATCGGCGACAGTGCCAATCACTATAGTACCGTGCCACCCAGAAAAGCATCTCGATTTCTTTCACAACTGCGGCAATAAGCAATAAGAGCAATATGAGCAGTCAGCCTGTGCCCGTGCTACAGTGTGCACAAGGTCACCAAAACTAGATCGGAACAAAACATCAACTCATTCCACTCAGAACCCCAGCAGAGGGTTGTTTCCCCATCCTGAGAGACTCTTTAGCTACATTACAGTGCATATGTAGTGATGTTAGTCTAAGAGAAAGTCTCTGCTAACATAAAGCAAAGTACTGCAGGAGGCCAGAAAGCCACTTAGAGCATCCACTTAGGATCCTCTTATTAAGCCAGAGCGTGCACTTTACTTATCAGGCCTGACACTTGTACCGGATGAGTGAGAGAGAGAGGAAGTGAAAGAGAGACAAATGGAGGCATGTGAGGGTCAAGATCTCTAAGTATTTTCAACATAGAGTTGTGCAACATAGCAAAGCCAGATACGTGCTTTTGAGTGAAGATTTAAATGATGTGAATGCATTTAACCCCATTGTTTTAAACCGTATTATTCAGTGACAGTTAAAGGGCATGTGGGTGAAGGTTAGTGCTGATCTCCAAACAATAATCATCTCATACTGTACGGTAAATGTAAAGGAAAAAAAAGATATACTAGTGATCTAGAAATGTGCAAAAAAAAAAAAAAAAGAAATTGTATGATTTTGTGAGTATTTTTTTCCAACTGAAATCACTTTCAGTACACTGCCAGCTTGAGGAATTCATTGGCAAGCTCATGTAGAAGAAATTGGAGGACATTAGAATTCCTCCTCCCACACTGATCTGGCTGAGTTTAAAGAGTTTTGCAAAAAGAAATAGACAAAACCTGACGTTCTGCAAAATGAATAGGGAAGTATGTAAAGGGACAACTGGCTGGAACAGGTGAAGAGAGGGTTCGAAACCGGGACAAAGTCATCAGCAGTATAAAAATCAGTCAAATCTTTTAACAAGAGAGTAAAAAAACAAACAAACACACACCGAAAATATATCTAAATTCATCTTTATCATTCAAAAAATAATAATAATACAGGAATCTCCAACGAGTGTGAAATGAGAACCAGACTTGAAAAACATTTTTTGGACAAAAGTTAAATAACACACTACAATGTTTTAATAAAGTTTGTGCACCGTTTGTTCACCGGCTTTGGAAACTTTTAACATGTCACATTTCCTCATTTTTCTGAAATCATGCTTTTTTGTGCGATTTTTATTTATATAAGCGGACTGTTCATAGAATGTATGTTTATCACATTAAATATGTTAGTATAATATAAAAAAGTGGCTGAGAAACAAACACACAAACAAACAATATGGATGTTTAAAAAAAACATAATATATATATATATATATATATATATAAAAATAATGATTAAAAAAAACCCCATAAACCTTAAAACGCTGTACAGGCCTGATTAAAACAGTCTAGTACATTAATTAACAATGTTTCCAAAAAATCCACAAAACTGATCGATTTTAATAGTTTTAGGAGACAAAAATAATGAAATTATTATATAATTATTGATAAAAATAAATAAAAACTAGGGTTAGAGTAGAACTAGGGAAGAGTAAAAAAAAAAGGAAAAAAATTGAGAAAAACTGCCTGTCGATAGCAAATGATGTTTTAAAAAAACAGTCAAGAACAACAAAATCATTGCAAAAGTGCTAAGACATCCAAAAAAAATGCAAACATCAATCAAAAAGAGCAAACACTGCTCGAAAAATCACCAAACAATTACGCGAGAACAAACAATTCTTTCTAAACAAAGTCAAAATAAGTCTTTTTAAAGAGCAAAAAAACATTTTTTATTATATAAAATATTTTTTTTGCTTTTTTTTATTGTTTGCTCTGAAGAAAATGTTATTTTTTTAAAGTATATAAATAAGTAAAAAAAATCCAAAGTCAAGCTCTGGGCTGTGAACAACGCTGTCTGTATACTCGTCTAAATGATGTGTGTGTGCAGTTTATTGTGGAATTCTCTACAACCACAACATACACAGAGATTTGAACAAATAATTTTTTTTTAATAAAAAAAAAAAAATCCAACAACATCACGACAAGAGACTGAATAAAGAAGGAGACATTAAGAGTCCAGTTTAGACCAGACATCACTGTGCGGTCGCTTGTTCAATCCAATCACTGATATTTTTCTCCTGTCATTTTTTTTTTTATAAACGACCCCAGGTGTATTTTGAAGAGAGAAATAAATCAGACAGACAGATCGCTCTCAACAGAAAAAAAGAAGAAAGAAAGAAAGAAAGAAAGAAAGAGAAGTGTTGCTATAAATAGCATTGTGTTGTGGAGATCATTATGCAACGGCAGACGTGGGTGACCTCTTTTTCACAACTCACCCTGTAAATATCTGAGATGATCCACAGCTTCTGAATAAAACATCACATTCAATGTGGCCATAATCATTTCTGCCACACACACACACACACACACACACACATAGAGAGAGAGAGAGAGAGAGAGAGAGAGAGAGAGAGAGATTATGAGAGTTCATAAAAGGAAAGAAATTTCCCTTTCCTTTGTTCTCGATATATCGGTTTTCAGGAAGACAGACATCAGCTTTGAATAAATAATAAGTGATGCGATTGACCCGCACTGTGTGTGTGTGTGTGTGTGTGTGTGTGTATTTATGCTTTAACCAGCTGAAGCCTCCAGATTATCACATAAAACAATTAACACACTCAAATCTGCATGAATGAGTTCAAAATACACTGCAAGTGGTGATTTTTATATATAAAACGCTAATGAAAACTTTATTAAATGTGACTAATTAAAAATGATCAGAATAGTATTGTTTAATTAGCAATATGATTGCTTACAATAATGGGATCATAAATGGAAAGATTGAGTTATTTAATCTAATTAATTATATTAGTTTTCAAGTCAGAATAATGATTATTTAGTAGTACATTATTAGGTAGAAATGCTGAATTATTTCATTATCTTAAAGTTATTAAGTTAAAATAATATGTTTTTGGGGTAAACCCATTGATTTAAGGTGAAATTACAATTTGCTTATTTATTTATTTAGTGGACATGCCAACTGTGCAAAAGTGCTGTATTTTTTTTTAAATAATAAATTCAATTAGATTAAATGATGTAGATGAAATGAAACAAATAGTTTCACTGTTACAGGCTGTAATGCACCTTAAGATACACTTTAAAAACTGGTTGTTTATGTACCAGCCTGAGCAGCGACCTCATTTCCCCTCTCGTCTGTTCCAACCACTCAGCGATCAGCATCAGCAGTACAGTACAGTATACTAATCACCGGCCTGATCATCTCTCATCATCTACACCTGTTTCTCACTGGGTCAGGACTTAGGTTAGATGTTTTTTTTTTTAAATGTTTGAATGGTTTATATGTCACTGTGTGGCTAAACAAACCAAAAGCATTCCTCCAGTCCTACAGGAAGCCTGGACAACGATTCCTTAAAGACTACATTAAAAATACAAGAAAGTCTGGAGCAAAACATGAAGAAATGGAGAGGGGGGTATTAAAACTTTTGCACAGTAGTGTATGAATATATCTGTAGGGCATGACCTCCAATTTTAAGTAGTTAGGAAGAGGACAGTCTAAGAACATTAACACGTGTGAAATGAAATAGATAATTGGATGAACAAATGAACCAGAAAAGCGTTTACTGTATAAATAATGTGTGAACATCACGTGGGAATAAAAACACCCGTGACAGATCTGAGTAACCGCTAAAGGGACATGCTAGACGAGGGTTAACTACAGGAGGGCAAATAATCCTCAACATCAGACACAAGCGTTACAATTTATTTACCCACAATTCAATTCAACTTAATTAAATTTTATCCGTATAGCGCTTTTAACCACTGACATCGACAACAGAACAAGCACAAGTGGAACGTTTCAAATACAAATGGAATGAAACGTCTTTTAGACTTGACACTGAGATTTAATAACTAAGGACTACAGAATAAATTGAAAAATTCTAGCTAAACTGCGGTAAAAACACTAAAGTGAACACGTTCCCGCTGTTTGTTTCTAACCAATCACAGAGAGTTCTTGTCCCCAATCATAAGGCAGGAGGTGGGAATTTCGTAACCTCACCCAACCTGGCCTTTAATAGCTTTTCTATTTTGCAGATTCCATATAATTTATACAGTTTATTCTTTTACATGATAAATGTTATATATTTCTATTTTATTTTATTCTAACTGTATATTGTATATTTGTAGATTCCATATTTTAATTCTTTTCTAGTTGCCTTCTCTTACATTCTACAGGATCGACCATAAGTTTCCATACACAGGAAAAAGTAATATTTTTATTGTTAAAAACATGCAAAAAAATTAATATTATTAATATGTTCATTTATGTTTCAGATACCAAAAAAATGCATTTAACAAAAGAGCAACAGATCAGAGTAAAATCCTACTGATGGCCGGGTCAGGAAGCAGTCGCATGGTTTCGGAAAACACGAGTTAACAGTAGGTGACATGTATTACAATGTGTTTTCAAAAACAATGGTAACGATGTAGAGCATATTATATAAATAAATTGTTTTTTAGGTCGAAGAACCATATAAGCAATTCACTTTATATGATACTGTGTATAGTTTTGTACGTGACAAATAATAATTTGAATTTAGCGCTAGCTAACAATTTAGCGAATGTTTTTTGCGATTAACGAATATCTTTTTTTCTTAAGACAAATCTTTCTTCTACGCTTTTTAAAATCTCATTGGCGGTTTAGGGGTAGGTTTTTCTCGCCTGGCATGCGGAAGGTCTGGGTTCGATTCCCAACACCCACACCTGAGCCACTGGATGCAGTGCTGATCCCAAGCCAGGATAAATCGTGAAGGTTGTGTCAGGAAAGACACGAAACATGTGCCGAGTTGTTGTGTGGATTGGATGTTCCGCTGTCGTGACCCCTCGACGGGAGCAGCCGAAAGTCCGACAACAACATTCAAGTTCCTCAGTACGGAACAACGTGAAGCGTCTATAAACTCACTTCCTCGTGACTTTAATCATTCCGGTGCGATGTTGAAATCTGAACTAACACACCGCTGTGTCCAAAATACTTCGATCAATAAAACATTTTATAGTGTAGTCTGATACTGTAGTGTAATATTAACTTTACTGTATATCTACTGTACAACTGATATGACTGTATTGTAATGAAGCAATAAAACACACAGTATCATTAACTTTACTGTACAAATACTGTAAGTGTCAAAGCAGTGACTGGACTCGAAGGAAAGGTATAAAGACGAGCTGATCTCTTATTTTCAAACAAAGCAGTGATATTACGGAACGATAGATACTGTAATAACACACACACACGCACAGCATCATGTTCATGGTTTAGCAGCGTCACAGATGATGATGTAACCTAAGCCCCGTGTCCCTTATGCTCAGTTTCAGCACATCTGTAATTCCCAGTAAATTTCTGTAACCTTTAGAAATGACGCAGGTTACACTTCGGTTGTGGTTTTGTACCTTTTTATAGAGATCTACAGCACTTCAGGCTGTTTTGATTTTATTCGACCCCCTGCAGCAAGAAAAAAAAAAAATATATATATATATATATGAAAGAGCTTTAAGTCTAAGAATCTCTGCACTCCTGAACCTGCACGCAGTTCTCCAAAACCTTCTCCTACCCGCCATGCTCACTCACATCGTCCTAAATTACAGGCTGCTAAAGAAGAACACACTGCGATAGCAGGATGAAATCGACTCAGCGTGGGATTGTGTGTGTGTGTGTGTGCGTGTGTGTGACTTACTGGGCATAATGCTTTTCCCCCTTTATTTATTCCCTCCCTTATACTGCGGCAGCACACAGACCCGAGAGAAGAGCAGTCAGACACCTGCAGTAGCCAGATGCCGATCACACACACACACACACACACACGGATTACAGATGCAGGATTATGCATCTGTAATGCTTTTCTAGGCCTCATGACATCATCCTTCTGCAGTTACATGCAATATTTTCATCTCATGTAATATGCCTCTGTGTGTGTGTGTGTGTGTGTGTGTGTGTGTGTGCATTTGCACTACCGTCAGCTCGCCTTAATGTGACCCACTCACACAATTCATACTTTTTTATTGAAGTCAGTTCCACCTGATCAGCCCCCCTGATTTTATTCCATCTCTTGAATACGGAGAGATGGAAATGTTTCCGAGGGAACAGGAATTTGGGATTGCGTAAGGACCGAGCCCCGGGTCACTCGCCGACATTGGAGGCAGAATTAAAATGCCCAATGCCTGCAGATTACATTATGCAGTAAAGCCTTTTCATAGGGTTTGAGAGAAACGCTGATTTGCACTGCTTTCTGCTGCTCCTTCTTCTTCTCTTTTGGGGTGTATTTATTTTTATAAAAAGTAAAAAGTCCTCATCACAGCCGCTCTATTCACACAGGATGAGTTTTACACAGTGGGGTGGGATGGCAGCAAATGATTAGATTATATATATATATATATATATATATATATATATATAATCTATACCTACTTTTTAACTTATTTTGTAACAGCTCTACCTTACATGTGTTCAAGTCAAACAGGGACTTTTGATTGTGACGGATAACAGAACATTATATACACAGTGTTATCCCAGTGTTACACTAGTGCTTGGATACCATCAAGGTAGAAAAGTTCCTTATGATCGGACAGCCTGTTTTACTTCATGTCTGAAACGCCGG